>NW_006922134.1:1574376-1586156 GCF_000298275.1 Orycteropus afer afer
ATTCTTCTGCTAGTTGGGGTTTAGTCCAAATCTGCATCCTTTCCTTCAAGGCTCAGGGGTCCAAGATTATCTTCTGTGTCTGTATTTATTGGTTTCCCTTTTCTTTGTTGAAGAGGGTCTGTGCAATCCTTCTGCCTAGTCCGCCATCTTGCCCATCAGTTCTGGGATTTTTTTTTTTATGACTTGCTTCTTTTGCTCCATGTAGTGCTCTATTACTGACACTCATCCACATGCACATGGAGAGCTGTTGTTGCTATGTGCCGTCAAGTCATCTCCAACTCACAGAGACCTTAGGTACAACAAAATGAAACACTGCCTGGTCTTATGGCATCCTCACAATCCCTAGTATACCCGAGTCCATTGCTGCAGCCACCGTGTCAATCCATCCTATTGAGGGTCTTCCCCTTTTCTGCTAACCCTCTAATTTGCTGAGTATTCTACCCTTCTCCAGGAACTCAACCTTCCTGATAACATGACCAAAGTATGACAGACAAAGTCAGGCCATGCTCATTTCTAAGAAGCAATTCAGCTGTACTTCTTCCAAGAAAGATCTGCTTGTCCTTCTGGCAGTCCACAGTATTTTCAATATTCTCCCCCAATACAATTTAAATGCATCAATTCTTCTGAAATCTTTCATATTCATTGTCCAGATTTCATATGTATATGACTTAAGTCAGCTGCACCTTAGTCTACAAAGTGAAATGTTTGCTCTTAAACACTTTAAAGAGGTCTCTTTCTGAAGATTTGCCCAGTGCAATATGTCATTTCATTTCTTGACTGCTACTTTCATGGGTGTTGATTGTGGATCCAAGTGAAATGAAATACTTGACAATTTCAATCTTTTCTGCATTTATCATGATATTGTGTATTGGTCCAGTTGTGAGGATTTTTGTATTCTTCACATTGAGGTGCAATCCATGCTGAAGGCTGGAGTCTTTTTCTTCATCAGTAAGCACTCCAAGTCTTCACTTCCAGCAAGAAGAATTATGTCATCTGCCTACTGCAAGCTGCTAATGAGTCTTTCACAAATCCTGGTGCCATGTTCTTCTTCATGTAGTCCATCCTCTCAGATTATTTGCTGAGCATAGAGATTGAATATGAATAATGAAATCATACAACCTTGACACACACCTTTCCTTATTTTAAAGCATGCAGTATCTCCTTTGTTCTGTTTGAATGACTGCTTCTTGGTCAGGTTCCCATGAGCACAATGAAATTATCTAAAAGTCCCATTCTTCCCAATGTTATCCATAACTGGTTATGATCCAGAGAGTTGGATGCCTTTGCATAGTCAGTAAAACACAGGTGACCATCTCTCTCGTATTCGCTGCTTTCAGCCATGATCCCTCTGACATTAGCAATGATATCCCTCATTCTACATCCTCTTCTGAATCTACCTTGAATTTCTGGCAGTTCCCAGTCCCTGTACTACTACAACCATTTTTTAATTATTTTCAGAAAATTTTCCTTCTGTTGCTATTAATGATACTGTTCAGTAATTTCTCATTCTGTTAGATCACCTTTGTGTGGAATGGGCACACAAAGCTGGATCTCTTTCGGTCAGTTGGCCAGGTAACTCTCTTCCAAATTTCTTCACAGAAACAAGTGAGGGCTTCCAGTGTTGTATGTGTTTGGTGAAACAACAGTCTATGTGAACCTCATCCCTTAAACCCTCTGAGTGTCTTCTTTCCACTCCCCACAGTGGGGACACAGCCCCGCTCTGCCAATTTCACAGCACCATGGGACTACCCATGGCTAGAATTGTCAAGTGCCCCATCATCTGGGAAGAGTGGCACAGTCCATCCACATTACCTGACCCAGCAGCCAGATTTAGATGCAGATGTTAGTGGGGAGAATCTGGGCATCTTATAGGGGGACTAAGTCCATGCCTTATCACCCCTGCAATAATAGATTTAGTCAGTGCTTCCAAGGAGATGTCAAAAGAGAATCTTGTTCCACAGGCCTTGCCCCAAAGTAGACTGAGAGAACCACTGTGGAACTTTACGATGGAGTTCCAATTGAGAGTTCCAATTGAGAATTAAGGACCAGCTCAGAGAATGGGCCTAATCATCTACATGGATAAATTCAGAAGCCAAGCAGCTCCACGCAGAGGGATTTCCTGAATGTGTCTACAATCTGCATATTGCTCCTGTGGCTCATGCAGTATCTCCCCTGCTCACCTGCACTCCCCTCTGTGTTTCAGAAAAGAACTGAGCCAGGCTCTGGGCGGCAAAGACACTTTGAGCAGACCACCAGGGACTCTGCAAATAAAGGCTGCCTATGGGGACAGGATCTGACTCCTAGGCACTTGCAGCCTCAACTATCTTCCTAAAGTCACAGTCTTTGATTACAGGTCCCTCATGGCTGAGAGGCTGTAGATACAGCATTTATCATGGCCACAGTCTTCTCAGGTCATGAGGCTCCAGAACAGTGTTCAGTCTTAGGGTTCTGGGGCATGGAGGCACCCCTTACATTCCTCACCCACGCATGGGCAGGAGAGCTTATAGACCCAACCTAAGCAGGAGTGGAGCATTGGTACACAGTCAGGTACAGGTGGGACAGGATTAGGTGGGTGTCCAAACATCATGATATGAAGAAGACCAGCACCAGCATGAATGCTCCAACAGTCAGGAGCACAGGAGCCTCTGTCCTCACAGCAAAGAAGGGGAGGAAGAGCAGCCAGGTGTTATCATCTGTGACCTCTGCAGAGAAAAACAAGAGATCTTGTGTACTCAGTGCTGATAGGTCAGGGTGATGAGGTAGACGGAGGTGGAAGAGGGTGGACAGGGAATGCATGGAGGGGACAGGTTGTATGGAGGTGGATGAAGTTTGGGCAGGGGTGAATGGTGAGTGGGTTGGGGAGTAAAGTGGATGTACAGGCATGGACAAGATGTGAATAGGAGGTGGACTGAGGAGTGCTCTGGTGGGACAGGGAGTGGATGGGAGTAAATGAGAAGTAGATGAGGATTAGATAATGTGGACGAGCAATGTATAAGGAAAAAAGGAGAGTGGGTGAGGAGTGGGCAGGTTGAATGGGGGTGAACATGATAGAAAATTATGGATAGAGAGAGGATGAGGGTGGATAATGAGTGGACACATAGTGGAGGGCAGTGAACAGGGAGAGTGACTCTGCTTACTAATATGACACACCCTGAGCAGCATGGCCTCATTCCAGCTCATGGATATATGGTGAGCTTTGGAATGAAGTTTGCACACCAATTGCTGCCTCAGCTCCAGTTGGAGTCTGCCAGGGAGCATGGATGAGGAGCTCCAGGGCATCTTTCTGCTCAGACCATACCCAGCTGACTTGCCTGCATGGGGCCAGCCAGGCTGTCCAGCTTCCTCACTAAAAACATTTTGCATGTAAAGGAGATTGCAGGGTACAGCTAAGAGGCTAGCTAAGAGGCTAGAGCGGGGCCAGGACACACTGGCAAAGTGGGTGTCCATGGGGAGCACCTCCTGGTCCACCCAGTACAGTATGAAGAAGTACAGGAAGACTGCCATCAGACACATGAGACCTATCACAGCTGAGGCAACTGAGGTGAAGAACAAAATGAGCAAGAGAACCAGAGACAAGAGATCTAAGATAAGCCAAAGTCACTTCCCTGACAATTGCCAGCATAAGGATTCAGAATGTGTCTCCTGCCTCAAAACTTCCAGCCTCACTGTTCCTCCTGCCACTCATATTGTACAAACCAAGACTCCCCCTGGTTGTGAGAATGTTCTTCCTCATGCCTATAAAGTCCATGCACTGTGATTTGTGCCCCAACTTTTGGCCCAGCCTAGCTGGCCCTGTGTGTGATGTGGTGCCGATCCACTCTCCGCATGAAAAGGATACACACCCCTACCTTGTCCTAGATGATTGTTCTCCAAGAGATGTCTGAGGGCTGAGAGCATGAGCCATGTAATGACAAGCAGTACCAAGCAGAAGTTTTTCATGGTGCATGCAGGAGGGGCCCAAATAGCAGCAAAGACAGCTACCCAGCACCCTGATGATCTGCTTTGGGGCTCCTCTGGGAAGTCAGTTTCCCACACAATTCTGATGGTGCTAATCCAATTGTCAGACCCTTGCCTTTCCTACCAGTGCTCCAAATGGCACTGGCACCTGTCATGGGAAGCAGGATCTGTATCTCACATGGCCTCAGTGTCTTGTCTGTTCACAGGGCTCTGAGTGTGAATGGCAGGGAAACAAATTGTATCGAGTCTCTATGTACCTTCTTCAAGAGGCCCCCTCCACTCGCACAGTAGGTATGTGCAGTGTAGTAAATTACTTAGTGTGGCTTTTCTACCCATAAGTCTTTGTACACCCCTAGGTGGAATTTGCCATGAGTGACTGAGGAGCTCCTGATTGTTCAAGTTATCCACCTGGGGTATTTCTGTTGAGCAGTGGCAGAAGCAATGTTCTGGGAAGTTCGCTATCTCTCAGGTGCTTAGAATTCTGATGTTATGATTTACTAGTTTGGCCACTCTGATAGGCTCAAAAGGAGGCCTCCTAGAGGCAGAAGACTCTCTGACTGCTGGCTGAGAAAGACCTGCTGCTGAGACACACCTGTTCCTGAGAGCCATGTGCTGCTGAGAAAGAGACACTGAGAGATGTGCATTGCTAAGAGAGAGACACTGAGAGACCTGTACTGCTGGGAGAGAGGCTGAGAGAGACCGCTGGCTGAGAGATGGCAGGTGGAGAGAGACTGAGCATTGTTCCTGAACTTGAATTGTAGCCTGGTGCTTCCCTAATAAACCCCATAATCTGAGTTCTGTGTGGCCACTGCAGCAAATTATCAAATCCTGAGCAGAAAGGTGGTAGGTGCTTCAGGAGGAAAGATTGGTTTTAGGATGGCTGAAAGGGCTGGAGGGTGGCAGCATGTCTGGCCTCACAGGAATAGGCCTCGGGCTATTGATGGTGATTCTGCCTTCCTCTTGTAGGGTTAGAGAAGGTCAGAAGATGCTGCCACCCTGCCCCTTTGGCAGTACGGGACAGGTGAGCAGACAGAATGGAACTGAGTTTGTCAAGGCTCTCAACAGCTTTTCGATGCACAGTATGAGTGCAGAGCATCTGGGTGCTTTAGACCAACAGACCTGCCCCCTTCACAGAAGGAAACTACCTCCCACCCATGGGCTGAATTTCTCATCCCACTCAGGCTTGGACAACAGCTGATGCTTGACAGGTCCCTCTGTCCCACAGCAGGCCACTCCATGGACTGTGTCCTATAACTGCTTTCAATATTCTGTTAACTGTGTCCCATTTAATGGTTGCTGTAGGGGCTCACAGCCTCTTTGGGCAGAAACAGATACAGTATGACAGTGAGCTCAGCAGCCCTCATCACATGTCCTGTCTGTGCCCCAGACACAGACTCTAACAAAATTTTCTGGGCAGCACTCAGGTGATTTCTGTGCTCTATGGTCCAAACACAAAGGGCACTGGCTCTATGGAGCAAACTGAGCACATTTAAGAATGAGTCCACCCAGGACAGATTTCAGAATCTCATTCAGGAGGCTGTTGGATGTGGTGTTGTGCTCCTGTCATGATGGGAATGGGGCCCTCAAGCCTCTGCCCACTAGTCTTCAGCCAGATTCACTTATAAATTGACTCTTCCCATGCAGTTGTTCACACATTTACTATGATGGTCAAATTCCTCTATGCACTTATTGCATTACTGGCAGTGTTTCATTCTCGCATTGCTGGAAGAAAGGATTCAGAAGGAACCACTTGTCATCCTGTACAGGCCAGGTGGGGTGAAGCCTTATTTCCACCAGCAGAGGCTGTACAGGCTGGAAGAGGATTCCCTACTCCTGGCCTCCTCCCTCCCCAGTCGCTAGCCTAGACACAGCCAGCTGTGAGTTCTCCTGGACCAGGCCCAGGCCCAGGGCAGGTAGAGGAAGATCCTGGGGGAAATTCAGGGAAAGCTGTGGGCAGCAGCACTCATGGGTGCACTGAATGGACAGAGAGCCATTCTGAGACCTTCACCATCCTCCATGCATTCAGCCTCAGGCAGGAGGGCTTTGAGCAGCCCAGTGCCCCAGGAGAGGTGAAGCTCCCATGTGATTCCAGGGCCTGGAAGTTGGGCTCAGACCCCACTGTGAACCCATGGATCCCGTGCATCCCAAATAAGCCTTGTTGATCCCAGTTAGGCATCCTGTATCATCTAGAGACCTCAGTCCTAGCCAGGCCACCGGCTTCATGCTTCCTTATACCTCGTCTTCCTGAGGGCAAAGGATTATTCAGAAAAGCCAAGGAAGACAGCCTCTCCACCTCCTTGGCTCTAGGAGGGAGAGAAATTTTTTTCCTGCAAAGAAGCAGTTGGCGATACAGAGGCACTGTCTAAAGACCAGTGCTCCTCATTGAAAGGGAAATGCCTCTTATGAACTGTGTGAAATAATGTGTGGCCCTCACAAACTAGTTCTTAATCTCTCTAAGCCTCAACTTTCACATGTGTAAAATGGGGACAATGGCACTATCCACTCCATGGCAGGCAGTAAGACTTTAAATGTGACAACCTTTGAAAGTGTGGATGCAGGATCAGCATCAGGTTAAGTGCTCCCTGAATGTTAGCTATGGTCAACCTGGAGTGACTACACTGAGAATCATCAGGGCTCAAGATGGCCAGCCTTGACTCTGGACCTTGCAGGTGGTCTCAATATTCACGTGGACAGGGAGGGGATAGCGGGAGACCAACACAATGACCTTGCATATGTGGCAGTAGTGGTTGTAAATCAAACACAAGCACCTGGGCTGGTAAAAGATGGGCACAGGCCTTCAGTGATTCCTCAACCAAACAAACTGTTCTGATGGATCCACGGTACTCACAACAAGAATTACGAGATGCAAAACAAATAGCCCACTAGTCCCATGTGGATGAGTCATGGAGACATGCCCTCTGGCTGTGGTGATTCTGGCAGACAGGGGACAGGTCTGAGGTGGCAGGCAATGTTGGCACCTTGTCTGCCTGTCCAGGCAGCAAATCAGAGTTCCCTGCATTATTGGCCCCATGTGAGCACTGAAGCCTATAATGTGGGAGCATGGAAGGCTGGGTAGGGGACAGGCAATGAGCTAATGAGATGGCAGGAAGAGAGGTGGCAGAGTGGAATATGAACAGAACTGGGGTTCTCTTAGAAGAGATGTTGGCTAGGCAGGGTAGATGGAGGGAGCAGGGTGGGGTGCCTAGGGGGCAGGCGTCCTCACCTCAGTGTTCCTGGAAGTTGGAACTGGGAAGTTGACCAAAGCCCTTTGCCTCTAGGACCTGAAACAACACTTATCTTTTTTATTTCAAGTAATCTACCCTCTCCTCCCTCAAGACTACAAGAGTGACCAGCTTGCCCATTGCTCTAGAGAGCTGTGAGGCTGGCCTTGACAGCCACAGGGTTAGTGTTAGTCTCAGAGGAAATTCTAGACAAAGCATAAGTCTTCTCTAGATTGAACCTGATGAGCAAACCCTGCAGAACTACCCATGGTCAAGTCGCCTAGGTATCACCAAACCTGAAGGAACCACAAGGAGATCCTGAAGGCTCTCACTGGGGGTCAGAGAGATGGCATGTATTTCTACCAAGTGTCGCTGTGGAACGAGGGTTGTAACTTCAGTCAATTTCCTTCCAGTTTCCTGCAGCCCTGGGGATCCTACCCTGGATCTCCATGAATCTCTCCAGGACATGAGCTGACCTTTCAGGGGAAGACTGAGCAGTGAGTCTGGGTGGTCATGTCTCTTGCCCACCCTGTCCCTACCCCACAAGGGGTGCTGGTTCTTTACAGTGGTCAGAGCTACAGGGATGTGGAAAGTAACCCAAGCTGGCATCACCTAGGATGTCCTCATTCCAGTCTCATGACAGCTTGGAGATGTCATGGATGGGGTGCTGGGGACACTGGAGCCCCATTCCTGGATCTACTGGGAGAGCCAGATAGCTAGAAACCCTCCTCCGCTGTCACCCAGGGTCAGGGATCTGGTGAGAGCAGATGAGGGGCAGTCCCTATGCATGAAAATGTTTCATTTCTATCAGCCCAGGAGTTGTACAAGGAAGGAAATGCTGATGGGGCTTCTCAGATCAGAGAATATTTGGAGAATCAAGGTTGGAAGCCAGGTGCAATCACACTTGTAGGCTGACTCCACACACAGTGATCACACTTGTAGGCTGACTCCACACACAGTGAATGACACAGGGCCCTGCAGAAGCCTGGGAGGTTGTGAAGCCTATGAAGGATAACTAGGGACCAATGGTGCAGGGCATGCAGAGCATGATCTTGGAACAACTCAATTAGATGTGTCCTCAGCTCTTCAACCCTTCACTTTATAACCAGGCAGTCAGGGTGAACCTCACCAGTAAAAAGGATACACTGCATGCAACAAGCTCCAAGCCATGGGGCAGCAGTGGAAAGATGCCAAAGCTGTTGATGGCCAAGACCAGGAGAGGCACCCAGGTTAACACCTTAGTGGTCGAGACCAGCCAATCACTCTGGACAGAGATAGTGGAGATTTGAACTTCACCCTGCTGGAGCCAGCTTCCGGACGACCCTTCTCCAGTTCTGGCCATCTGTCGGTGGAGGCAGGGAGAGCAGTGAGAGTCTGCCCACAGACCTGAGCCCCTGACCCCTGCATCTCAGCCTTACGGGGTCTGACCTTCAACCCCTGCCCCCTACATTAGCTTTACCTGCAGACCTTTCATGTACAGGGTGTCAGCCCATTCCTCACATACAGTCTCTGTCTTTATTCCTCAAACCCAACCCTCAATTATTTCCTAGCCCGTCCCACCAAGTTGGTGTATTGTATATTGGGACTGGGGTGGGCTGGACCAACATCTGCCCTATCAACAGGAAGATTAACAAAAGGGATATGAATGGGCTATTTACCAAAGGATAATCCAAACTATCAAAAGTACATAAAAGGTACCTTCACCAATAAACACATGCAAACTGAGTAAACAATGAGATAGGACAGTTATCACACTGAAAAATATATTTGGCCCTCTGTATGGGCAGCTTTTGCACCACAGATTCAACCAACTGCAGATGGAAAATATTAGAAAGAAAGAAAAAAAAAAAAGGAGTTAAGTGGTCAAAAACAACTCCTCAAAGGCTGAAAGAGATCATAACATTTCATCAACCAACATTTACATTGTATTCGATGTCAAAAGTTATCTAAAGATTATTTAAAATATACAGAGGATGTGTCTTCATTATCTGCAGTACTATTGCCAGTTTATGTAAGGGAGTTGAGTATCTATGGATGTTGGTATCATAGATAGGGTCCTGGAACCAGTTCCCTGAGGATACTGAGGGATGACTATTCAAATTCTTCACTATATTGGCTTAAGGTGAACTGATAGCACAGTGTTTTTAAAGTGCCCAACTGCTAACCAAAAGGCCAGTGATTTGAACCCACCCATTGCTCTGGTAGCCTAGTGCCTAAGCCACTTGACTGCTAACCAGAAGGCTGGCGGTTCAAACCTACCAGCCACTCCACGGAAGGAAGATGGGGCAATCTACTTCCTTAGTGATACTGCCTCAGAAACCCAAGGAGGGGTCGCTATGAGTCAGGTCTGACTCGACGGCACATAACAACAACAACAAAGTTGCTCCACTGGATAGAGATGAGGCAGTCTGCTTTCATAAAGATTAACAGTCTTAGAAACCCTATGTGGCAATTCTACTCTGTCTTATAGGGTTGCTATGACTCCAAATGAATTTGAAGGCAGTGGGTGGGTATGTTGGCTGTGGGAGGCTCTGCTTAGTAGTCCTTCTAGCCTTTACCAGTGACAAGCCCATACCCCACCTGAGATCTGACCAGGTGGGGTCTGTGGCACTAAGCCCCTGTGCTCTGCAGATGTCCTGGCTGGCTGAGGTCATGTGTGCCATCAGCTTTCTCTGTGCTCCTAATCCTCTGTCCTTCCATCCCTGCCCAAGTATTCCTGCCAAGATGTGAGGCAATTTAGGGTCTCCCCTAAAAACCCCAATCATCCCTCACACCACCTTCATGAACTCCTCCAAGAATTCTCATGGCATCTGAGTGGTTGATTATTTCATATGTGCGCCTTTGGTCCTGGATAGGCTTTAGAAAGTCTGGAAATTAAATGTGCCAAGTCATAGGGCAGAAGTATGAAATTTAGCATTGTCTTATGCACTACTAGAATCCCCCTGCCATCATCACCTCCAGATAGGTCCAGGAAACCAGTGGTTTTTGCCCACAAGTCTGGACAGTCACAGTTAAGTAACAACCTTTCTGCATCTGTCAAGGCCAAACAGAAAAGTAAAATCTTTCCTGGTTGACTTTGCAGCCATAGAAACACAAAAGGCCTCATAAAGCCCAGTTCAATCACCAGACACATCCTGTTTCCAGCTTTTAGGAGGCTAGTTACTTATGAAAATTGTGTGTATGGGAGGGGTGGATAAGAGAGGATGAAATGGAACGGAGGGGAGATTAGACAGAAGAGAGAAAGTGGGAGGTGGGGAGAGGAGGGAAGAGAGTGGAGGGGAAGAGAAAATGATGGAGGAAAGAGGAAGAAAGGGTGAAACAGGAAAGGAGGGATAGGCAAGCAGGAGAGAAAAGAGAGAGAGAGAAAGCGTGGAAAGGGGGAAGGGGACGTACATATCCTCCCTTGCCCCACTTCTCACTGCAGTGAAATCACCTGGCCAAGCTCCAGCCCAGGCAGGATCCCATTCCTGCTGCTTTTCATCTCCTATAGTGGCTGATCCTGGCTGGAGGAAAGCACACTCTGACTGGGCAGAGGCATCTAACTGGCCATCATGTACCCATTCCCTTCTTTCTTAGGAAAGAAATCTGGGAGCTGCTGGCAAAGATATCATTCCCACTTGCAGTCAAGATGGCTATAGATGTGAGAAGATGTCATTAGGAAAGACATCTGGGAAGCTCTGTAGAAGGAATGACTTGGCCAGGAAAGTAGTGCATCTTCATACTTGTCTTGATCCTGCTTCAGCCTAGGATAGAGATGTGATAACAGGCACTTCAGCAACCATTTTGGCAGTAAAAGTTGACCTTGATGATGGAAGCACAGTGGAAGGATGGCAGAACGGAGAGAGAGAAGGAGTATTGTCATTTGTCACAAAGCCTTGGACTGCCTGTCTGCCTCTGAACTATCTTTAATGAAGAAAACAAGAAGGGCAGCATTCACATGGAGGGAAAATAGACAGACAGGAGTGCATAACTAAGAAGGGCACAGGGATTGGGGCGTTATAGGGAAAGGAGTGAATTAGGGTTGGGAATGGTAATCAGAGAGTGAAACCAAATGTACAGGAACTGTTGAATGTATAACAAATTCTGCTCTGTAAATCTGCACCCAAAGAACAATACAAAATAAATAAATAAATAAACAAAAAATCCTGTCACTTGTTGAAGTCACTGCAGCTGGGTCTTTGATTTTTCTCCCTTCCATTTGTTTATTTATTGTGATTTGGGTGAAAATTTACAGTGCAAATTCACTTTCCATACAACAGTTCACATACACTTTGCCTCATGACATTGACTACAATTTACTCCAATGCAACAGCTCCCCTTTCACTTCCTCCCAATAGTTACCTCTTCCCTGTGTCCATCCCTCCATGCACTCCTGCCCCCTGAGCTGTTTCCCTGTACATAAACAGCTGTCCCTTCTCCCATGATTTTTTTTTTTCATTTTTTAATGCATTTTATTGAAATATAATTTATGTACAGTGAAATACACAAAACTAAAGTGACATGGGTCAATGCATTTTTTTTTTTTTCAGTGTTCTCTCCCCTCCCCTCCCATCCCTGGCAACCAACAAAGAAAGTTTCCCTTCATATATAAACCTTTCCTTG
>NW_006922134.1:1586540-1587743 GCF_000298275.1 Orycteropus afer afer
GACTTCCCTACCATCTATAAGTTCTGTAATGACACAGTTTTTTCCCTCTTTTTGGTTTATAGTTATCCTCATTTTTCAATTGATGTCTCTAGTTCCCTGTTTACAATCTTATAGGCTTATTTACTTTGGATACTTCCATAGCTGGGTTGGTTTCTGGGTTATATCATCATGTCAGTTGTTGTTGGCTGTTGTTGCTTTCTGTCCAAAGGACTCCCTTTAGCATCTCTTGTAAGGTTGTTCTGGTTTTAACAAATTTCCTTAATTTCTGCTTATCTGGAAATGTCCTAATTTCACCATCATATTTGAGGGACAATGTTGCTGGGTACATAATTCTTAACTGGAAATTTTTCTCTTTCAGTGTTTTATATATACCACCATCCCATTGTCTTCTTGCCTGCGTGGTTTCTCTAGAGAAATCTGAGCTTAGTCTTATTGGTTGCCCCTTGTAAGTAACTTTTTGTTTTTCCCGTGGTGCTCTCATGATTCTTTCTTCATCTTTGGTTTTGGTAAGTTTGATGATGATATGTCTGGGTGATTTTCTTTTGGGGCCTATCCTGTTTGTGGTTCATTGGACTTCCTGAGTGGATATATTTTCATCTTTAATCATACCAGGAAAATTCTCTTCCAACAAATCTTCAACAAATTTCTCTGTGGTTTATTTTGTGTCTTCCTGTTCTGGGATTCTGATTACATTTAGGTTATTCCTTTTGATGGTATCTCACATGAACCTTAGGCTTTCTTCATTTTGTTTTGATCTTTTTTCTGATTGATCCCTTTCCAAAGAAGTGTTCAGGTATTTGCCTTCAATCTTCCTAATTCTGTCTTCCATTGATTCAATTCTGCTCCTTTGCCCATTCAATGTCTTATGTATTTCTGCAAATTTAGTATTAATCTTCTGGATTTCTGTGTGTAGATTTTGTATCATTTCTAATTTTGTCATTTTGTTCTTGTATTGTCTTTTGAAATTGTTCTAGCATTTTCTCTGTGTTTTCCTTGATCTATCTCTCAGTTTGTTAAAGATATCTAAATAAAATTATTTTGAATTCCTTATCAGGCATTTTCAATGCTGAGACTTCCTCAGGGATGTGTTTTGGGTCCGTATCCTGGTCCCTTGTTTCTCCTGCTTTATCTTGCTTCTTTGTGTGGACTGTGATGCTCTGTTGTCTCTGAGGCATTGTGATGTTTTTGTGTTTATATTTAATT
>NW_006922134.1:1588248-1590457 GCF_000298275.1 Orycteropus afer afer
TTGCAACTATTCAGGCTGTTGGTCCCCTCAGAATAGCTGACAGTCCACAGCTCTGACCATCTCTGTACTCACTGTTTTTGTTTTTGTTTTTCCACTAGTTGGTGCCTAATCCACTTCTGTATAGTTCCGTTCAAAGCTCAGGGCCCCAGGATTATCTTCTGTATCTCTGTCAATTGGTTTTTCTTTTCTTTGTTGAAGAGTATCTGTGTTGCTTGTCTGCCTATTCCTCCATCTTACTGGAAGTCCTTTCTCCCACGATTAATCTCTCCAAGGAGTGTATCTACCTCAGGTAAATGTTCAACTCATATGCCTGTCTTTTGTTTAGCTGGAGGCCACAGGTGTGGGTTCAATTCCAGACCTGAAAGCAGCTAAGGACCATAGTCTCAGTGGTTCCACCAGGCTCTATCAGACCAGCAAACCTGGTCACCCCTCCCTTCCCCCCCCCCAAATGATTTTGAGTTTTGTTCACATTGTTCTCTCTCTCTATTCAGGATCTCATACCTAGATCCCCCTCCGAGTGGTTGACAGTGGTAGTAAGGCACCATCTAATTCTTCTGGTCTCTTAGTTGTATAGGCTGCAGATTGTATGCTGTACCAGTCGCTAGGAATAATTTTCCATGAATCTTTGGTTTTCTTCATTCTTCTTTGCTCTGGATGAGAAGAGTACCATCTTTGCTTCTAAATGGATGCTGGCAAGCTTTTAAGATCCCAGTTACTACTTGCCAAAGGAGGAGGTGAAACAATGTTTTGTGTAGTATGTCATGCCAATTGAGCTTGATGTCCCCTGAGACTACTTGGTCCTTCTGGGTAGCTTGCTGTGACCAAGAAGTGACTATAACCTTGTCCCTTGTCAGCTCTAGTATGTTGTTGTTGTTAGGTGCTGTCAAGTCATCTCCGACTCATAACTACCCTATGCACAGCAGAGTGAAACACTGCCCAGTCCTGAGCCAGCTCCATGATTCTTGCTACACTTGAGTCCATCGTCGCTGCCACCATGTCAATCTATCTCGGTGAGGGCCTTTCCCTCCTTCATCGACCCTCCACCTTACCAAGCATGACATTCTTCTCCGGGAAATGATCTCTTCTGACAACATAACCAAAGTTTGTGAGATGAAGTCTGGCCATTCTCACCTGAAAGGAGCATTCTGGCTCCACTTCCTCCAGGACAGACCTGTTAGTTCTTTTAGCAGTCCATGGTTCTTACATATTGTACAAATACACTTATAGGACCATTGTCTGCCAACCCTATACATGGTCTTGGGTACAATCCCCACTTCATAGACATACTTAATAGTTCAGCCTGTCCACCCATTTATCCACCTGTATAGCCATGTTTGCCTTCACTGATAATGCAGTACTGTATGTGCAAAAGGGTTCATCTTTGGGTCTCTGATTTTAAAAATCACACAAAATGTTTAGTCTGCACAGCTGGCAAGTCCCATGCTGCCTCAAGTCCACAAGCTACAAGTACCTCTTGGGACTGCAATGCAAGCACCGAGGCTCTGTCTCAGCCAGGACTCCCAGAACAGATGTGGAGAAAGAGATCGGGTGGGAGATTTTCCTGAGCGCTCTTGGGATCCTCTACTGGGAGGAAGTAGGAAGGGCATAGTGGGAAGAACTGAGACTCATCTGACCACAGGAACTCAACAAAGGATGGGGGATGGGCCTGCAGAGCTGTCCCTACTGTGGAAGGGGTGGGGCAGCATGGCCTCTCTAACCTTGGGAAAGAGCTGCAAGTCCCTATGCAATTCCCAACTTGTCTGGGGACTGGCCTGCCTTCAGGCCCAACCCACACTTATGCTCTGCATTCGATGCCGCCCCTTCTGCATATACACAGACATCACTGTTCAGGCTCCATAAGCAGGTATAAAAAGGGTTTGAGAAGTTATTGGGCAGAGTTACAAAGTGATTACAGATCCCATGTACCCTTCACCTAGTTCCCCCAATAGTTATCTTGTAAAACCACAAAGCCATGTCACAACAAGGACACTGAGTCAATAGATCCAGAGAACACATTCAGATTACACCACTTTTACCTGCTTTCACTGCATGTATATTTGTGTGCACGTGTGCAGATGTGTGTGTGACTATGGGTGCAAATTTGTGTGTGTGTGCAAGTATGTAACTTAGTGTGCATGTATATATTTGTGCATGTGTGTACGTGTGTGCACATAATTGGGTGTGAGTGTGCATACATGTGTCTCTGTGA
>NW_006922134.1:1597392-1602240 GCF_000298275.1 Orycteropus afer afer
ATTATCTTCTGTGTCTGTGTTAATTGGTTTCCCTTTTCTTTGTTGAAGAGGGTCTGTGCAATCCTTCTGCCTAGTCCGCCATCTTGCCCCGCCTCCAATTCTTTCTTTATCTACTCCTTTATCCATCCATCTATATGTCCACTCATCCATCCATCTATCCATTCCACCACCCACCTGTCCATCCAGCCAGCCATATGTCCATTCAAAAAGTGTTTATGAAATACCAACCCTGCCAGCTATAGCACTACTCTTATAGCTATGGGGGTGAAAAGAGATTTAATACATTATATCTGCTTACCAGAAAAATTAAAAGTAAAAGGAAACAAAGATACATGTGCACTAACAGTTCAAGATTACAGGGCATAAGTGCAAAGAAGAGCAAGAAATCATGATACTTTTTCTGAGTTTTGAGTTTAGAACAGGGAAACTTTACGGAGGAATTGATATCAAGTAGGCATGGAACTGAAGGAGCTCCAGAGAGGTATGTCCTAAGCTAGAGATTTGGGTAGCTGTGGAGCACTCAAGTTGACAGCTAAGGTGATTTCAAAATATGTCCATAACTTCTTTGACCTTGTCCTCTCAAAATGTGGAGCCTAACTACCCCCCCCCATTCCATGTGTGATTTGCTTCTAATAAAGAGAATATGGAGTGTGGCAAAAGTGACTGTGTGAGCTTTCCAAGGCTAGTTCATAAATGACATTGGCACCTCCACTTGACTTCTTGGGTCACTTGCTCTGGGGGAAGTCCTTTGTGAGGACACTCAAGCAGCCCAATGGAGAGGGTCCCAGGGTGAGGAACTGTAGCCTCCAGTCAAAAGCCATACTAGTGAGCCACTTTACAAGCAGATCCTCCAGCTCCAGGCAAGCCTTCAGATGACTGCAAACCAGACAACACCTTGACTCTAAACTCAAGAGACCAGCTAAGCTGATGAAAAGTTCTTGAATCACAGAAACTGAGATATAATAAATGCCTGTTGAAATGTGGTTTCAACACACCACGTTTTGGAGGTAATGTATTAGGTAGTAAAATGTAACTAATGCACATAGTTGGAAACAATACAAGGTGCCCAGACTTTTACATTTTCTAATGAGAGACTCTCATAATGGATAGTACTAGCCAACAGAATCCGACAGCATAATAAATAAATAAATAAATAAATTAATTAATTAATAGTACATCATGACCTAGTAGGATTCATACTGGGAATGGAAGGATTGTTCAACATTACAAAAAAATCAGTGTAATCCACCAAATAAATTAAAAAGGGGGGGGGGGGTAAACACATGATCATATGAATTCATGAAGAAAAGGCATTTAGGAAATCCAGTACCCATTCTTGATAAAAAATCCTCTGAAAATAGGAAGAGAAAGGAAAATCCTCAACATAATTGAGAGCATGTACACAAAAGTAATGGCCAATGGAGAGTGACTGAAAACATTCCCCTTATAAATGGAAACCAGACAAGAAGTCTGTTTATTACCACTCCTTTTCAATAATGTTTTGGAAGTTGCAGTGACAGCAATAAGGCAAGAAATAGAAATAAAGATATCTGTATTGGCAAAGAAGGAAAACTATGAGATGATATGATTCTATATATTGAAAATCCTAGCGACTTAATAAGAAAAATACTGGAACTAATGGAAGAATTCAGCAAAGTGGCAGGGCACAAGATCAACAAAAAATATCAGTTGGATTCCTCTACACTAACAGAGATCTCTGTAATGGAAATGAGGAAAATAATACCATTTACAAGGGCCACCTAAAAAATGAAGGACTTAAAAATCTAATCAGGGATGCCTGTGCTGGTGGCTGATGACTAGGAAGGGAAACAGCAAAGAGGGAGACAACCTGAGCTGTGGACGTTCAGCTGTTGGAGGGCATAGCCATTTTGAATGTTTACAAGTGGTGGCCATTTTGAATAAAGTGATCAAGGGTGCAGCCATTTTAAACATTTGCATGAGGTAGCCATTTTGGATATTGAAAGTGACAGCATTCTCATGTGGAATCCAGGAGTCTAAGAACAGGCTCTGTTTACCAAGGACAGCAGGCAGATGATGGGAAAGGAGACAGGTTGTGAGTGTATAATGCTGCCAACTAGTGAACAGAGGAGCCCAGAACCCTGCTTACTTACACAACATTCAAACAAAAGAAAGAAAATGAAAATGTTGGACAAATCACTCCAACACACGATCACCAATTAAATATAAACACAAAAAAGTCACAATGTCTCAGAGACAACAGAGCATCACAGTCCACACAAAGAAGCAAGAGAAACAAGGTACAAGATACAGAACCAGAACTCATCCCTGAGGAAAAACCAGCACTGGAACTCACTGAGAAGGAATTAAAAAGAATTATATTTAGGTGTCTTCAAAGAATTGAAAGACAGACCAAGGAAAACACAGACAAAATCCTAGAAGAATTTTGGAAGAAAATAAAAAAACAAAATGACAACATAAATTAAAAATTAGAAATGATTCTAAATCTACAGATAGAAATCCAGAAGATTAATACGAAATTGTCAGAAATAGATAAGACATTGAAAAGGCAAAGGAGTAGAATTGATGCAGTGGAAGACAGAATTAATGAGATGGAAGACAAATACCTGAATATTTCTTTGGAAAGAGATCAATCAGAAAACAGATTGAAACAAAATGAAGAAAGCCTAAAGATCATGTGGGATACCATCATAAGGAATAATGAATGTGTCACTGGAATTCCAGAACAGGAAGAGAATAATAAAACCACTTAGAAAACTGTCCAAGATTTGTTGGAGGAGAACTTCCCTGATATGATGAAAGATGACAATATATATATTCAGGAAGTCCAATGAACCCCGAACAGGATAGACCCCAGAAGAAAATCACAAAAACATATCATCATCCAACTTATCAAAACCAAAGACAAAGAAAGAATCCTGAAAGCAGCACAGGAAAATAAAAAAGTTACTTACAAAGACAACCAGTAAGATTTCAGCAGAAAAAAATGCACATGAGAAGCTAGTAGGATGGTATATACAAAACTCTGAAAGAGAAAAATTTTCCACCAAGAACTATATACCCAGCAAAATTGTCCCTCAACTATGACAGTGAAATTAGGAGATTTCCAGATAAGCAGAAACTAAGGGAATTTGTTAAAACCAGAACAACCTTACAAGAGATACTAAAGGGAGTCCTTTGAACAGAGAACCAAATATAGCGAACAACAACCATTAATACACAAGATGACATAACCCAGAAACCACAGCTATGGACATATCCAAAGTAAAATAAGCTTACAAGACTGTAAACAGGGAACCAGAGACATCAATTGGCAAGAGAGGACAACTACAAAACAAAAAGAGGGGAAATACTGCATAGTTACAGAGCTTCTAAATGGTGAAGAAGTCAAGAGAGTTGCAAGATAGAATGGGCTGTTTTATTCTCGGGGAGAAAATTATAAATCACAGGGTAACCTCAAAGAAAAAGGATAAACCTTCACATTACAATAAAAAAGAGCACAAGCACAAATATTCAGCAAATATTAAAACAACAGAAACAAAGGAAATGATAACATGATTCATAAACATAAAGAGCTCAGCAAAGAAACTAATATGGAACAAAGAAACCAGGGACATCATGAAAAAACAAATAACAAAATGATAGCAACAAATTCCTTCTTGTTGATAATTACCCTGAATGTTAATGGATTAAATGAACCACTCAAGAGACGGAGAGTTGCAGATTGGATAAGAAAACAAAACCCATCAATATGCTGCCTACAAGAGACACACCTTAGAGACAAGGACAAAAATAGACTAAAAATCAAAGGTTGGAAAAAGATACATCAAGCAAATGGCAACTGTAAGAGAGCAGGAGTGGCAATACTAATTTCTGATCAAATTGACTCGAAGACAAAAACCACCATATGAGACAAGGAAGCATGTTATATGATGATCAAAGGATCAACTGAAAAAGAAGATATAAGCATAATAAATATCTATGGACCCAGTCAAAGAGCCCCAATAAAACTGACAAACCACTGATAAATTTAAAAAATGAAAAGAGGGAGACAATGCAAGTAACATGAATAAGAAACAAAATGGGTGACATCACAGCAGAACCAACTGAAATAAAAAAGATAATATCAGATAATAATATGAAGAACTGTACTCCAACAAATTTGAAAATTTGGAAGAAAATGACAGATTTCTAGAAACCCACCACTTACATAAATTAAAACAGATTGATGTGGAAAAGTTGAGCAAATCCGTAACAAAAGAAGAAATTGAACAGGTCATCAAAAAATTATCAAAAAAAGGGTCCTGGCCCAGATGGTTTCACTGGAGAATTCTACCAAACATTCAGAGAAAAAATGACACCATTCCTACTCAAACTATTCAAAAACATGGAAGAGGATGGAATCCTCCTTAACTCATTTTATGAAGCAAGCATAACTTTGATACCAAAACCAGGTAAAGACATCACTCAAAAGGAAAAATACAGACCAATATTCCTCATGAATACAGATGCAAAACTCTTCAACAAAATCCTAGCCAATAGACTGCAACAACATATCAAGAAAAATCATTCATTATGACCAAGTGTGGTTTATTTCAGGTATGCAAGGATGGTTCAACACTAGATAAACAATGAACGTCATCCACCACATAAATAAAACAAAGGAGAAGAACCACATGGTCATATCAATTAATGCAGAAAAGGCATTGGATAAAATCTTTCACCCATTCCTGACCAAAACTCTCAAGCAAAATAGGAATAGAAGGGACATTCCTCAACATAATAAGGGAGCTCTGGTAGCATAGTGGCTAAGGCACTTGACTGCTAACCAGAAGGCTGGTGGTTCAA
>NW_006922134.1:1603705-1606098 GCF_000298275.1 Orycteropus afer afer
GGAAGGAAGGTTGGGCAATCCTACTTCCATAGTGATACTGCCTCGGAAACTCAAGGAGGGGTCGCTATGAGTCAGGGCTGACTCAATGGCACATAACAACAACAACAAGCCTCTCCTTAGAAGGAAGCTGGGGCAATCTACTTCCCTAGTGATACTGCTTTGGAAACCCAAGGAGGGGACGCTATGAGTTGGGTCTGACTCGATGGCACATAACAACAAACAACAATAACAATATATGGTACAAATGGACTATATCAAGCATAACCCAAAATGCACAAACAGCAGAAGAGAAACTAGATGAATGGGACCTTCTAAAAATTAAATTTCTATGTGCTTTCAAAGACTCCTCCAAAAGAGTCAAAAGAGAACCTACAGATTTGGAAAAAATATTTGGCAAAGACATATCTGACAAAGGACTTATGTCTAGAATTTATAGAAAACTTCATCTCAATAACAAAAAGACAAATAATCCAATTATAAAAGGGAAGAAGACTTGAATAGATACCTCACCAAGGAGGATATTCAGGCGGCCAACAAACATACGAAGAAATACGATCATTAGCCATTAGAGAGATACAAATCAAGAAAACAATGAGATACCACCTTGCTCCAGCACTAATAGTGAAGTTCAACGAGATACAAAATAACAAAGGAAAAATGATACAATCACTGGAGAAAGCAGTATGGCGATTCCTTAAAAAGTTGGAATTAGAAGTATCATGTGAACCAGCCATTCCATTACTAGGTATAGTACCTAAGGCACCTGACTGCTAACCAGAAGACTGGCAGTTCAAACCTACCAGCCACTCCTCGGAAGGAAGGTTGGGCAATCTACTTTTGTAGTGATACTGCCTCGGAAACCCAAGGAGGGGTCGCAATGAGTCAGGTCTGACTCACTGGCACATAACAACAATAACATCCTAAAGAAGAGAGAGCCAAGGCAAGAACAGACATATGCACACCCATGTTCATCGCAGTGCTATTTACAATAACAGAAAGATGGAAACAACTTAGGTGTCCATCAACTGAGGAATGGATAACCAAACTATGGTACATACACACAATGGAACATTATGTGACCCTACAGAATAACCTAGAATCTGCAAAACACCACATGGCACATGGATAAACTTGGAGGACATTATGCTGAGTGAAATAAGTCAGTCACAAGAAGGACAAATATTGTATTAGTCTGTTATTATAAAAGTCAAGGAAAGGTTTATCTATGGAAGGAAATTTTCTTTGTTGGTTACCAGGGGTGGGAGGGTAGGGTAAGGAACACTGTTAGATATGTAGAGATAAGTATTGATTTGGCTGAAGGGAAGGGCAATGCACCAAATGTGAGTGATCAACATGGTGGCATTGAGGAAGAGGAAGACATAGAGAGGTACATGGGAGGTACAGACAACAAAGATGAACCCTTTTGCACATACAGTACTGCGTTGTCAATGTAGGCAAACGTGGGTATACAGGTGGATAGATGGGTGGAGAGGCTGAACTATTGGGTATGTCTTTGAAGCTGAGAGTGTACCCAAGACCATGTATATGGTTGGCAGACAATGGTCCTATGAGTGTATTTGTATGATCTGAATTCCCAGGTGTATAGTAGAGCTGACAAGGGACAAGGTTGTAGTCAATTCTTGGTCACAGCCAGCTACCCAGAGGGACCGAGTAGGTGAACTGGTGGGCTTGGGACCATAGTCACAGGGACATCAAGCTCAAATGGCATAACGTACTACACAATACTTTGTTCCACCTCATACTTTGGTGACTACAGACTGGGATCTTAAAAGCTTGCAAGCTACCATCTAAATGCAACGATGAGTCTCTCCTTGTCCAGAGCAAAGAAGAATGAAGAAAACCAAGGATTCATGGAAAGAATCAGTCCTAGTGACAGGTACAGCATGCAATCTGCAGCCTATAGGACTATGAGACCAGAAGAACTAGATGGTGCCTGGCTACCACTGTCAACCACTCGGAGGGAGATCTAGGTAGGAGATCCTGGATAGAATGGGAGAACAATGTGGAACAAAACTCAAAATCATTTGAAAAAAAAAAAAAGGGGGACCAGGTTTGCTGGTCTGATAGAGCCTGGTGGAACCACTGAGACTATGGCCCCTAGTTGTCCATCAGGTGTGGAATTGAACCCACACCTGTGGCTTCCAGCCAAACAAAAGACAGGCATAGGAATTGAACATTTACCTGAAGTATATACACTCCTTAGAGAGAACAATCATGGGAAAAAGAAGGGCTGTTTATTCACAGGGAGACAGCTCAGGGGGTAGGAGTGCATGGAGGGAGGATAGACAGAGGGAAGAGATAACTATCAGGAAGAAGTGGGAGAGGAGCTGTTGCATTGTGGTAAACAGGTCAATGCCATGAGACAAAGTGTA
>NW_006922134.1:1606198-1614335 GCF_000298275.1 Orycteropus afer afer
ATATTACAGTTCTGAAGGAAAAAAAGAAGACAATTTTCATACATAAAAAAAAAAAAAAAAGAAAGAAAGAAAAACCTGAAAGTGCTTCCCAGACTGATCAGAAGCAATTGGCCTAGGGCCTTTCCTGTATTACAGCTTTAATAAACCCTCTGCCTCAACAGCACAATTTTGCTAGTGTTTGGGTTACTTCATCCTGCTCTAACAGAAAACACCACAAATGGGATGGCTTTAACAAACAGGAGTATATTCTCTTATAGTTTTGGAGGCTAGAAGTCTTAGTTCAGAGTGCCAAGCTCTAGGGGCTGGGTGAAAGCCCCTTGACCTTGGGCTTCTGCACTGCCTCTTGTTCCCAGCCCACTGAAGCTGGAGGCTTTCTTCACTAAGGCATCTCTTGGCTGCTGAGGCTGACAAGCCCAAAGTCAACATATAAAAATAGCATAGTCCCAATATTACCAAACTACACAGCAGGGCATTGATTCAAGACCATAAAGAGTCCCAAGACTGGCAGACAGCATGGCAGGCTGCTGAATAATGAATCAGCTACATTCAGGATTCAAGCATGCGAAAAGGTACAGATCTTTCTCAAAGCTGCTTCTTATGAACTAGACAGTGACCAGCTACCATTGTCAACCACTTAGAGGGGGATCTATGTAGGAGATGCTCAATAGAGTAGGAGAACAATGTAGAACAAAACTCAAAACCATAAAAAGAAAAAAAGAGACCAGTTTTGCTGGTCTGAAAGAGCCTGATGAAACCACTGAGACTATGGCTCCTAGCTGCCCTTCAGGTTTGGAATTGAAACCACTCTTGTGGCTCCCAGCTGAGCAAAAGTTAGGCATATGAGCTGAATATTTACATTAGGTAGATACTCCTTGGAGAGATCAATCATGGGAGAATAGAAGTGCTGTGTATGCATAGGGAGACAGATGGGGGGAGGACGGGAGTGCATGGGAGGGAAGGACACAGGGAAGAGGTAATTCTGGAGAGAAAGAGGGAGGGAAGCTGTCAAATTGTGGGAAATTGCAGTCAATGTCATGAGACAAAGTGTATGTGAACTGCTGTATGGAAAATGAATTTGCTCTGTAAACTTTCATCCAAATCACAATAAAACATTTAAACTTAAAAAAAAAAAAAAGAAGCAGAAAAATTAGAAGAAGAAGAAGGCATGGGATGGCATATAGAAAACTTTAAAGGAAAAGAATTGCCAACAAACAATTATGTATCCAGCCAAACTGTTCCTGAAATATAAGGGTGAAATTAAGACATTCCAATATGAGGGTAAAATTATGACATTCTCAGACAAACAGAAATTAAGGGAATTTGTGAAAACCAGACCAACTCTATAAGACACGCTAAAGGGAGTACTTCCAACAGAAAATCTGCAACAGAGAGGAAAATTTAAAATCATGACACTTGACACCAACAGCTAGAAACCAACTCAGAAAAAGATTCTCAAAATAAGCTCATAAAAAATGTAAATAGAGAAACAGAGGAGTCAATCTGTAAAGAACACCATCAAAGCAAGAGGGAATAGTTGTTATAATTACAAAGCTTCCAAATGGAGAGGAAGTCTATTTATAGAATAGACTGTTCCATACTTAAGAATTTACTTCAGGGAAATTACAAAAAAAATTAATGATTCTTCTTTTTTTAATTTTTATTGTGATTTGGGTGCAAATATACATTGCAAACTTGTTTTACATTCAACAGTTCATGCACATCTGATTTCACAGACCCGACTACTGTCCTCAACTGTAAAAAACTCTCCTCCCTTCTTCCCCCTGTGACCACCCCCTTCCTGCGCCCTTCTCATCCATGCATTCCTGTCTGTCCAGCTTTCCCTCTATATGAGTGTTACCCCTCTAGTGTCTCATGACTGATTGATCCAAGTGGTGCATCACCCAAGAGTAAGTGGGTGCATCAATCTGGGGTAGGTGTTCTGTATGTAGGTCTTTCTACTGTTGGGCTGAGAGCCAATTCATGTAAGTGAGTCAGTTTCTAGGCCTGAAGGGTAACTTTGGGCCATAGTCTTGGGGGCTCTACCAGTCTATATCTGACTAGCATTTCTGGTCATTTTTGTGCTTTTGAATTTTGTTCCACATTTTTCCTCCCACTCTCCATCATCTCCAGATTTAATCCCTTTCTGAGCAGTTGGCATTGGTAGGCAGGCACCATCTAGTTCTTCTGGTCTCAGGTTGTGGAGGCTGAGGTCCTCATGATCCATCTTATCTTTGGACTAATTCTTTCCACATGACGTTGATCTTCTTCATTCTTCTTTGCTCCAGATTATAGGAGACCAATAGTGCATTTTAGATGGCCGTTCAAAAGCTTTTAAGACCCCTGTCACTACTCACCAAATTAGGTTGTAAAACAAAATTTTTATGAACTATGTGTTCCAATTGAGCATGATGTCCCCTGAGATTGTGGTCCAAAGTCCACAGGTGCTGGGTCTGGCAAAACCACACAAGTCACAAAACAAAGCCACAGGAAAGGATTAATAGTTTTTTTAAAAGGAACGGGGGCCAGGTGGACACCCTTCATATTCTGCTAGAGCGACGCCTGATGTATCCATTCTGCCCCACACACAAAGCTGGAGCCAAGCAAGCATTCAACCATAAGAGAGGCCTTGACATCTCTTAACTGTAGTTAGAACATGTGCCTTGCAATCATGTTCTTTTTCTTGGTCTCCAACATTTCCTCCCTTTTTATTTTTTAAATGAAGTAAACATACTTCAGTAGTTAAAGATCAAATTAAACATTGAATTAATCTCAGGACCCAAAGAATAACAAGTAGTATGATTAAAAACATTATTACATATGGTCAAAAGTGATATAAAAATGTAGGAATGCTCTTAAAAGGGATAAGACTTTTAAATTCATCAAGTACTGAATTTGAAATTTGATTTCGATCAATCATGGGTGTATGACTATCCTTATCTTTTGAATATCTTTATGGAATTCCTGAATTTCAAAACTAATATGTGAACTATGCCATATTCCTAATGTTCTCATTTTTATTTTTTTCCCAAGTGAATTCAGGATCACTGAAATTCACAGGGTATGATGTCACACATATGTATTCATACCAATAATCACAATGTAATTCCTGCCTTACTCCTAATGATAGTACCCCTTCCTCTAACATATCTACTTTGAGTTTAAAATCCTGATCAATATTTTATTGATCCACTAATGCCTTTACGGTATTTTGGGCAATCTCATTTGCATATTGGGCTGTCTGAATAAAGGATCGTAGTATAACAGCAGCCACAGTCGTAGTAGTTATCATTGTGGCAAGAGCAGTTATGCCTGCAATCAAAAGTCCAATGAAATGCTTAGATCTACTAAGCCCTTGATGTTCTAAGTACATTGAATGTTCTCCTGCCCAATGAAACCATCTGTCTGAAATATTAACTGGTAAGGTTATATAGTGTGGCTGTGTTACTATTAATGCATATTGATCAGTTGAAGTTAAGCACTGAGTTAACAAACAGTTATTACAAGTCACATTCCAATAATAGTATCCTAAAGTATCATTAGTTTCAAAAATATTTAAACAACTTATGTTAATATTTGTAGTACAATTATTATATCTATGTGCTAGCATAAGGGTGTTCAGGGGTCAAACACACGCTCGAATGTTGATGCGATCTCCATGCATTTCCTGTCCAATGGTATCACTTCCCATATAAGCAGAATGATTCACTGAACCCACTACTGCAAATAGTCTCCAAAGTCTATTGGATAGGTCTTTCCCTTTACTGCAAATAGTCTCCAAAGTCTATTGCATAGGTCCTTCAGGAACCTGCAAGATATTTTCAGGAACCCTCCAGGAAAGGCATCTGGTGTCTGAATTGAATCTGGAATATAGTTAAGGCTAGCATAGTCACCCCAGTCAGGAAGGTACTGTAGATCCCAATGCGACTTGGGGTTAGTGGTTAATGATAAGATTACTTTTCTGGAAAATCGTAGATGACATCTGTAGTGGTTATGTTTGTATGTCAACTTGGCTGGGCCTGGTTGATTGGCTGGGAAGCCGGTGGTAGTTATTCCTCGTGATGAGACTGGCAATCAATTCCATGTTGGGATCTACCACAAGCAACTGGGTAGCTGCCTTCGGGATGGTGTCTGCTTTCTGTATATAAGGAGAAGCCTTGGGGATAGTCTCTAGCCTATGACATGCTTGGACCCTGCATGTAGCCGTGTCATTGCTCAACAGTTTGTTATGCTCTGCCAACCTTGGGACTTACAATGGACTTAAGTTAATGGCCTGCCGTATGGTTTGGTAACATCGGGACTGTGCCTTTTCACTTGTCAACCTTGGGGCTTCTCAGTCTCAGCAGCCAGCAGCTGTCTGAGGGAAGAAATGCCTCTAGCTTCATTCAGTGGGCCAAGAGCAGGAGGCAGAACTGGACCCCAAGGTTGAGGGGCTTTCACCCAGACCTACAGCTTGGCACTTTGAACTTGGACTTAAAGCCTCCATATTGTAAGAATAAACTCTTGTTTGTTAAGGCCATCCCATTTGTGGTATATTTCTTGTCCGAGCGGCACTAGGTAGCCAGAACATAATATGGTACCAGGAGTGGAAACAGGAGTGGAGTGTGTCCTTGACCTGACAACCTGGCAGAGACCCCAGAACATGACAGATGGCAGGAACAGAGCCCAGAGACTGGTATGAGAGATGGCAGGTGCAGAGCCAAGAGAATCGGCATGAAACAGCGACAGCCTTACCAGCCCATGGAGGAGAAAGCTTGATGCCTTTGTTTAAGTGGTTTCCTGGTGGAGTGGGTTGCCTTTGGGCATTAATTGGTAGAGAAGACCAGCATGAAATGGAGTAGCAGGTTGGCCAGCCCATGGAGCAAGAAAGCTGAGTGTTTTTAGGGCAGGAAGCTTTCCCGCGGAGTGGGTTGCATTCGGCATTAATTGGCAGAAGCAGAGACACCAAGGAAATGGAAGCAGAGCTGCCTCAGCCGGAAAGGGTAGGACCATGGCCTTTTGGGGTGGAACCACCACAACCCCCTAGGTTTTGGAGTGAGACCTTCTCCAAGTGGGTTCTGCTCGTTCATGTGAGCCAGTGGGATGGAGCCATAGCTGCTGCCCAAGAGTGAGGAGGGGGCAGGGCTGCCATGCCCAAGATGGAGAGGAATGGGGCCTGCCAGGCCAAGGGGGTGAAGTCACCACTCAGGAACTAGGGGACTGGAGCCACCCAGTGGAGTAGACCTGTACAGATACGACCCATTGAAGATCTGTACAGGTGCCAAGTTGACAAGGGGTGGAATTGTGGTGGTTATGTTTGTATGTCAATTTGTCTGGGCCTGGTTGATTGGCTGGGCAGCTGGTGGTAGTTATTCCCCATGATGAGACTGGAAATCAGCTCCATGGTGGGATCTCCCTCAAGCAGCTGGGTAGCTGCCTTTGGGATATCTGCTTCTTGTATATAAGGAGAAGCCTTGGGGATAGTTTCTAGCCTATGGCACGCTTGGATCCTGCATGTAGCTGTGTCATTGCTCAGCAGCCTTTTATGCTCTGCCAACCTTGGGACTTACAATGGACTTAAGTTAATGGCCTGCTGTGTGGTTTGGTAACATCGGGACTGTACCTTTTTACTTGTAAACCTTGGGACTTCTCATTCTCAACAGCCAACAGCTGTCTGAGTGAAGAAAAGCCTCTAGCTTCAGTGGGCCAGGAGCAGGAGACAGAGCTGGACCCCAAGATTGAGGGGCTTTCACCCAGCCCCTAGAGCTTGGCACTTTGAACTTGGACTTAAAACCTCCAAATTGTAACAATAAATTTGTTTGTTAAGGCCAAATGGGAATTTGTGGTATATTTCTTGTCAGAGTGGCACTAGGTAACCAGAAAAACATCTGAACCAAGGTGGATAGCCTTCCCAATTTGAAAATATTAGGACAGTGTAACACAGGGGATTTAACCTTAGATTGATTATTTGGATTAATGTCTGCATCATTGCCATTTGTAGAAAATTTTGATATTCCCCAATAAGCACGTTTTTTAGAATATTCTACTTCTTGTAGTGGTGTGTACCAATCCAAAGGTGATATAACACTAAGCAAGTTTTTAAGTACATAAAAACTATCATTTCCAGACACCCAGCACATTTTTTTATATTAACTTTAGGCACAGTAAGGGACTATAATTATTTTGAGTAAAACAAATTGGTATTTTTGTTGCAAGACCTGTATAATTCATTAAGCTTTCTCCTTTTAATAATTTTTATATGGACTTTGCACAATTTACTCCAAGCCACTTGGTGTCATTAATAAAAACAGGAATATCCTAATATGTAACAGGTTGCACCCAAGGTGGATGAAACAAATATACCCAATGAAGTTTCAGTTGCTACAGGAGTAATTGAAATTGACAGTAATGCTACCATGGCTAAAAATATCATTTCCAGGGTCTGAGGCTGGTTTAAAGCTTGAACCATACTTGCAGCCTTGTGAGATAAGGCTTTAATCTGCCTCAAGTCGGCAGTGTAACTTCTCTGGTCTGATGACTCAGTAGTTGATGCCTCCTCTGACAATCTAGTAGTGACAGCTGTTGAAGTTGGCACTGGATGTGAACCATTATGTCAGACAAGTCTCTCCGGTACCCATATAGGCTTGTCATTGTTTTCTGGAAAGACAAAAGCATACCCTCATCTCCACGTTAATAATGGATCTGGTCCTTTCCATTGCCCTGTCACTACATCCTTCCACCAAACTTTGACTGAGGTGGTATCTCCTTTCACCTTTAGAAAATATCTATCGGCAGCAGACTGCCCATCAGTGTCATAGTTCAAAAAATTTAAAGTATATAAGACATTATTTAATCTTTTCATAGGGCTGTTCCAATATTCCCCTGTTACTCCCCTTTTGTTTTTCTAAATAAAGTTTTATAGTTTGATGTTTTCTTTCTATTATGCTCTGGCCTTGAGGATTGTAAGGAATGCCAGTAGAAAGGTTGATAGAATAAAAGGAACAATATGTAAAAGAGACTTACCTGTGTATGCTGGACCATTGTCTGTTTTTAACTGTTTAGGAGGTCCACAAAAAGGAAAATAATGTAATAAATGATGGATAACATGCTTTACTGCCTTGCCTGTTAAGGTAGAAGCCATAGTGAACCCAGAATATGTGTCTACTGTAGCATGTACAAAAGACTGTTTTCCAAAAGAAGGTACATGGGTGACATCCATTTGCTAAACATCGTTGGTTCAAAGCCCATGAGGGCTTAAGCCATAATGTGGCACAGGGAGATGCACATTGCAAGAAGAATAGTTTTTTATTATCTGTCTAGCCTGTTCTCTAGTAAGTTGGAATTGTTTACATAAACTAGGACTATTTTGATGAAAAGAAGCATGTGATTGGATAGCTTCCTATACAAGAAAACAGAGTTGTTCATCCAGGCGTTTATTTCCTTGAGTGAGAGAGCCCACCAAGGGGGTATGGGTTCTAATGTGTATGACGTAAAACAGATCAAAACACTCTTGTACTGCCTTTTGTAAATTAAAAAAAAAAAAAAAGTTAATAATTCTTCATTAGATATATGTTTGATTTTGCCAGTCTTGACATGGGTGAGTAAATGAACTACATACTGGCTGTCACTCACAATATTAAGTGTTTGGTATGAGAAATCCTGAAAAACAGGTAAAACAGCACAAACCTCTGACTTTTTTGCTTCCTTGGTAGCCCTAATAGCCTGTTTACAATTTCTATTGGTATTATCATAAGCCAATTGTTTAATTAAAATATTAGCAGCCATGCTATCAATAATACTTTGAGACACTGCTATACTTATCTTATCTACAAATTGTTTAGAGGGTTCTGTAGGTCTTTGTATAATTTTTGTAAAGCTAGATTTATCAGGTCCTTTTGCTGGTAACTTAGACCATGCCTGAGAGGCTGCAGTCAATATCTGCTGATATGCTTGAAAGGGATAAGGTAATTGAATTGAGACCTCTAAAAACTGTCCGGTACCAGAAAGCATTTCAAAACAAATTGGGGAACATTGTTGCTGATTTCTCATATTTTGTTCTACACAAAAATCATGAAAATACATTTTCCATATCAAATAATGGGAGCTCTGGTAGCATAGTGCCTAAGGCACTTGACTGCTAATCAGAAGGCTGGTGGTTCAA
>NW_006922134.1:1622254-1626538 GCF_000298275.1 Orycteropus afer afer
TAAGGCTGAGTTTACTCAGATGATGCAGCTCTTTCCCAGTCCTATTTTGAGAGCCTTCTAACCTAACCGGACTATTCATAAAGTTGTGCAGTAATGTATCAAACTGTTTCTTTGCTATTAATAATGTTTTCCCTGGCCAATTCTTTGAGAAGTGGATGGCCTCTTCCTTCTTCCTAGTCAGTCTCAGTCTGTAAGATGGGCTGATGTCTGTGCACCATGTGGTTTGAAACACCAGTGGCTCAGCCTCAAAACTCACCTCAACACATCACCATGGTAGGACAAACTGACAGACAGGTTTGTCTCCCTGTTGGAAACCTCTCGTACCACCCTTACCTGGGTCCCTGTGGCTGACTCCTCCTCTGTCTGTGTTCCTGGCTTTTAATCACCTTTTTCCCACTCTCCCATCCTACTGCTTTGGGTGTGCCTGGGTTCTCTCTCCTCACCTGATCCTTGCGGCTGACATGGTTCGTGGATAGTAAGGCTGAATATTGTGAAAATGTCAATATTTCCCAAAGCTATCTATACATTCAATGCAATTCTGAGCCAGATTCCATCCATATTCTTTGTTGTTGTTGTTGTTATGTGCTATCGAGTTGGACCCAACACATAGCGACCCCTCCTTGGGTTTCTGAGGCAGTATCACTACGGAAGTAGGTTGCCCCATCTTCCTTCTGAGGAGTGGCTGGTGGGTTTGAACAGCCAGGCTTCTGGTTAGCAGTCAAGACCTTAGGCACTATGCTACTAGAGCTCCTTAAGGACATGGAAAAACCAATCACTGACTTCATATGGAAAAGAAAGAGACCTCAGATATATAAGGCACTACTGAAAAAGAAGAACAAAGCAGGAGGTCTCACACTCCCAGATCTCAAAATGTGCTATAAAGCCACAGTAGTCAAAATGGTGTGGTTGGTACAACTATAGACAAATACACCAGTGGAACAGAATTTAGAACCCAGAAATAGACCCATCCATCCCACCAGCCACTTCTCGGAAGGAAGGCTGGGCAATCTACTTCCATAGTGATACTGCCTCGGAAACCCAAGGAGGGGTTGTTATGAGTCAGGTCTGACTCGATGGCACATAACAACAACAACATCTATAGACAGCTGATCTTTGACAAAGGGCCCAAAACACTAAATGGAGGAGAGATAGCCTCTTTAACAAATGGTGCTGGTAAAACTGAATATCCACTTGCAGAAAAGTGAAACAAGATCTATACCTCATACTATACACAAAAACAAACTCAAGATGGATCAAAGACTTAAATGTAAAATCCCAAACCATGAAGTTCTTTAAAGACAAAATAGGGACAAACCTTGGGGGCTTAATTTATGGCATAAATAGACTATCACACATAACCCAGAATGGATAGGTAGTGGAAGAAACACTAGATGACTGAGACCTTTTAAAAATTCAATTCTTATGTGCATTAAAAGACTTCTCCCAAAGGGTAAAAAGAGAACTTACAGATTGGGAAAAAATATTTGGCTATGACATATCTGATAAGGGACTTATCTAATATTTATAGAAAACTTCAACACCTCAACACCAAAAAGACAATCTAATTCCAAAAATGGGCAAAGGGTATGAACAGACACTTTACTAAAGAAGATACACAGATGGCCAACAAACACATGAGAAAATGTTCATGATCATTGGCCATTTTTGTTGTTGTTATGTGCCATCAAGTCAGGCCCAACTCATAGCATGACCCCTCCTTGAGTTTCTGAGGCAGTATCACTACAGAAGTAGATTGCCCCATCTTCCTTCTGAGGAGTGGCTGGTGAGACATGCAAATCAAAACAAAAATGAGGTATCATCTCACCCCAGCAATAATAGCAAAGTTTAACAAGACAGAAAATAACAAATGCTAGAGAGGATGTGGAGAAATTGGAAGTCTCATACACTGGTGGTGGGACCATAAAATTGTACAGCCACTCTGGAATATGATATGGTGTTTCCTTAAAAAAAAATAAAATAGAAATATCATTTGTTCCAGCAATTCTAATACTAGGAATATATCCTGAAGAGGTGAGATCCAGGACACAAACAGACATATGTACATCCATGTTCATCACAACACAATTCACTATAGCAAAGAGATGGAAACAACCTACATGACCATCAACAGATGAATGGATAACCAAGCTATGGTACATTCTTATGCAACATTAAAGAATAATGAAAAATCCACAAATCACTTCCTGATGTGGATGGATCTGGAGGACATTATGCTGAGTGAAATAAGTCAATTACAGAAGGACAAATATTGTATGAGTCCATGACTGCAAAAAGTCAATGAAAGGATTATACAGGGAGGGAAATTTACTTAGTTGGTTACCAGGGATGGAAGGGAAGGGGAGGGAAAATTTTGCACTAGTTAAAAGTCACATTTTCATTTGGGTGAAGGGAAAGGCAGTATAACAAAAGGGTGTGACCAGCATGATAACAATAGGGAAAAGGTGGACACAGAAACATACACAAAAGATATAGGCAACAACAAATACTAAATTAGTCTGTTATTGTAAAAAGTCAAGGAAATATTTATATATGGAAGGAAATTTTCTTTGTTGGTTACAGGGGTGGGAGGGGAGGGGAGGGAACACTGCTAGATCGGTAGAGACAAGTATTGATTTGGGTGGAGGGAAGGACAATGTACCAAATGTGAGTGGTGAACACTGCGGCCCTGAGGAAGAGAAGACAGAAAGAGGTGCATGAGAGGTAAAGACAAAAAAGATGAATAATTTTTCACATACAATACTGCATTGTCAGTGATGGCAAACCCTGAGCTACGGGTGGATAGATGGGTGGACAGGCTGAACAATTAGGTATGTCTATGCAGGGGGCAGTGTGCCCAAGACCATGTATAGGGTTGGCAGACGATATTTCCACAAGTGTATTGGTATGTTTTATAAGAATGTCCAGGTATATAGTAGCACTAACAAGGAACAAGTTTGTAGTCACTTCTTGGCCATAGCCAGCTACACAGAGAGAGCAAGTAGTTGGACCTGTGAGTTTGGGACCATGGTCACAGAGGACGAGAAGCTCAAATGACATAACAAACATTGTTCCACATCCTACTTTGGCAAGTAGCAAATGGGATCTTAAAATCTTGCAAGCAGCCATCTAGATGCAACAAGGAGTATCTCCTAGTCCAGAGCAAAGAAGAATGAAGAAAACCAAAGACACATGGAAACAATTAGTCCAAGCAACTGGTATACCATGTGATCCTCAGGCTATATGACTATGAGACCAGAAGAACTACATGGATAACCAAGTGATACCCTGGCTATCACTGTCAACAACTCAGAGGGGGATCTATGTTGGAGATCTTGGATAGAGTGGGAGAACAATGTGGAACAAAACTCAAAATCATAAAAAAAAAAGAAAAGAACCAGGTTGGTTGGTTTGTTAGAGCCTGGTGGAACTCCAGAGACTATGACTCTTAGCTGTCCTTTAGGTCTGGAACTGAACCCACTCCTGTGGCTTCCAGCCAAACAAAAGATAAACATATGAGCTGAACATTTACAGTAGGTAGATACACTCCCTGGAGATATCAATCATGGGAGAATAGAAGGGCTGTGTATGCACAGGGAGACAGCTTAGGGGGCAGGAGTGCATGGGAGGGGAGGATACAGGGAAGAGGTAACTATGGATAGGAAGTGGGAGGGAAGCTATTGCACTGTGGTAAATTGTAGTCAATGTCATAACACAAAGTGTATGTGAACTGCTGTATGAAAGATGAATTTGCTCTGTAAACTTTCACCCAAATCACAATAAAATTTTTTAAAAAGAGATATAGGCAACAGAGACAAATATTATTACATGCATAATGCATAATACTGCATTACCAGTGGCAGAAAACACCAGGCTATGCGTGAATGCACAGACGGGTGAGATCAGGTATGGGCAGGCAAACAGAAATGTACCCAAGACCGAGTATAGATTTGGCTGAAAATAGTCTTACATATGTACCTGTGCTACAAAAATAACCATATACAGTACAGAAATAACAGGAGCCAAGGTTGGAATAGCTTCTCAGAGACAACCAAACACCTTGAGGGAGAGAGTCACCAGGCCTGCGGGCTCAGGATTATAGTCTCAGGGAACATGATGATCAGTTGGCACAACATAGCACATAAAAATCTTGTTCTATGCAACTGGAAAGAAACTCAACAAATATGCAGAAGAGCTAAACAAACAATCCACCAACTTGGCCTTATAGACATCTATAGAGCACTTCACCCAACAGCAGCACAATATACATTCTTCTCCAGTGCACAT
>NW_006922134.1:1626638-1632219 GCF_000298275.1 Orycteropus afer afer
GGAAGGAAGATGGGGCAATCTACTTCCATAGTGATACTGCCTCGGCAACCCAAGGAGGGGTTGCTATGAGTTGGGTCTGACTCAACGGCACATAACAACAACAACAACAATATCAAATAATCTCCTCCCTCTAATGCAGTTTTAGCCAGCATATACCAATCATGAGGACACAAAACTTCTTGGGTAATAGTTTCCATTAAAGTTTTTACAAATGGTGCTGTTGGCCCATAGGTGGTAGCAGCTTGTTTCAAATCTTTAAGAGCTTTAAGAGAAAATGCTTTATGTCCTTGCATTGGTTGATTAGTCTGCTGATTTGTATATTCTGCTATAGGAAAAACGTCTCAATTCTAATGGAATGTCCTCATCCGTGGTCCTCACCTTTTGCACCATAGTTTGTATAGGTGATAAAGGAGGCAAGGTGGATGATAAACAGTTAACTTGCTTCCCTGAGGGAGGGCAAAGGGAAAAAGTGGAGGAGAGCAAGTGTTAGCAGGCATGGTTGCAGCTGAAACAGCCTGATTTCAAAACGAATTTAAAGAAAGTTTTGCCTGACCTAAAAATGTATTTAAGGAAGGATATAACTTCTCTTCCTTAACTTCTGAGGGTTCAGTTTCTAACCTTTATTTAACAATTTCTTCTTGTAATTTTAACTCTTTTAATTTTGAATCTGTGTCTACATTCTTCTTCTTTCCCACTTTAGGATCTATGCCTACACTTATTCCCTTATCTAATTCTAAACACAGTTTTAAAATACTCCAAATAGAAAATATGCACTCTGGAAAATCCTCTGGCCCATGTTCTTTTGAACATTCATTCATTTGTTGACCTATGGTCTCCCAAGTTGTTAAATCAATGGTTCCTTCCTGAGGAAACCAAGGGCAACAGTGATCTAAATGCAACCATTGCTGTGGGGTCAGACCCGACCCATAGTGACCTCTCCTTGGATTTCCGAGGCAGTATCACTATGGAAGTAGATTGTCCAACCTTCCATCAGGGTTTGAACCGCCAGCCTTCTGGTTAGCAGTCAAGTGCCTTAGGCACTATGCTACCAGAGCTCCCAACATTGTAAAAATTCCTCTAACTCCTTTTTAGACACTGAAAAACCTCTAGCTTGAACTAATGTTTTAAGAACAGAAATAAAATGACCCCTTTCATGGGATTCAGAATTCTCCATGTTAGCCTGGCTTATTAAATTCACCCACACTTATCCTTCTTCTTGTTACAGAACTCTGATTTCACTCAGTGGGGTGTCCTCTTGGGCGCTCACTACTTTACTCCAGGTCCCTGTTCAGGGGCCAATTGCTGCATCTGGCAAAACTACACAGGTCACAAAATGAAGTGAGAGGAAAAGGATTAATGGTTTTTTAAAAGGAATAGGGGCCAGGCAGACGCCCTGCATATTCTGCAAGAGCGATGCCTGATGTATCCATCATGCTTTATTTATATAAAAGTATATAAGTACATCATTATTCTTGGTATTTCTTTAAAACAATCAAGTATTCAATCAAATATTCTTCTACAATAAAATCAAATATTTCCTTATAACAATCAGTTATTAATTAAAAATTAAAGTTTTACTCTTTCCCTTGCCCAAAGGCATTTTCCCATGCCCAAATGTATTGGATAATTAATTAGGTTAATATCTCTAGCAGGATTAGCAAATAATCACTAAGATACGTCATTCTAAAACATAATATGATTGTTAAGGTACATAATTCTAAAGAATGGTTTCTAGGGTATACTATTCTTAGGGCAAAACATTATTCCAGGGAAACAGGTTAGCAAACATTCTGCTGGGGCAACATTCCACCCCAGGAACATAAAGCTGGAGCCAAGCAAGCATTCAACCATAAGAGAGGCCTTGTCATCTCTTAACTGTAGTTAGAACATGTGCCTTGCAATCATGTTCTTTTGGGGTCTTTTTCTTGGTCTCCAACACACAGGCCCAGTGATTCTCTCTTGCAAGGTGTTTGGCTGTCTCTGAGAAGTTACTCCAACCCTGTCTTCTGTTACTTCTGTAATGTATGTGGCTAATTTTGTAGCACAAATGCATATGTAAGGTGATCTTCAGCTAAATCTATCCTTGGTCTAGGATGTATTCCTGTTCATCTACCCTCACCTGCTCTTCTCACTTGTACCAATCTGTAGCCTGGTATCTGATGCTAAGGATATGCAGTGTTGTGTATGTAATAGTATTTGCCTCTGTTGTCTGTACCTTTTGTGTATATTTCAGTGTCTTTCCTTTCTGTGGTGTCAATATGCTAGTCACAGACTCTTTCCATATTATTCCTCCCCTCACCCAAATCAACACGTGACCCCAAATAGTCTAAGATTTTCCCTCCTTTTCCCTCCCATCCCCGGTAGCCAAGCAAATGAGGTTCCTTCCCTGAATAAACTTTCCTTGATTTTCACAATAGTGGGCTCACACAATATCTGTCCTTCTGTGATTGACTTATTTCACTTAGCATAATGTCCTCTGAATTCATCCATGTTTAGAGATGATTCATGTATTCTTCATTATTCTTTAATGTTGCATAGTATTCCATTGTGTGAATGTATCATAGTTTGGTTATCTGATCATCTGTTGATGGACATTTAGGTTGTTTCCATCTCTTTTTTGTAGTGAATTGTGCTGCAGTGAATATAGGTGTGCATATGTCTGTTCATGTTGTGTCTCTCACCTCTTTAGGGTATATTCCTAGTAATTGAATTGATGGATCAAATGGTACTTCTATTTTCAGTTTTCAAGGAAATATCATACCATTTTCCACAACAGTTGTACCATTTTTCAGTCCCACCAGCAGTGGATGAGTGAAAATGAACAATTCTTCTAACCAAACTAAACCAAACCAAAAAACCAAACTCACTGCCATAGTGTCAATTTTGACTCATACCAATCCCTCCTTCAGTTTCCAAGGCAGTATTATTACATGAGTAGATTGTCCCACCTTCTTTATGAGGAATGGCTGGTGGGTTTGAACTTCCAGCCTTCTGGTTAGCAGTCAAATGCTTTAGGCACTATGCTGTCAGAGCTCCTAACTGAAAAAACAAGATCCACAATGGCTTAATAAACACAAAACCAATAATAATATAGAAAAGAGAAAAAATACTTGATAACAAAATAAACTCAGCATGGAAAAATATTTGGAACAAAGAAATCACCAACAGCACAATGAAAGACACAATAGAATGACAGCAATAAATTCATACCTATCATAATTACACTGAATGTGAATGGATTAAATGCAAAAGTCAAGGGAAAGAGAGTAGCAGATTGGATAAGAAAAGAAGACCCATCAATATGCTGCCTACAAGAGACCCACCTTCGATACAAAGATAAAAATAAATTAAAAATCAAGGGTTAGAAAAAATATATCAAGCTAATGGCAACGAAAAAAGAGAGAGAGAGAGAGAGAAAGAGAGCAGGAGTGGCAATATTAATTTCTGATCAAAATAGACTTCAATTTCTATTGCACACAGAACATTCTCCATGATAGACCATATGCGAGGCTGGAAAGCAACCCTTAATAAATTAAAAACATTGAAATACTGCAAAGCATATTCGCAGATCACAATGCTATAAAATTAGAAAACAACAATAGGAAAATCAATGGAAAAAGAGCAAACACATGGAAAATTAACAACACCCTCCTTAAAAACGACTGGGAAATAGAAGAAATGAAAAATGAAATAAAAAAATTCCTTGACTCAAACGAGAAAGAAAACACAACATACCAAAAGCTTTGGGACCCAGCAAAAACAGCAATCAGAGGCCAATTTATAGCAATCAATGCACACATAGAAAAAGAAGAAAGAGCCCAAATCAACACCTTAACCCAACATCTCCAACAACTTGTAAAAGAAATGCAAAAAATGCCTACAGTCACCAGAAGAAAAGAAAAGTAGAGTTCAAGGTGAAAACCAGAATAAGGGGCAAAGAATCACACTAAACAAAAAAAAAAAAAAAAAACAACTCTTCAATACCACCAAGTAAAATCTGACTCATAGTTGACCCCCATTGGGTTTCCAAGGCAGTAAATCTTTACGGAAGTAGATTGGCCCATCTTCCTTCATCTTCTTTCCATGAAGCACCTGGTGGGTTTGAACCACTAGCCTTCTGGTTAGCAGCCAAGTCCCTTACCCATTGTGACACCAGAGACCCTCAAGAAGGACACTATATGATATTAAAAGGATCAATTGACCAAGAAGACATTACCATAATAAATATCTGTGCACCCAATGAAAGAGCTCCAAAATACATTAATCAAACATTAACTGAACTGAAAGGAAAAATAGAAAATTCTACAATAGTAGGAGGAGACTTTAACATACCACTTTTGATGAAGGATAGAACAACTAGGAAAACAAACTCAAGAAAGATACAGATCTCAACAACACACTCAACCAATTTGAACTCATAGACATATGCAGAGGACTCCACGCAACAAAAGCACAATGCACATTCTTCTCCAGTGCACATGGATCATTCTCCAGAATGAGGTGCAAAAGAAGCCTCAATAAATTTAAAAATATTGAAATACTATAAAGCATCTTCTCAGATCACAATGCTATAAGGTTAGAAATCAATAACAGGGAGACCAAAGAAAATAATCAAACATGTGGAAACTGAATAATACACTGCTCAAAAACTACTACTAATAGAAAAAGTAAAGTGTAAAATAAAAAAATTCCTAGAAACAGATGAGAATGAAAATACAACATACCAAAACCTTTAAGACACAGTGAAAGCAGTACTCAGAGATCAATTTACAGCAATAAATGCACACATCAAAAAAGAAGAAAGAATCAGAATTAACAGTTTAACTCAACAACTCCAAAAAATAGAAAAAGAGCAAGGAAAGAAACCTACAGTATGCAGAAGAAAGGAAATAATAAAGATCAGAGCAGACATAAATGAAGCAGGAAACAAAAAAACAATAGAGAAAATCAACAAGACAAGAAGCTGGCTCTTCAAAAAGATTAACAAAATCAACAAGCCCCTGGAAAATTTAACAAAGAAAAGAAAGAGAAGATGAAAATCACACAAATAATAAATGAAATGGGTGACATCACAACAAAACCAACTGAAATTGAAAAAAAAAAAAAGGTGCACTTCTTCCAGGAAAGATCTGTTAGTTCTTTCAGCAGTCCATGGTACTTTCAGCATTCTTTGCCAGCACCAAATCTCAAAAGCATCAAATCTTCTTCGGTCTTCCTTATTCATTGTCCAGGTCTCACATGCATACAAGGCAATTGGAAATATCATGGCTTGTGTCAGGTGCACCTTAGTCCTCAAGGAGACATCCTTGCTCCTCAGCATTTGAAACAGTTCCTTCACGGTTGACTTTCCTAATGCTACACATTGTCGAATGTCCTGACTGCTGCTTCCGTTGGCATTGATTGTAGAATCAAGAAACGTGAATTCTTTGACAACCTCAATCTTCTCTCCATTTATTGTGAGGCTGCTCCTTGGTCCAGTTGTGAGGATTTTGTTTTCTTTATATTGAGACGTAATCCATACTGCAGACTGTATTCTTCAACCTTCATCAGTAAGTGCCTCAAGTCATCCTCACTTTCAGCA
>NW_006922134.1:1660918-1668543 GCF_000298275.1 Orycteropus afer afer
TGGGGTTTAGTCCAAATCTGCATCCTTTCCTTCAAGGCTCAGGGGTCCAAGATTATCTTCTGTGTCTGTGTTAATTGGTTTCCCTTTTGTTTGTTTAAGAGGGTCTGTGAAATCCTTCTGCCTAGTCCGCCATCTTGCCCCGCCAGCCTGGGAAAAAAAATATTTGGCAATGACATATCTCACAAGGGACTTATCCCTGGAATTTATAGAAAACCCCAACATGTCCACACACACACAGAAAGACAGAATCCAGTTAAAAAATTGGCAGAACACATGTATAGACACTTCACCAAAGAGGATATTCAGGCAGCCAACAACCATATGAAGAAAGGCAGAGGATCATTAGCCATTCTCACTGCCATCGAGTCGGTCCCGACTCATAGTGACCCCTCCATGGGTTTCCGAGGCAGCACCTCTATGGAAGTGGGTTCCCCAGTCTTCCTTCTGAGGAGTAGTTGGTGGGTTTGAACCGCCAGCCTTCTGATTAGTAGTCAAATGCTTTAGGCACTACAGGACCAGAGCTCCTATCGTTAGCCATTGTTGTTGTTATTTGCCGTTGAGTTGGACCTGGCTAATAGCGACCCTCTTTAGGTTGCCGAGGCAGTATCACTACAGAAGTAGATTGCCCAACCTTCCTTCCAAGGAGTGGCTGGTGGGTTTGAACTGCCAGCCTTCTGGTTAGCAGTCAACTGCCTTAGGCACTATGCTACCAGAGCTCCTGTTTTTGTTGTTCTTATGTGCCGTTGAGTTGGACCTGGCTCATAGCGACCCCTCCTTGGGTTTCCGAGGCAGTATCACTACGGAAGTAGATTGCCCAACCTTCCTTCCAAGGAGTGGCTGGTGGGTTTGAACTGCCAGCCTTCTGGTTAGCAGTCAACTGCCTTAGGCACTATGCTACCAGAGCTCTTCGTTAGCCATTAGAGAGATGCAAATCAAAACAACAATAAGATACCTTCTGGCCCCAGCACTAGTAGCAAAGTTTAACAAGACAGAAAAATAAGAAATACTGGTGAGAATGTGGAGAAATTGGAACACTTACACACTGCTGGTTGGACTGTCAAATGATACAACCACTGTGGAAAGCAGTATGGCAATTTCTTAAAAAGTTGGAATTAGAAATACCATTTGACCCAGCCATTACATTACCCATGGAGGGGTCACTATGAGCCATTATATATCCTAAAGAAGTGAGAGCCAAGACAAGAACAGATATATGCATACCCATGTTAACTGCAGCACTATTTGCAATAACAAAAAGATGGAAACAACCTAAGTGCCCATCAACTGAAGAATGGATGACTAAACTATGGTATATACATACATTGCAATATTATGCAACCCTAAAGAATAACTTAGAATCTGCAAAACAGTGTATAATGTGGATGAACTTGGAGGACATTATGCTGAGCGAAATAAGTCAATCACAGGACAAAAATATTGTATTAGTCTGTTACTGTAAAAAGTCAAGGAAAGATTTATATATGGAAGGAAATTTTCTTTGTTGGGAACTCTATTAGATTGGTAGAGACTCTGTTAGATTGATTTTGCTGAAGAGAAGGGCAATGTACCAAATGTCAGTAAACAACACAGTGGCATTGAGGAAAAAGAAGACATAGAGAAGTTTATAGGAGATACAGTCAGCAAAAATGAGCCCTTGTGCACATACAGTATTATGTTGTCAGTGAAGGCAAACATAGATCTATGGGTGGATAGATGAGTGGACAGGCTGAACTATTAGGTGTGTCTATGCAGGGGCGAGTGTGCTAATGACCATGTACAGGGTTGGCAGACAATGTTTCTACAAGTGTATTTGTATGTTCTGTAAGAATTCACAGGTATATAGTAGAGCTGACAAGGGACAAGGTTATAGTCTCTAATGGGCCAAAGCCAGCACACAGAGGGAGCAAGTAGTTAGACCTGTGGGTTTGGGATCATAGCCACAGGGGACATCAAGCTCAATTGGCATAACATACTACACAAAAACATTCTTCCACATCCTACTTTGGTGAGTAGTGATTGGGATCTTAAAAGCTTGTAAGCAGCCATCTAGGTGTAATGATGGGTTTCTCCTCATCCAGAGCAAAGAAGAATGAAGAAAACCAAGACACATGGAAACAATTGGTCCAAGCGATTGGTACACCATGTGATCCTCAGCCTATATGACTATGAGACCAGAAGAACTAGATGGTGCCCAGCTACCGATGTCAACCACTCAGAGGGGGATGGATCTATGTAGGTGATCCTGGATAGAGTGGGAGAACAATGTGGAACAAATTTCAAAATCATAAAGTAAAATAATAATAGTAATAATAATGGGACCAGGTTTCCTGGTCTGATATGGCCTGTGAAACCCCTGAGACTATGGTCCCTAGCTTTCCATCAGGTCTCAAATTGAACCCCTTCTGTGGCTCCAACCAAACAAAAGACAGGTATATGAGCTGAACATTTATATTAGGCAGACAGATTCCTTGGAGAGATCAATCATGGGAGAATAGAATGCTTGTGTACGCACAGGGAGACAGCTCAGGGGCAGGAGTGCATGGGAGGGAAGGACACAGGGAAGAGTGGCTATGGAGAGAAAGTAGGAAGGGAGCTGTTCCATTGTGGGAAATTGCAGTCAATGTCGAGACATAGTGTATGTGTACTGCTGTATGGAAGATGAATTTGCTCTGTATACTTTCACTCAAATCTTAATGAAATTTTTTTAAAAAGAAGAAGAATGTAGAATCTGCAAAACACCACATAATGTGGATGAACTTGGAGGACACTATGTTAAGTGAAATAAGTCAATCACAGGACAATAAATATTGTATTAGTTCATTATTGTAAAAAGTCAAGGAAAAGTTTACGTAAGGAAGGAAACTTTCTTTTTTGTTTACCAGGGATGGGGAATGGAGGGGAGGGAACATTGCAAAAATAAAAATATAAAAAATTAAAAATAATTTGCAAATAGAAACAACATTTGATGTAGCAATCCCATTATTAGGTATACATATCCTAAAGAAATGAGAGCCAGGACAAGAACAGATGTATGTACACCCATGTTCATTACAGGACTATTCAAAACAGCAAAATGATGGAAACAACCCAGGTGGCCATCATCAGAATAATGGATAAGCAAACTATGATGCATACACACACAATGGAATACTATGCAACACTAAAGAGTAATGTAGAATCTACAAAACACCTCATAATGTGGATGAACTTGGAGGACATTATGCTGAGTGAAATAAGTCAATCACAGAAGGGCAAATATTGTATTGGTTCATTATTGTAAAAAGTAAAGTAAAGGTTTATATATGGAAGGAAAAGTTCTTTGTTGCTTACCATGGTTGGAGGGGAGAGGAGAGGAGGGAAAAAAGAAAAGAAAAGAAAAAAAACTGAATGAAAGGACATCATTAAAAAAAGTTAAATGGTATGTTGATGGTTGCAGAACATTATGAATGCCATCAATGTCACTGAACTGTACATGTAAAAATGGTAAATGTTTTGGCATATATATTTTATCACAATAAAACATTTTAAAAATACATTAATAAAGGTGAAACATTATGCCTGTTTTTTTTTTTTTTTTTAAAAAAAAAAGAAGAAGAAGGATGTTACTTAGATCTGGGGAAAAGCTCTTTTTCCTTCTATTATCCCTACACTGGAGACTCACTGTTTAGATGGCAAGGTCATACATAATCAGACACCAACATCTGCATGGAGGCATCTTTCCCTGCTTGCAGAGTAAGATCTAGTACTGGCTTCACACACCAAAGTTTACATGACTACAGTGTGGTAAATTACATAGTGTGGCTTTTTTAGCCATAAGTCTTTGTAAACTCCATGGTGGAATCTACTATAAGCAACTGAGTAGCTCCCAATTGTTAAAGTTATCCACCTGGGGTATTTCTGTTAGGAGCAGCATGAAGCTATCTTCTGGGAAGTTCTCTCTCTCTCAGGTGAATGGAATTCTGATGCTGGGATTAGTTGGTTTGGCCACTCTGCCAGGCTCAAAAGGAGCCCTCCTGGAGGCAGAAGGAATCTCTCACTGCAGCTGAGAGACATGAGAGACACTCACTGCTGGGAGAGAGACTGAGAGAGACTGTCAGCTGAGAGACAGTGGGCTGAGAGAGACTGAGTGTGTTTCTGAACTTGAATTGTAGCCTGTTGCTTCCCTAATAAACCCCACTATCTGTGAGTTCTATGTGGCCACTGCAGCAAATTATCCAACCCAGCAGAGAGGTGGTGGGTACTGTGCGAAGAATGGTGTCAGCAGGAGTACTGATGTCAGGGTTGGTGAGAGGGCTGGAAGGAGGCAGCATGTTTGGCCTCGCAGGAAGAGGCCTTTACTGATGGGGATTCTGTGTTCCTCTTGTGGGGTTAGAGGAGGCCAGAAGATGCAGCCTCACTGCCCCTTTGGCAGTTGGTGTCAGAAGTGGTGGGATTCGCTGTAGTGGCTCCAGACTCAGAAGCACGGGACTTTGTAAAAGAAGGAAGGGACCTGGGAAGTGAAATTTTGGATTATTAGGTGGTTACTTTGATTGGTGTTACCTATCAAAGTAGATAATTGATTCAATGGCTAGGGCTTTTGGTTACACACAGCCAAAGCCCCAAGGCCATATACATAGAATGGGAAGGTGATCAAGGTAAAGAGATGAAACTGGAATGTCTTAAATAGGATTATGTGTTTTGGATTATGTGTTTATCTGAATGTACTACGGGTATTGAATTTTCTCTTACCTGCTTATACATTAGAAATTATTATGGGGTGAGAACAACAGAGAGCATGTAAGTCTGCTTTCAGCCAATATTTGATTGGATATGTTAAAACGGGAACTAGAATTTGCCCAGAAGAAACAATGGCTTTTGTTTCAAATCCTGTGTGTAGAGTATAGGGGGCTTAGGTAGAAAACCTGAGCCCCACCCAGAACTACTGAGGGAAGAGAAGATTTGCATTTGAAGAAAGGACCTGGAGAGACAGAGAGAAAGAGAGAGAGAGAGAGAGAGAGAGAAAAGAGAAATGACTGCCATTTGAATTTCAAGAAAACAGATAGATTTGGGGTGTATTAAGGCAGGAAATAATATTAAGACAGGAAAAGGAGCTCTGGTAGCATAGTGGCTAAAGCACTTGACTGCTAACCAGAAGGTTGGCGGTTCAAACCCACCAGCCACTCCTTGGAAGGAAGGTTGGACAATCCTACTTCCGTAGTGATACTGCCTCGGAAACCCAAGGAGGGGTCGCTATGAGTCGGGGCCGACTTGATGGCACATAACAACAACAACAAGGCAGGAAAGTCATGGTCCATGAGAGAAACCCCTTCCAGGACTGATAGTTAAAGGAAACCAGTGAGTAGTAGGCTTGTATGTTACTCGCTTGTGACCACCTGGGTCCACTTGGGTGGAAACGGCGGAAGAGCAGCAATGAGGAAACCAGGTGAGTTTGGTACTCTTGGACCTAGGCCATAGAAGCTGGGGATGAGAGGAAGGGCTGGCTGGTCTAAAATGCAATAAGTTGTGAGCCTATGGACATTAAATAGTTCCTGAGGGCTGAGGAGGAGAGAGAAGGTGTTGTCTGGTCTGAAGTGAAGGGAAGAGTGTGACTCCCAAACTTGGCAGCTAGGATGGTTACTGCTGAGCTGACCAGAACCTGACCAAACGAAAAGGAAGATGTTTGACACTGAGCTGGTGTTAAGTTGCTGCAATTTGATGGCTTGTGCTGAGCAGGACTTGCTCATTTATGGATGCAGATGTCCAAAGTTTCCAAGCAGAACAGAAGATTATCCAGAGAAAAGAACATGCTTGTCTCCTCAGAGTACTGGTTTGATGTTGTTATTTGCTGTTGAGTCAGACCAGACTCATAGTGACTCCTTGTTGGGTTTCCAAGGCTGTATCACTACAGAAGTAGATTACCCATCCTTCCTTCCAAGGAGTGGCTGGTGGGTTGGAACCACCTGCCTTCTGGTTAACAGTCAAGTGCCTTAGGCAATACGCACTGGTTTGATAGGGATGGGCAAATTACAAATTGGATATCTAAAATGGGGGAAGATAAAGGCATGAAGTGCCTGGCTTAAACGATTTCATGGATATGGTTATTCTTAACCTGATGGTGAAGAGGATGTTAATTTTTGAATTATAAAAGGGATAATGGCTAGAAAAGGCAGGGTGTGGCCTGCGGTGTAGTAAATTACATAGTGTGGCTTTTCTACCCAGAAGTCTTTGTAAACTCCATGGTAGAATTTGCCATGAGCAACTGAGTAGCTCCCGATTGTTAAAGTTATCCACCTGGTGTATTTCTGTTGGGAGTGGCACAAAGCAATCTTCTGGGAAGTCAGCTCTCTCTCCAGCATATAAAATTCTAATGTTGGGATTGGTTAGTTTGGCCACTCTTCCAGGCTCAAAAGGAGCCATCCTAGAGGCAGAAGGAATCTCTCACTGTGGCTGAGAGATGTGAGAGACACACACTGCTGGGAGAGAGACTGTTGGCTGAGAGACTGTGGGCCGAGAGAGACTGTGTTTTTAACTTGAATTGTAGCCTGTTGCTTCCCTAATAAGCCCCATAATCTGAATTCTGTGTGGGAACTGCAGCAAATTATTGAAGCCAGCATAGAGGTGGTGGATGATGCAGGAGGAACGCTTGGTATCAGGGATGGTGAAAGGGCTAGAGGGAGGCACCATGTCTGGCCTTGCAGGGATAGGCCTTGGGCTACAGATGGTTATTCTTTCTTCCTCTTGTGAAGTTAGAGGAGGTCAGAAGATGCAGCCTCACTTTTCTGGTGATGATAAATCTTTGTTTCATAATGTATGTAAATTAATTCTGCAAAAAGTTGATCATTTGTATAAGACAATTTTTCCTATCCTATATTTTTCATCTGAGACAGACTAGGAAGGAGGAAGAGGCTGTCCACTTCTCAAAGAATTGGCCAGGGAAAACATTATGAATAGCAAAGAAACACTGTTTGATACATTACCGCACAACTTTATGAATAGTCCGGTTAGGTTAGAAGGCTCTCAAAATAGGACTGGCAAAGAGCTGCATCATCTGAGTAAACCCAGCCTTAATCATATGGATAAGGTAAAGCTTTCAAGACCTCCATTTGCTGATGTGGCACCACTCAAATCGAAGAGAAACAGCTGTAGACATCCATTAATCATTGGAACATGGAATGTGCGAAGTATGAATCTAGGAAAATTGGAAGTTTTCAAAAATGAAATGGAACACATAAAGATTGATATCCTCAGCATTAGTGAGCTGAAATGGACTGGTTTTGACCATTTTGAATCAGACAACAATGTCATCTACTATGCCGGGAATGACAGTTTGAAGAGAAATGGTGTGGTATTCATCATCACAAAGGATGTTTCAAGATATGTCCTGAAGTACAATGCTGTCAGTGATAGGATAACATCCATACACCTACAAGGAAGACCCATTAATATGACTAATATTCAAATATTTGCACCAACCACCAAAGGCAAAGATGAAGAATTTGAAGATTTTTATCAACTCTTGCAGTCTGAAATTGACTGAACATGCAATCAGGATGTGTTAAGTATCACTGGTGACTGGAATGCAAAAGTTGGAAACAAAGAAGAATCACCAGTAGTTGGAAAATTTGGCCTTGGTGACAGAAATCATG
>NW_006922134.1:1670568-1685305 GCF_000298275.1 Orycteropus afer afer
TGTGATGATGGGCTCAAGTATAGCAGGGATCATGGAGCTGGTGCGGGATCAGGCAGTGTTTCGTTCTGCTGTGCATGGGGTCACTATGAATCGGAAATGACTTGGCGGCACCTAACAACACCAACAACAACATATTTTTATCTATAGAAATGTTTTTAGAAGCTTCAATATGTATTTGCTACTTTTAATCTCTTCGGATCAAATGTTATATTCTTTTCTAATTTTTAGCCTCCACCACTCTCCTGTCAGTTAGTTGTACTGTGGTGGCTTAGGTGCTGCTGTCAGGCTAGAGGCTATGCCACTGGTATTTCAAATAGCTAGCAGGGTCACCCATGATGGACAGGTTTCAGCAGAGCTTCCAGACTAAAAGAGACTCAGAAGAAGGAAGGAGACATCCACTTATGGATACCATTGTGAAGAATGGGAATTCCAGAACAATTAATTGTGCTCATGAGGAACCTCTACATAGACCAGGAGGCTGTCATTTCAACAGAACAAGGGGATACTGTATGGTTTAAAATCAGGAAGGGAGTGTGTCAGGGTTGTATCCTTTCATCACAATTATCCAATCTGTATGCTGAGAAAATAATCTGAGAAGCTGAACTACATGAAGAAGTAGAGAGCATCACAATTGGAGGAAAACTCATTAACAATATGCAATATGCAGACGACACAACCTTACTTGCTGCAAGTGAAGATGACTTGAAGCACTTATTGATGAAGATTAAAGAGTACCATGTGCAGTATGGATGGCACCTCAATTTTATGTAAATACATATATCTCAACTTTCTTTATGTTGATAAAGAAAATGAAAATTCTCACAACTGGACCAATAAGCAGTGTCATGATTAATAGAGAAAAGATCAAAGTTGTTAAAGATTTCTTATTACTTGGTTCCACAATCAACACCAATGGAAGCAGCAGCCAATAAATCAGATGTCGTATTGCACTGGGGAAATCATCTGTAAAAGACCTCTTCAAAGTGCAAAAGAACAAAGATGTCTCTTTGAAGACTAAGCTGCACCTAACCCAAGCCATGGTATTTTCAATCACCTCATATACATGTGACAGCTGGACAATGAATATGGAATACCAGAGAAGAGTGGATGCTTTTGAGTTGTGGTGTTGGTTAAGAATACTAAAAGTGCCCACCCCCCGCCTGCCCGCCTGCCCGTGGAGCGGCAGCCTCAGCTTCTGAGCGGCGGCAGATCCCTTCCCAGACATGGCCAGATAGTCAGCCATGTCCAGAATAAGGGCACGCCGCCGCCCAAGGTCTGGTTCCTGCCACCGGTCTGCATGGCACACTGCATCCGCCTGGCCCTCAGCCGCTTCCACATCAAGGTTGCACAGAGCATTGAGGATCACCATCAAGAAGCAATTGGTTTCTGCAGAGAAAATGGTTTCCATGGCTTGGTTGCATATGATTCTGATTATGCATTGTGCAACATCCCCTACTATTTCAGTGCCCATGCCCTAAAACTGAGCTGAAAAGGGAAAAGTCTCACAACAAGCCAATATCTGATGCATGAAGTTGCCAAGCAACTGGACCTGAATCCAAATCGTTTTCCTATTTTTGCTGCTCTATTAGGTAATCATATTCTACCTGATGAAGATGTGGCTTCTTTTCATTGGAGTTTACTTGGTCCAGAACATCCACTAGCCTCACTTAAGGTACGGGCTCACCAGCTAGTGTTACCACCCTGCGATGTAGTGATCAAAGCTGTTGCTGACTACATTTGTAATATCCAGGATATCACTGATTTGGATGCCATAGCTAAAGATGTTTTTCAGCATTCACAGTCTAGAACAGATGGCAAAGTTATTCGATTTAAGAGAGTGATTGAATATTATTCAGCAACTAGTAAGCCTATGTCATTTCATCCATCACATTACTTAGCCATACCAAATCAATTTGGAATGCCTGGGATAGTGCCACCATATGCTCTGCCTTAGATGCTCAACATTCCACAGACCCCTCTACAAGCAAAACTATGGCTCATCAGATGCCAAGCCTAGGTGGTGCTCCGGGTCAGGGTCCATACCCATATAGCCTCTCTGAGCTGGCTCTCACTTTGGAAACAAGTGGAAAGAATTTGGCAGAGCAGAACAACTATAGTAACATTCCTCATGAAGGGAAACATACTCCATTGTATGACAACTATAGTAACATTCCTCATGAAGGGAAACATACTCCATTGTATGAACGGTCCTCTCCGATAAATCTAGCTCAAAGTGTCAGTCCCAACCATGTGGATTCAACTTACTTTCCTGGTTCTTCTACGTCATCATCTTCAGATAATGATGAAGGCAATGGAGGACATACAAACCATATCAGTGGGAACAAAATTGGCTGGGAGAAGACAGGAAGCCACTCAGAACCTCAAGCACACGGAGACCCAGGAGACCAAACAAAGGCAGAAGGTTCGTCCACTGCCTCTTCAGGAAGCCGGATAGCTGAAGGAAAAGGGAAACAAATTGGCACCGTACAACCAATTCCCTGCCTTTTATCCATGCCCACCAGGAACCACGTGGATATTACCATACCTCCATTACCCCCTGTTGCACCTGAAGTATTGAGAGTGGCAGAACACAGGCACAACAAGGGGCTAATGTGTCCCTATATCTTTCATATCCTAACAAAGGGTAAAATCAAAATTGCTGTTTCTATTGAAGATGAAGCCAACAAAGACCTGCCTCCCACCACCCTGCTCTATAGGCCAGTTCGTCAGTATGTTTATGGAATCCTGTTTAGTTTGGCAGAAAGCAGAAAGAAAGCTGAGAGACTTGCTTTTAGAAAGAACAGACTTCCTCCAGAATGCAAGGGGGAACCATTGGTGAGAGTTAAGAACATCTGGACTGAACTGAAACAAATCCTTTGAATTGGAAAAAAAAAAAAAAAAAGGTGGATTCAGATGACCATTACTTAATTGAATTAAGCCTCTGGAATTTAAATGTTTATCTAGAAAAATGTATTATTAATGTGCTTATTACAAATAAAATTTTACTTCTATTGGAAAATATGTATAAATTTGATATCTTAGTTTAAAAGTTGAGAGACTAGTTAATACATAGTTTTTAAGTCATTAATACATTTCCATTGATTGTCACTCTGATTGGAACACCACCTCTCTACAAAGAAGATTGCTGTCCTGTAAATCTTTTGTGAATATTGAGCCTGAATGCTCTCTACTTGCTGAAAACACAGCTTGTGTGAGAAATTAGTATGCGATATACTATCTGGTTTTACAACTCTTACTAACAGTACATGTGTTAAAATTATTCCTGTTTATGAAAATAGGAATTTTAATTATAACCTATTTATTAAATTTCAGCTAAGTACTGAAAAAAAAAAAAAAAAAGAATACTAAAAGTACCATCGACTGCCAGAAGAACTAACACATTTGTCCTGGAAGAAGTACAGCTGGAATGCTCCTTAGAAGAGAAAATGGCCAGACTTCATCTCATCTACTTTGGTCATGTTGTCAGAATGGACCATTCCCTGGAGAAGGATATCATGCTTGGTAAAGTGGAGGGTCAGCAAAAAAGGGGAAGTCCCTCAATCAGATGGATTGATACAGTGGCTGCAATAGTAGGCTAGGGTATAGCAAGGATTGTGGGGCTGGTGCAGGACCAGGCAGTGTTTCCTTCTGTTGTACATAGTTTCACAATGAGTCAGAGCCAGCTCAATGGCACCAAACAACAACAACAACATTCACCCTACTGAACTAGTATTTAATATAATACGAAAATGAGTCCCTGGGTGATGCAAACCATTAAGTGCTTCAGTAACAGCTGAAAAGTTGGTAGTTCAAAACCACTCTGAGGTGTCTCAAAGAATGGCCTTGAAGTCTACTTCTAAATGGTCTCAGCCATTGAAAACCCTACACAGGTTTTCTTTCTCTGCACCCATGGGGTCACCATGAGTTGGAATCAACCTTATGGCAACTGTAGTGCAGTGAATTACTTACTATGGCTCTTCTACCCATGATTTTTGTGACTTTCACTTTGTAAACGTGAGGTGTTTAGTCCCACCAAGGAGAGTAGTTAGCTTATTAATGATGCAAATAAGGTAAATGGCACTCTTGTGGGGGTGGGACCATGCAAATAATGTGCATGGAACCCTAATGTGGGGATTGGTCAGTTTGCCATCTCACTAGGCTTAAAATGAGTCCTCCCAGAGGTGGAAAGGGAAATCTCACTACCATCAAGACAGAGAAAGAGCCCTGTGCTGAGATGGCAGTGAGATGGCAGCAGAACCAAGAGACAGGCATGAGACAGAGCAGCAGGCTTTCTGGCCCATGGAGCAAGAAAGGTGTTCACCTTCAGGCAGAAGCCTTGCTGGCAGAGTGGAGGACCTCTTTAGGCACTTATTGGAAAAGATAAAAGAGTTTTCTAACACTGGCCTGGGCAGGGCAGAGGCTGAGGCCAGAGAGAAGCATGTCTGCAGCACAGCTGAAAGGACATCCTGATTGAAGAACTATATCCTGACTTGTTTTTCATCCTGAATTCTAAACTGTTACTTCTGTAATAAATCCCATAATCATGAGAATTGTCTGTGATTTCAGTGTGGCCTTTGCAATGAACTACAAAGCCAGCAGATAAGTAGAAAAGGCCATGGGAGGGATGCTTGGTGTCAGAAGTAGCAAGAAAAGAGAGAGGAATGGCAAGTCTGGCCTCTGCTTCATAGGAATCAACCTTGGGCTGTTGATCTTGGTCCTCTTCCCACCTTGAGATGTTAGAGGAAGTCAGATGCCACCCCCATATCCTTTTTACACAGCAACTAACAACAAAGGCATTATGGGTTAAATAAGTGGGCTAGCCAGGAAACTTGTAACCATTTAAAACACATTCTTCCTAAGGAAGGTCCCTGTACCTAGGGACCAGTGCAACTGGTTTCTGCTTGTCTACGAACCAAATGTTAGCAGTTACAATCCACCCAGCACTGCCAGAGAAGAAAAGCCTGAAGGTCTACTTCAATAAAGATTACAGTCAAGAAAACCCTATGGAAGAGTTCTACTCTGTAAAGCATGTGATCACCATGAGTTGATAAAAACTTGACAGCAACAGGCTTGCTATTTCTTGGTACTCCTAAGGAAAATCATGCCCAACCACACATTTGCAAATGGATCTTGGAAAAGCATCCATTGCTGAATTGGAGATTGGCTGTAATAGACATTTGCTCACCCCAGCGATTGGTGGATCACATTCTAAAATAAAAATGAGTGTAAAGGTATGAAGCCAAAGGTGCAAGGAGATGAGCAGGTAAAGATCAAGGAACTGCTGAGCTAAATGTTCACTTGAAAGTGGTTTTATCCGATTTCAACCATCAGGAGCATAAGGGTTGAAGGAAGTCTTGAAACTATTACTAGATACTCTGATCTACTTGTTAAGAAGTTACAGTTTCTAATTTTGGTACTCTTGACAGATCTACTGTGTAGGACATGTAGTAAAATACTTTAAAAAGAAAGGTTGGAACAAATGTAGGGAAAGTCTTTAACAAAGTGATAGTTGATGTAAATCCTGGGTCAAACACATAGTTTTGTTTGCACAGGAAGGAACTATCATGAGGATTAATCTCTGAAATGAGTTTTGTATATCTCCCAAAGGCAAAGCTCTTACTAACAGGATACCAAAAAAGACTCATACCTATTGCTATTGATTGATTCTGACTCATGGTGAGTTCATGTATCATAGAGTAGAACTGTTCCATAAAGTTTCCTTGGCTGTAATCTCTATGGAAGCAGGTTGCCAGGCCTTTCTTCCATGGTCCCACTGCATAGGTTTGAACCACCAATCTTTAGGTTAGTAGTCAAGCACAAACCATTTGTGCTACCCATGGACATCATTACTTGGGGAGAAACGAAATTCTGATCTACTAGACTGTTCCAAAAAAATTCAACATCTCCTCTACCAAGCAGACATCAGACTAGTATCTGATACTTTGGGAGGCTATCTACTTCCATAGAAACACCACCTTGGGAATCCAAAGAGGGGTCACTATGAGTTGGAACTGACTTGACAGCAGTGGTGTTTTTTTTTTTTTTTTTTTTTTTTTACTATTTTAGGATATATTGTTCTTTTATTTAGAAATGATCAATCTAAGAATAAATAAATAAATAAGGCAAAGAAGTGTTTTCCCTTGAGTTTTCATTTCAGTTTTCAAACACTGGACAAAAGTATTTTAATACCTAGACCCAATAGCAACTCGATGGAAGAAAGATGAGGCAATCTGCTTCCATAAAGATTTACAGACTTGGAAACTCAATGGGGGTTGTGATAAGTCAGAATCGACTCAATGGCAGTGAGTTTTGAGACTTTCATATTTGGACATAATCATCAAATTTATTTTCCACAAAAATTTTATCTTAATCCCTTGTAATTTTTTATCCAAATGCATACATTATAATTTATTACAATATGATATCGTCTAGAAAAAAAAAACTATGAAAAGCCATAAATATACAAAACTTAAGAGCACTATGTAACCCCACTCTTTATTTCAATAGTGTTTTAAATGATTTAACAAGAAAAACCTCCATCCTATGAAAAATATTTTGTAACGCTACAAGGAGTGAAACACTACTGTCATAAAATGGTAAACTTCCTTGCACATAAATCAAAGTTGTTTTATGAGCCAAAGTGAGCACTCTCATCAACAACAAATTCTCTCTCATAAGCTATGCCAAGAACCTCTACATCCCCTCCACCCCTTACACACACACTGACCTATACAGGGGGTCTCACTCTTCATGAGATGGCAGACTTTACTGAGAATACACTGCTGGAACTGGGCCCAGGAAATGCCTCTGTCTTCCCTAACTAGCCACCACTCATTTGTCAGTTTGTCATACTGTGGTGGTTTGTGTGTTGCTGTGAGGCAGGAGGCTATGCCACCGGTATTTTAAATACAAGCAAGGTCACCAACAGTGGACAGGTTTCAGCAGAGCTTCCAGACTAAGACAGACTCAGAAGAAAAAAGAAACCATCCACTTCTCCAAGAATTGGCTAGTGAAAACCTTATGAATAGCAGTGAAGCACTGTCTGATATAGTGCCGGAAGATGAGCCCCAAGGATCAGGAGGCACTCAAAATATGCCTGGGAAGGAGCTGCCTGCTCAGAGAGTCAACTTTAATGATGAAGATGGAGTAAAGCTTTCAGGACCCCCATTTGCCGATGTGGCATGACTCAAAATGAGGAGAAAGAGCTGCAAACATCCATTAGTAATCAGAACATGGAATGTACGAAGTATGAAACTAGGAAAATTGCAATTGTCAAAAATGAAATGGAATGCTTAAAGATTGATATCCTAGGCATTAGTGAGCTGAAATGGACTGGTTTTGGCCATTCTGAATCAGGCAACCATATAATCTACTATGCTGGGAATGACAAGTTGAAAAGGAATGGTGTGGCGTTTATTTTCACAAAGAATGTTTTAAAATCTATCCTAATGTGCAATGCTATCAGTGATAGGATAATGTCCATATGCCTACAAGTAAGACCAGTTACTGCTACTATAATTCAGAATTACCCACCAACCACTAAAGCTAAGGATGAGGAACTTGAAGACTTTTACCAACTCCTGCAGTATGAAATTAACCAAATGTGCAATCAAGATGTGTTAATTATCACTGGTGATTGGATGTAAAAGCTGGAAACAAAGAAGGATCACCAGTAGTTGGAAAATATAGCCTTGGTGATAGATATAACACTGGAGACCCATGACAAAATTTTGTAAGTCCTTACCAGGAAAGGTGGACCAAACATGAAAACAAGGAAACAAGGTATTTCAGTAAATGAAAAACCAAAAACATCCAACCAAACCGAAACTCATTGCCATTGAGTCAGATGCGACTCATAGAGAACCTTCCTTCAGTTTCCAAGGTGGTATCACTACGGAAGTAGATTGCCCAATCTTCCTTCTGAGGAGTGGCTGGTGGGTTTGAACCAACAGCCTTCTGGTTAGCAGTCAAATGCCTTAGGTGCTACACCGACAGTACATAGAAATGTCCAAAAAGGAAAAGGCCACGTGCCACCTGGAGAAGCAGGAGGACCATGACTATCTTACCAGAGGCCTTGGCAAACTGACCCCATGCTGGTTCCCTGCCTCCTAGCTTCAGAAATCAGACTCTGTCATTAGCAAGAGAAACCCGGCTTCTCTATTTTGGGACAGTCTTGCCTTATCAGTATTACATGCCTGAGCCCTGGTGGCATAGTGCCTGAGGCATTTGATTACTAACCAGAATGCTGGCGGTTCAAACCCACCAGCCACTCCTTAAAAGGAAGATTGGGCAATCTACTTCTGTAGTGATACCACCTCAGAAACCCAAGGAGGGGTCACCCTTGAGTCAGATCTGACTCGATGGCACTAAGTTTGGGTGTTTTTTGGGGGGACCAAAAATCAGAATGTGAGATTATAATTTGACAATGAGAAATACATCTGTTCCAGACATAAAATGTGTGTCTACATGATCAGGGAACTGTGTCTATGTGGAAACAGGCCTATGTGCACAATAAATCACAATCAGAAGGCTGTTTGGTGATTAGAGAACAGAAGGAATCAGCTGAATCTAGTGTTTAATGGAAAGAACTGAGGAAACCAGGTCCATCCATTGCCCTCTCAGGCACAGCCCTACTAGTAGGCCTGACACTCCACATCTGCTGTCCTAGGCTCCAACTCTACTTTTGGGTAATGTTAGGATGGACATTGTTTCTCACCTTTTCTATGCAGAAAGGACAGACCCTCCTGATGACAGCTATATTTTTCTTTAGACAGATTAAGAGGGCCTTGGTCTTTATATATCTCTGCTCTGCTCCATTATGTATTGACATTGAATCTTCTCTCTTGGGTAGCCATCTTTCTAAAACTTGTTTACCACATAATTTAATTTCTCAGGAGAGGGGAAATATCTTTCTCTGGTCCCCAAGGAATGGCAACAAGTCTCACCGAGGGACTAGGGCCAGGAAGACTGGAGAGTTCAGGGAAGGCTTTTGAAGAAAGATGAACTTGAGCTGGCTTTTGATAGATTCATAGGGCTTCAATAAACAGAGTGAAGTAAGGGAATTTAAGACAGGCAAAGACACAGAGAAAAGTAGAGATGAGCATGGTGCAATTGGGGTATGGTAAGGAAGCAGTTTGGCTGAGATGGAGGGCTGCTCTGCTTTGTCCGAAAAAGTAAATATGTAAATTAGGTTACATTGTAGAGTTGCATCAAGTTGTCAGCTTGTTCATACACTCTTTTAATATGCTAGCAGCTGCCTGTTAGGAAAGAAAGAAACCATGATATAATTTAATAAAATATGGGCAGAGCAAACTCCAAGAATAGGCTACTGATGCACAAATTTGGCTGCAATATTTTAACTGAGCCTATTTAGATAATGCCTTATACACTGGAGAAAATAAATGCTAAATAAATCTAATGAATCTACAAGATAACACTTTTATCTGTTCATCATGTCCTTTCTCTCCAGGTTGATCAATCACTCCTTAAGAGTGGCCATTTTATCTCTCTCATCATTTCAGCTAACAAGGAAAGAAATCAGTGACAGAATGAAAGTGACTGGTGACTCCATCAACCATTGTTGCCATGGTTTTGGGTTGAAGATATTTTTCTATCATGTCAACTGTAGCCTTCTTAATTTCTCAAAGGAGTCTAATAGCATGTAATCTTAGTTTCAACTCCACCAAGATCTCCAGGAAGTTGGGTGATTTTCCAACTTCCTGGAACACACTTTGCAATAAAAGAACAAAGCATGCTGCAGTCTTAGTGGTTAAAGAGAAATATCAGGTAGTACCCACATTTACTGAGTCAATTCTGACTCATAGAGACTCTGTAAAACAGAGAATAACTATCTCATAGGGTTTTCAAGGCAGTAACTCTCCCATGGAGGTGCTGGTAGGTAGGGAAGTGGCTTTAATTTCTAGCTTGCGGTTCTGAATCTATTATGAAGACAAGTTGTACTCTGGAAACTTGAATTCATTTTTGCCCTTATCTCAATAAGACAGAAAATTATAATCAAAATCATCACTGCAACAAAGACAGATATAACCAAGATGAGTTTGTTGTGATAGCCATATCCTGGAACTTCTTTTGTGAGCTAAAAAATAAAAACAGCAATATATATACATACACACACATATCTTTATTTTTTTTATTTTATTATATTTTTTAAGAACAAAGAGATGAAAGGGATAAAAAAGAACTATTCAGTTTCACAACCCAATTCTTCTGGGTTAATCTAGCTTATAGATTCATAAAGAACATACCAATCCAATAATATTACTGTGAAGCACTTTTGGTGTACAGTTTGTGTGTTATGTCTTCATCTCATCTATACCAGGAATAGTGACACTATTCTCTTAATGAGATAAGTGGGAAATGGTTTCTTAGCCAAAGTAACTTGGCTTTTTCCAAGATAAGATATGGAGTAGGAGCTTGGGCACTTGGAAGGCGTGTGCTGAATTCACATGGTAAAGTCTGGGCCCCATATTTCTCGAATTGTTCTCACCTCGTTTGACTCCTGCTTCTTTTGCTCACTCTGGAGTTTCATGCTCTCATTGATAGAGTTCTCAGTTTTCCATTGGTCTGGATCCCAGTCTGCCTTGGACACCTTAACATCTTGCTGCTCACTGAGAAGCTTCATCAGGAGGCCTGTTCTGGAGATCAGCTTGGCACAGGCCAGTTGTACGTAGGGCTCAGAGAGGTCCATTTTCCAAGTCTGGATGTCATGAGCAATGAGCTCATTGTTGGGGATGAAGGACCTTAGCTGCTGGGTTAGCTGAATTTCAAATTGATCACCCGGGGATGAGAGCAACAGGAGAGAGGAGCCTTCAGGCTTGGAGGTTAAGTCAGTACCTATGTCAGTACCCACTGTGTTTCATTAGTTTGGTTAACAGTTGGCATTAAGTTGTCTGCAATCACAGCATAACCTGCAGTGGAAGGGTCCTTATGGGCAATGGTTTCAGGACTAGTCTCATCTACCATGGAAGCATTGTATACAGTAGAGTTTTCTGCAGAAGGTTCTGCAAAAAGGAGTAATTCTGGAAAAGGATTTTCTGCAGAACCTAATCCTCCTGAAGACAAAAAAGCATCCCTTGGAGGGGAATTTTTGAGGCTCCTCATTGCAGAGAAAGGGAGTCTGTTTCTAAGCATTTGTTTATGATTTGAATCTTCCTTTTTGAACCTTCGACTCTTTTTGAACTTTGGTCTTCTGTGAACCACAGAGGGATGAGATTTATGAAAGTTATATTTTTTCCAGAATGTGATACTTTTTTATGAGCCTCTATATTTTTTGGGGGAGTAATCTATTTAATATTTTTTGAATTATGAGCATATGACTAAATTAGCAACACTTATTTCTATATGTTTGCTCAGGCGTCATTGCATAACAATTAGTATTATAATTGTCTTAGGCTGGGTTTTCCAGAGAAACAAAACCAATAAAGCATATAAATATATGTAAATTTATCTCAAGGAAATGACTCACACAAGAGACCAAGTCCATGAGTCAGACTTCAAGTTGGAGGCTTTTCCTGACTCATGAAGCTGCAGGGGCTGACAAACCCAAGATCAGCCAGTAGTATAGCAGGCTGCTGGCTTTGGAGCATGATGAATCCAAGATCAGCAGGTAAAATGGCAGATTGTTGGATCACAGGCTCCAAAGGCAATAATCCCAAGATCAGCAGGCAATATGGGAGGCCACTGGTACAAGTTCAGGAACCAGAAATGATGAGCTAGTTGCAGGATCAAGATCCAGGAGAAAAGCCAGAAAATTTTCCCAGGACATCCATGTATATATTAGAAGCAGGCCACACCCTGAGGAAATTCCTTTTCAACTGATGGGCTCCTTATAGCAGATACCATCATGGAGATGATTACATTATATCATATCATGAGGGATGACTACATCATAACTGCTAACCTCTGAGAACATGGCCCAGCCAAACTGACACAACCTTAATACAATAATCAAATGAAACATTTATTTTGACATTAATTTATGTATGTCATCATTATTATGCTACATACTAATTAAGTATTTGTACCTAATGCAAATGGAAGAAATGACAAAAAGGAGCTGAACAGAACATTTCAAAGAGCAGCTTGAGAAGACAAAGTCAATTATAATGAAATGAGCAAAGACCTGGAGTTAGAAAATCAAAAGGAAAGAACATGCTCAGCATTTCTCAATCTGAAAGAACTGAAGAAAAAGTACAAGCCTGGAGTTCCAATATTGGAAGATTCTATGGTTACAATACTGAATGATGCAGAAAACATCAAGAGAAGATGGAAGGAATACACAGAGTCACTGTAACAAAAAGAATAGTTTGGTTTTCATCCATTTCAGGAGGTGTCACATGATCGAGAACTGATGGTAATGAAGGAAGAAGTTGAAGCTGCACTGAAGGAATTGGTGAGAAACAAGGTTCCCAGAACTGATGGGATACCCATTGAGATGTTTCAACAAACAGATGCTGTGCTGGAGATACTTACTCAGCTACGCCAAGAAATTTGGAAGACAGCTACCTGGCCAACTGACTAGAAGAGATCCATATTTGTACCCATTCCAAAGGTGATCCCACAGAATGTGGAAATTATTGAACGGTATCATTAATATCACATGCAAGTAAAATCTTGCCGAAGATAGTTCAAAAACAGTTGCAGCAGTATATTGACAGAGAACTTCCAGAAATGCAAGCTGGATTCAGAAGAGGATATGAAACGAGGGATATCATAGCTGATTTCAGATGGATCTTGGCTGAAAGCAAAGAATACCAGAAAGGTGTTTACTTGTGTTTTATTTACTATGCAAAGGCATTCAACTTTGTGGATCATAACAAATTATGGATAACGTTGAGAAGAATGGGAATTCTAGAACATCTAATTGTGCTCATGAGGAATCTGTACATATACCAGGAGGCTGTTGTTCGAACAGAATAAGAGATACTGTGTGGTTTAAAATCAGGAAGGGAGTGTGTCAGAGTTGTATCCTTTCACCATATTTGGTCAATCTATGCTGAGCAAATAATCTGAGAAGTTGGACTATATGAAGGAGAATGTAGCAATCAGGATTGGAGGAAGACTCATTAACAACCTGTGATACGTAGATGACACAACCTTGCTTGCTGAAAGTGAAGATGACTTGAAGCACTTATTGATGAAGATTAAGGGCTACAGTCTGCAGTACGGATTATTACCCCTCAACATAAAGAGAACGAAAATCCTCACAACTGGACCAATAAGCAGCATGATGATAAATGGAGAGACAATTTAAGTTATCAAAGATTTCATATTGACTTGTTTCCACAATCAATGCCACTGGAAGCAGAAGTCAAGAAATCAGACATACTGCACTGGGCACATCTGCTGCAAAAGACTTCTTTAAAGTGCTGAAGAGCAAAGATGTTTCTTTGAAGACTAAGATACAACTAACCCAAGACTTGGTGTTTCCAGTTGCCTCGTATGCATGTGGAAGCTGGACAATGAATAAGGAAGACCAGAGAAGAGATGATTCTTTTGAGTTGTGGTATTGGTGAAGAATACTGAAAGTAGCATGGACTGCCAGAAGAACTAACAAATCAGCCCTGGGAGAAGTGCAGCTGGAATACTCCTTGGAAGCGAGAATGGCCAGACTTCGTCTCACCTACATTGGTCAAGTTGTTAGAAGGGATCATTCCCTGGAGAAGGATATCATGCTGGGTAAAGTGGAGGGTCAGTGAAAAAGGGAGAGGACCTTAACAAGATGGGTTGACACAAGAGGCTGCAACAATGGGCTCACGTACAGCAAGGATTGTAAGGCTGGCACAGGACTGGGCAGTGTTTCATTCTGTTGTACACAGGGTTGCTACGAGTCAGAGCTGACTCCTGACTCAATGGCCCCTAACAACAACAACAACCTCTCTTGTTTCTTTTTGAAGATAATCAATCTAGTTCACACCTTTAACTAGCTCTTTTTTAGTTCAGTTGGTTCTGTTGGGATGTCACCCATTTTGTTTCTTATTCGTGTTATTTGTATTCTCTCCCTCTTTTCCTTTGTTAAATTTACCAGTGGTTTGTCAATTTTATTGATCTTTTCCAAAAACCAACTTTTGGTCTTGTTGATTTTTTCTATAGACCTTCTATTTTTGGTTTAATTGATTTCTGCTTGAATCTTGATTATTTCCTTTCTTCTGGTGACTGTAGGCTTTTCTTGCTGTTCTTTCTGTAATTGTTGGAGATGTTGGTTTAAAGTGTTGATTTTGGCTCTTTCTTCTTTCTTGATGTGTGCATTTGTTGCTGTAAATTGGCCTCTGATCACTGCTTTTGCTGTGTCCCAAAGATTTTGGTATGTTGTGTTTTCATTCTCGTTTGATTCAAGGAATTTTCAAATTTCAATTTTGATTTCTTCCCTTACCCAGTCTTTCTCAAGGAGGGTGTTGCTCAGTTTCCATGTGTTTACTCTTTTCCTGTTGATCTTCCTATTGTTGATTTCTAATTTGATAGCACTATGATCTGAGAAGATGCTCTGCAGTATTTCAATGTTTTAAAGTTTATTAAGGCTTCCTTTATAGCTTAACATATGGTCTATCATGGAAAATGTTCCATATGCACTGGAGAAGAATGTATATTGTGTTGTTGTTGAGTGAAGTGCTCTGTAGATGTCTATAAGGCCAAGTTGGTGGATTGTATTGTTTAGCTCTTCCACATCTTTGTTGAGTTTCTTTCCTGTGCTATCTTTCAAAGAAAGTGGTGTATTAAA
>NW_006922134.1:1704526-1725239 GCF_000298275.1 Orycteropus afer afer
CAACAACAACAACATTTCCTCCAGCTATTGGTGGGCATCACGCTGGGCCAGAGCCCTCCATTTGTGGCTCTGGGGAAAGAATAAGGAAGGCCATATGGTCTTGGGTAAGAGTGCTGGTTTCATTCAAGGTTGATGGAAAGTAGAATATTGGAGTTTTTCATGTAAAGTGGCAAGAAAACATCACTTCTCATCCTGCTGGTTGTTAAGCCCTCACTCCTTATTCCCCTTATTCAAACCTCAGAATTTTAACTATAAGTGACCTTAGACAGTAGCTCGTCTCTAACAGAGAGAGAGAAAGGGAAAATATCTCCCTATGGTGCCGCTAGTGCATGTCACAGACAATGGCTCCTTCCTGTGTGGGCACTTCTCCATTGATTACATGGTGCCTGGGATGTGAGCTGCCTTTTATACCGTGACTCAGTACGTGGAAACTTAATATAGCCATAAGGAGTTTCTAAAGCAAACTTCGAGTCCCTAGGTTGCGCAAATGGTTAATTCACTCAGCTGCTAACTGAACAGTTGAAGGTTTGAGTCCACCCAGAGGCACCTCAGAAGAAAAGTCTGCTGTCTACTTCCCAAAACTCAGCCGCTGCAAACCCTGTGGAGCAGTTTCACTCTGACACACATGGGGTCATCGTGGACCTGATGGAGGGACCTGATGCAACTTTTTTTTTTATAATACTTTTTACTCAGTATACCTCTGGTATCTTCTATTCAGTTCAGATCTTTTTTTTTTAACCTGATTTCACAACCCACTTACTAATCAGTGCCCACCTATAGTATGAAAATAAGTGAGCTAGGTAACTGTGCAAGTTAGACGCAGCCATTCACTTGGTGTGATTCAACTTCCAGAATAAAACAGCTAGAAAAATAGAAATATCTTCTCCCCCCCCCTCCCCAGCCCCTCCACTCCACAGACCAAGCCTCAAGGGGACTGAGGTAAAATGTTTCTGAACAGGGCTGCCCAGTATTGTTGTGCAGGGTGTCACTGCATGAGGGCACCTGGCCAAGGAGGTAAGAGGGGCTGAAAATTCTGCCTAGCTACCATGCCAAGCCATGTCCAGAGATCTCCCCAGAGACATCGTGAGGCCTGTAGACAGATACAGAGAGCTTCCAGAAGTCTTATATGCATGGAGTTGTTCCCAAAGCCCAAGTCTGTGGTGATTTTGCTCGTTGTGATTATGTTGTTGTTGTTGTTATGTGCCATCAAGTCGGCCCTGACTCATAGTGACCCCTCCTTGGGTTTCCGAGGCAGTATCACTACGGAAGTAGGATTGCCCAACCTTCCTTCCGAGGAGTGGCTGAGTCCTGTTGAGACCACAGATATGTGGTAGGAGGGACATGGAAAATTACATTTACCTAACGGTCTTTCGTGTATCTTTCCCCAGAAGGGGATTCTTCCAAAGATTGCTGCGTAGAAGGTGTGCATCAGAAAAGAAAAGTCAGGTACATTTGTGGAGGATCCAGTGCTGTGGTGGGAGAAAACAGGAGAGATGCAGAGTTAATAATTCCCTTTCCTGTTACTAGGAGGGTAACTTTTTCTGGAGAAGGCGGCCACTTTGGCTGAGGGATATGTATAAACCTCTTACTGCCACCCACAGGAAAAACATGGCACAGAAGCTACACAACAAGGATTCTTCTGACAAATATGAGATTCTCAACAAAGATGCAGGGTAAATGACGAGGACAATTTAAACTTATATAAAATGACGTGGTATCCAGAGGGGAAAAATGCAGAACAGAATTTTAAGTTTTCATGAACTCCGGACTTACTGAGCCCTGGAAAGTATATAAACCCTTAAAACTATTGTCCTGAGATAATCTTTAAACCAAATACATCTCTTGAAATCTTCTCAAAGCTAAATAACAATAATAATAAAACCTAAATAATAGGTTAGCTTAACTAGTGAAGAATGTCTGCCTTGAGCATTGTGCTTTTTTAAAAACTACCTATATGGGATCAGAAGGAGCTCTGGTGGCATAGTGCCTAAGGCATTTATTTGACTGCTAACCAGATGGATGGTGGTTCAAACCCACCATCCACTCTGCGGAAGGAAGGCAACCTATTTCCATAAAGATATACTCCCTCACAAAGCCAAAGGGGGTAGCTATGAGTCAGAATCAAATCAATTGCAGTGAGTTTGGTTTTTTATATGGGATCAGAGTGACAACAGCAGTTGAAAAGATTACCGAGGAGCCTTGGGAGCCAGTGAGTTTATGTTAATGGGGGAGGAACAACTCAGAAAAGGAGGGTGAGAGTGGTTGCCCAACTCAAAGTGTGTGATCAGTGTCACTGAATTGTACATGTAGAAACTGTTGAATCAGGGTAGTTTTGCTGTGTATATTCTCAAGAACAACAAAGTAAATAAAATAAAAAATAATTATAAAAGGAGGAGATAATGGAAAGTTGAATTGTTCCTATCAGGAATAAGAGCTATTGATATTGTTCTTATCCTAGGGAACTGAGAGAAGTCATAATAGACATAGAGCCTGAAGAGTCTGCTACAGAGGCCAGTGAGGAAAGTGAAACACCTGAGGACAAGAGCAAAGTGTGAACCTTATCCTCCTTCAGAACACTCAGAATATTTTCTAAATATTTGCTTCTCACCATTGCTTATTGTCTCAGTTGTGGCCAAGAGCCACAAAATCACAAAGGTTCAAGGGACCAAAAAACTGCACTGGAGTTGCCCTCATAAACATGAAAGAGTGTTATTCTCATGAGCAAGAGAGGGAGTTTACCGACATCATATCCTCAAAATCCGCTAAACCCTTTCCTCTTTCGACATATTTATACCTCTGAGGAACTTACATATAGGTGTTATGAATTCAATATGGGGCCAGTGGCCTCCGATGCTGGTAGTGGGGTCAGGTGAGGTCTGGCATTATGTGCCCTCCATAAGATTAACTACGGAATGTGACCTGGGAGGGGAAAGGGAGGACCGGGGGATAATTTTGAATTGTTTGGTAGTTAGTTAAACAGGGTGGGGTCAGGGAGTCGGTTTGTGGAGTTTACAGCCATGCCAAGTACACTCCACCCCAGCACCCCTATATGCCTCTTACAGTCTGTACGCTCACCTCTTCCACTCGGTCCCTCGAGCCTGGATACTGGAGTATTGGAGCCAAAGGCCACAAATACAATATAAGCTCTAACATAGTGCAACTTCAAGAGGGGAGGAAAGATCACAGTGCCCAGGAAATGGGGGAAAATAAAAAGAAAAAGATCCAGGGGCATAGGGGGCTGAGTTCTCCAAAAAGTCCAGACTTGCCCAGGCCATTCCAGTTGGTAGGTTGTAATTTGCACAGAAGTTCCACTGTGGAGGAAGTGGGCAGTTCTTTGTATATTCAGCAATTCAACTGCTTTCGAATTTCTGCAACCATGACAGCCCATCCGGCAAACATAATAACTATAATTCTTTTAAGGGTGTTAAGACAAGGTTTTTAAAGGAGCAATAGTGGGTAAATTATGTTGCTTTAATAAAACACAGGTGGTGCTACAAGTGGCAGTTAAGATGACCCCAGGGCAGGGCTTCTGCCCTGGCTTGCAATACCATACCTTTTTCCCCCTGGGGGCCTTCAACTCTAGGCAATCTGGCATAGTCTATTGGGGATATGAGGAAAGTCTATAAATGTATAAAATATGTTCCCTTTTTTAAAATTTTGCCATGATTAACAATATTAAGTGCAGTTGGGGGTTTTAGATGCAAAGAAGGAGTTACAAGGAAGGACACCTTTAAGCCTTCACCCCAAGGGGAAGAATTCCCAAACCACCATGAGTCTACTTGTCATTTCCAGGAGACTTTTAACTACATGGTCCCCCATGTCTAGATCCTGTGGCAAAGGCAAAAAGAGGTTATGTTAATGACCTATTGCAGGCAGCAGGTGTCTTCTGTGGCTTTTACCTGGATCCACATGGTCTGCAGGGGCCCTTGGATCAGCACCTGAGAGGCACATAGACACTTTTGTTGGTGATATTAACATACCTCAGTTTCTGGAAGGTGCTTAGTTCGTTGTTGCAGCATGTGAGTCTTTCCTTCTAAAGTTTGGTTGAAGAGGTTATGATTCTTTTTATTAGGCTGGTAGCAGTGTCAGCTTAAGTCAGGGCAAAACGGCAATTGCCAGATAGAGGGAGGGGGTCCCATGTTGTCAATTTGCCATCTTTGGGCAGGTAACAGTGCATGGGGAATGTGGCCCACCTTTCATGGGACTGGACTTTTTCTTTCTAAAGCACATGTGTGTAATCATTGCAAGTTTTTTAATTTGCGACATGGTGACAGGTATGCCCATTCCTTTAGTAATAGTTCATAAAGTCTTATATCCTTTTTGTCCAGTTTTGTGACTTAACTGTTGGGCAATATTAGTGTTGGGGTCTCTAGTGGTGAGTGCAAGGAGCCAGGCCAGCTTTTGCCTGAGCATTGACTGGTAGGGTCACAGGGCTATGGGTTGAGGTCTAGTATATGGTGATATCCTTGCCCACAGTGTGAGCCCATGTATCGGCCCAAAGTTGCTTTACCCAGAATGGCCATCTAGCAATTACCCAGTCCTCCTCCTGCCAGTCTATTATCCATAGAGTCAAACCTTTATGTGTGCCCCAGCTGTCTGTGCAGAGCACAATTGGGCTGTCCTCAGGCATAAGCACCATCCAGGCTGCCCTGAGCTTAGCCCACTGGTTGCTCTGCAACTTCTCCTTGATCCATCCATATGTTTTTTGTGGATGGCTGTATGGCAGTAGCCATCTAATTGGGAAAGTTTCCACTGGCAAAGCCATCTGTGTACCAGTCTGAAGAATGGGCTTGGTGCCAGTCTTAATATGGCTTACAGTGATGGCTGGAATTTCCTGCAGCAGGGGGGCATCTTCACTCATGTCTATTACAGGTCCTAATATTTGGTACAGCTCAGCACTTAGGGGGCTAGCAGAGAGGGTGCTTTGTTGTTGTAGGTATGCAAGCTGTTTAATGAGTGTCCCAGCTTGGGCTGAAATAGGACCAAATGTAGGTCCTTGCCCAGTGCACAGTCAGGCCAAAACAGTTTACTCACCAAGTGATTAAGAGGAGATAAAATTATTTATTGCAAAGCGGCAATGCAAGGAGGCAGGGGTCCATACCCAGATCTGACTCCCCAAATTACAGTTTTTGTAGGTTTCAGAAGAGAGGGTTATGCATATTCATAAAAATTTTAGGAATTTGGGTGTGTGATGGTAGACAAGTGACTGAAATTTTCTTCTCCTCGGTTTTAAAGGGACAGCAGGTTTTTAATTGAGTGTGCCTGCATACCGGATGAGTCACACCAGCTTCCTGTCATCAGCTGATCAGGGTTTAGGCAGAGGGGAGAATGTTAGTTCCTAGCAACTTCATTCCTCTCTGTCCCACTGTGCATGTCCATGGGCCAGAGTAAATTTTCAAGTTGTTTTCTAAGACACATTATCGTGTTTATCACCTGTGCCTAAGGAAATAGCAGGAAAGAATGTTTTTTGTTCCAATCTGTTCTTAAAGAACTGAGCTTATTGTGTTTACTCATCTGCCTTAACCAAGGTGGGGAAATAGCTGAGGGTAATTAAGTTTACTTAGGAGCTCTGGTAGCATAGTGCCTAAGGCACTTGACTACTAACCAGAAGGCTCACGGTTCAAACCCACCAGCCACTCCTTGGAAGGAAGGCTGGGCAATCTACTGTAGTGATACTGCCTCGGAAACCCAAGGAGGGGTCACCATGAGTCGGGCCAACTTGATGGCACATAACAACAACAAGTTTACTTATCTAGTCCCATCCTATCTGTTCTAATTACCTGTTTTAACCAGGGTAAGGAAATAGTTTTGACATTACTTGGTTTCAGAGCCACCCCTGATTGTGGCTTAGTGAATTATTTACCCATCCAGCGATAGCATAGTGGGTTTTCACTGTTACTGGTTGTAGTTAAGTTTGTATATCAACTTGGCTGAGCTTGGTTGTGTGGCTCTGCAGCTGGATATTGTTATTCCCCATGGTGAGACTGGCAATTAACTCCATGGTGGGATCTACTGGAGCAACTGAGTAGCTGCTTTAGGGCTGTAGCCTGCTTCCTGTATTTAAGAAACAGCTTTGGGAATGGTCTCTAGCTTATGACACATTTGATCTCTGCATGTAGCCGAGTTCAGCAGCCTGCCATGCTCTGCCGATCTTGGGACTTTCAATGGACTTGAATCAATGGCCTGGCATGTTATTTGGTAACATCAGGACTGTGCCATTTTATTTGTTGACCATGGGCTTGTTAGTCTCAGCATCCGATAAGCTGCCTGAGTGAGGAGATGCCTCTAGCTTCACTGGGCCAGGAGCAAGAGGCAGAGCTAAAGCGCAAGGTCAAGGGGCTTTTACACAGCCCCCAGAGCCTGGCACTTGGAACTCAGACTTCTAGACTCCAAAAATTTTAAGAATAAACTCTTGTTTGTTAAAGCCATCCCATTTGTGGTATAGTTTTTGTCAGTGCGGCACTAGCTAACCAGAACACTGGGGCTCCATTGGTGATATCTTCTACATGCTGCAGGCTCCACTATATAGCACGAAGCTGCTGCTCCAGTGGGCTGTACCACTGTTCAGCTCCTTTCCATAACTGTGACCACAATCCAAGGGGTAACCATCTACCCTGCTGCCTTTACCACAAGCCCCAGCCAGAATTCTTGGGGTAGCTAGTTACATTCAACTCAAAAGGAGCTCCTGCCTCAATGGCCCCTATAGTCTTAACTTGTTGTACTTCTACTTTATGGGGGGGGGGGAACTCACTGCCTTTGAGTTGGTGCCAGCTCATAGCGACCCCTCCTTGGGTTTCTGAGGTGGTGTCTCTATGGAAGTAGATTGCCCAATCTTCCTTCCAAGGAGTGGCTGGTGAAATGTATGTTCTTGCTTCTTGCCTCAGTTCCAAATGGCTCTTTTTTCAACCAATTTATATAGGGGTATAAAATATAGGCTAAATGGGGAATAAAGGGCCTCCAGCATCCTAATAACCCCAAGAAGATGTGCAAGGCTTTTATATTAGTAGGTAGAGGATAAGCTGTAGCCCTATCAATGACTGCAGCAGGCACCACCTTAGCTTCACCTGACCATATAACGCCCAGGAACTTGACAGACAATCCAGGCCCTTGTGACTTGGAGGTTTTGATGCCTGTCCTCTGCTCTCCAGGTGATTGATGAGCCTAGGTGCAGTGTTTTATAACAAATACAAATCATTGCAGGTTTAAATAATACAAGTAATGTAATAGAATAGAGAAATGCTCTTTGTCTTTTCCCAGCATCAGATACCTACTAAGCCACAGCAGATCTTCAAAAAGAAACCAAACTCACTGCTGTCAAGTCGATGCTCACTCATAGCAACCCCTTCTTGGGTTTCCGAGGCAGTATCTCTATGAAAGTAGATTGCCCAATTTTCCTTCTGAGGAGTGGCTGGTGGGTTTGAACTGCCAGTCTTCTGGTTAGCATCAAATGCCTTAGGCACTATGCCACCAGCAGATCGTAGGGCTGTGTAAATACCCCTTCCATTTAAATACAAATTGTTCTTGGCTTTTAGGATCAACGACTATGCTAAAAAATGACATTAGCCTGGTCAAGCACAAAATGGTAAGTGCCCAAATGTTCCCCTATGTTATACCAATAAACAATGACTTCTACGTAGGGTCTCTGATCCCCCGGTAATCTTACTCGTAAAGTGGGGGGATCTCGGCCTTGTCCCTCCAGAGGGGAGGAAACCTCCTAGGCAGGAGGAGGATTGGGTTGAGCTGGTTTATGAGGTTGCATGTTTGCCTGGTTTGAACTGTTATTCTGGCTTCAGTCACTGCCATAGCCACAAGAGGAGAACATTGGGCTATTTATTTATTTTCTCTTTAGGCCTCCATGCTGCTATTAGATCTGCCCATAGCTGGCTATGACTAATTTTTAATAGACTTTTTTGTTTCTTTCTGTCATTAGCAGATTGGCCCATGGCTTTTACTGGGCGTTTCCACATTTTCTCTGTCTCACCTAAGTCCATGACAGATTCTAATGAGTTCCAACTAGCTTGCATGATGATGACATGAATCTGCTGCCACAAGCTTTTGCCCTTTTACATTGGCTGATCTACAGGCAAGCATTTCTGCTGCCTGTTCAGAAATTTGTAGCCAGGAAGCCAAGGTATCAGTAGTGTTGATGTGGGCTGCCCTGGCTTCTCTTTCTAGCCTAAGTTTCTCTTCTAATTGCTTAACCTTGCCAGGGGTCACCAGTTCAGCTTCAGTGAGCAGAATTTACACAGACTGCATGTAAAAGGGGCCATGCTACTAAAGGAACTAGCGCCATTAGTCACATCTGACCTTCTGAGCCCCTGGTCCCTACAGTACTCACAGAAGACCCTGCAGCGTTTTTGGAGTGTCCCCATTCTCAAACTCATACTGCTTCTGTGGAAGCAGAAGCAGGGATCCAGGTAAAGCCAGGGACCCAGGCCACGCCCCTCCCAAAAGGTGGGAAAGAGGCAGGGATCTATGTAAGGGGAGAGGTTTTGTACAGCTAAGGGAGATGAACTTGTCAGTTTGTCCTACTGTGGTAATGTGTTACTGTGAGGTTTGAGGCTGTGCCACCACTGTCTCAAACCCAGTAGGGTTGCATGTGTTGCACAGGTTTCAACAGTTTACAGACTAAGACAGACTAGGAAAAAGGAGGAGGCCATCCGCTTCTCAAAGAATTGGCCAAGGAAAACCTTATGAATAACAGAGAAACACTATCTGACACATTACTGTGCAACTTTATGAATAGTCTGGAAACATTATCTGATACAGTGCAAAAGGATAAGCCACTTACATGGCTCTCAAAATAGGACTAGGAAAGAGCTGCATCATCAGAGTAGAACCAGCCTTAATGATATGGATAAGGTAAAGCTTTTGAGACCTCTATTTGCTGATGTGGCACAACTCAAATTGAGGAGAAAAAGCTCCAAATATCCATTAATAATTAGAACATGGAATGTGAGAAGCATGAATCTAGGATAATTAGAAGTTGTCAAAAATGAAATGGAGCACATAAAGATTGATATCCTAAACATTGTTGTTGTTGTTGTTGTTATGTGCCGTCGAGTCGGCCCCGACTCATAGCGACCCCTCCTTGGGTTTCCGAGGCAGTATCACTACGGAAGTAGGATTGCCCAACCTTCCTTCCGAGGAGTGGCTGGTGGGTTTGAACCGCCAGCCGTCTGGTTAGCAGGCAAGTGTCTTAGCCACTATGCTACCAGAGCTCCATCCTAAACATTAGTGAGCTGAAATGTACTGGTTTGGGCCATTTTGAATCAGACCACCGTGTGGTCTACTATGCCAAGAATGACAATTTGAAGAGGAATGGCATGGCATTCATCATCACAAAGGATGTTTCAAGATCTGTCCTGAAGTACAATGCTATCAGTGATAGGATAATATCCATACGCCTACAAGGAAGATCCATTACTATGACTATTATTCAAATTAATGCACCAACTACCAAAGCCAAAGATGAGGAAATTGAAGATTTTTATCAGCTTCAGCAGTCTGAAATTGACCGAACATGCAATCAGGATGTGTTAATTATCACTGGTGACTGGAATGCATAAGTTGGAAATAAAGAAGAATCACTGGTACATGGAATATTTGGCCTTGGTGAGAGAAATGATGCTGGAAATTGCATGATAGAATTTTGCAAGACCAATGACTTATTCATTGCAAATACCTTTTTTTAACAACACAAATGGTGGTTATACATGTGGACTTTGCCAGATGGAATACACAGGAATCAGAACGACTACATCTGTGGTAAGAGGCAATGGAAAAGCTGAATATCTTCAGCCAAAACCAGACCAGGAGCTGACCGTGGAACAGACCATCAACTGCTCATATGCAAGTTCAACTTGAAGTTAAAGACAGTTAAAACAAGTCCACAAGAGCCAAAATATGATCTCGAATATGTACCGCCTGAATTAAGAGACCATCTAAAGAATAGATTTGATGTACTGAACACCAATGACCAAAAATCAGAAGAATTGTGGGATTACATCAAGAACATCATCCATGAAGAAAACAAGAGGTCACTAAAAAGACAAGAAAAGAAGAAAAGGCCAAAATGTATGACAGAAGAGACTCTGAAACTTGCTGTTGAATGGAGAGTAGCTAAAGCAAATTGAAGAAATGACAAGAGAAAAGAGCTGAACAGAAGATTTCAAGGAGCAGCTCAAGCAGACAAAGCCAATTATTATAATGAAATGTGCAAAGACTTGGAGTTAGAAAACAAAAGGGAAGAACATGCTCAGCATTTCTCAAGCTGAAAGAACTGAGGAAAATATTTTAGCCTCGAGTTGCAATATTGAAAGATTCTATGGGAAAAATATTGAGTGATATAGGAAACATCAAAAGAAGATGGAAGAAATGCATTGAGTCACTGTACCAAAAAGAACTGGTAGATCTTCATCCATTTCAGGAGGTGCTATATGATCAAGAACCAATGGTAGGAGAAAGAAGTCAAAGTTGTACTGAAGCAATTGGTGAAGAACAAGCCTCCAGGAATTGACAGAATACCCATTGAGATGTTTCAACAAACAGATGCCCCACTGGAAACACTCACTCTGTTATGCCAAGAGCTTTGGAAAACAGCTACCTGGCCAACTGACTGGAAAAGATCCATATTTGTACCCATTCCAAAGACAGGTGATCCCACAGAATGTGCAAATTATTGAACAATATCATTAATATTGCATGCAAGTAAAATCTTACTGAAGATAACTCAAAAATGGTTGCTGCAGTATATTGACAAAGAACTTCCAGAGGTGCAGGCTGGATTCATAAGAGGACATGGAACAAGGGATATCATAGTTGCTGTCAGATGGATTCTGGCTCAAAGCAAAGAATACCAGAAAAATGTTTACTTGTGTTTTATTGACTATGCAAAACATTTGATTGTGTAGATCATAACAAATTGTGGATGACATTGAGAAGAATGGGAATTCCAGAACACTTGATTGTGCACATGAGGAACCTGTACATTGACCAGGAGGCTGTCGTTTGAACAGAACAAGGGCACACTGCATGGTTTAAAATCAAGAAGGGAGAATGTCAGGGTTGTAACGTTTTACCCTACTTATTCAATCTGCATGCCAAGCAAATAATCCAAGAAGCTGGACTATAGGAAGAAGAATGTGCCATCAAGATTGGAGGAAGAATCATTAACAACCTGTGACAAGCTGATGACACAATTTGCTTGCTGAAAGTGAGAATGACTTGCACTTACTGATGAAGATTGAAGAATAGTATGCAGTATGGATTACATCTCAATTAAGAAAACAAAAATCCTCACAAGTGGACCTCTAAGCAGCATCATGTTGTCAAAGACTTCACATTGCTTGGTTCTACAATTGATGCCAATGGAAGCAGCAGTCAGAACATCAGAAGATGTATACCACTGGACAAGTTGGCTGCAAGGGAACTCTTTCAAGTGCTGAGGAGCAAGGATGTCTCCTTGAGGACTAAGGTGCACCTGACACAAGCTGTGATGTTTTCAATCACCTCGTATGCATGTGAGAGCTGGACAATGAATATGGAAGACGGAAGAATTGATGCTTTTGATTTGTGGTACTGGCGAAGAATGCTGAAAGTACCATGGACTGCTAAAAGAACTAACATCTTTCCTGGAGGAAGTGGAGGTGGAATGAATGTTCCTTGGAAGCAAGAACAGCTGGACTTTGTCTCACCTACATTGGTCATGCTATCAGAAGGGACCATTCCCTGGAGAAGGATGTCATGCTTGATAAGGTGGAGGGTCAACGAAAGAGGGGAAGGCCCTCAGCGAGATGGACTGACACAGTGGCTGCGACCATGCACTCAAGTATAGCAAGGATCATGGAGCTGGTGCGAAACCGGGTGGTGTTTCGTTCTGCTGTGCATAATAGGGTCACTTATGAGTGGGACACGACTCGATGGTACCTAACAGCCCATCCTCAAACTCAGGTGCCCAGCTGCCTAATAGCTGAGCTAGTGGCTCAAATATCAGTATTTCAGTCCAAACTGGGTTTACCCCCACAGAGACTCATTTCCTACCCATATTGTCACTGCACGGGGGTGGGGGGCAGTGTTCAATCTTCTGTCAGGGCTTGCCAGCTGTCTCAGTTGTGGCCTGTGGCCAAGAGCTGCAAAATTGCAAGGGTTGGAGATACTGAAAAACTGTATCAGGGGTGCCACTCAGAGACATAAGTGTTTCATTCTAAAGAGCAGGGGAGAGAGCTTACAAGAAAAACGATGTCTCATCTAGCGGTGCCCTGCCGGTCAGGTTCTAAGTCCTATAAACCCTTTCCTCTTCCCAGGGAGATTTATACCTCTCTTTGAGGAACTAGAGCTCTGGTGGTGTCGTGCCTAAGGCATTTGACTGCTAACCAGGAGGCTGGCGGTTCAAACCCACCAGCCACTCCTTGGAAGAAAGATTGGACAATCTACTTCCGTAGTGATACCGCCTCGGAAACCCAAGGAGGGGTCACTATGAGTCAGACCCACTCTGCGGCAGTGAGTTTGGTTTTGGTTTTGAGGAACTAACATATGGTTGTTATAAATTTGATATGAGGCCAGTGGCACCTGATGCTGGTAGGGGGTGGGGGCAAGGTCTGGTGGTGTTGTTGTTGTTGTTATGTGCCGTCAAGTCAGACCTGACTCATAGCGACCCCTCCTTGGGTTTCCGAGGCAGTATCACTATGGAAGTAGATTGCCCCATCTTCCTTCCGAGGAGTGACTGGTGGGTTTGAACCGCCAGCCTTCTGATTAGCAGTCAAGTGCCTTAGGCACTATGCTACTAAGGCACCCGAAATAAGATAGCTTAAGGAATGTGGCCTGTGAGGGGAAAGGGATGGGGTGGGGATGACTTTGCTATCTGGTATTTGGGAAGGGGTCAGAGAGCCATTTTGGGGAGCTTACAGCCATGCCCAGTATGCTTGCAAAATACCTATTTTTCTCATGTTAAAAGATATAGAGCCTATAACCAGTTCCAGCCCTGTGGTAAGGAATTGAAATGTAAATATGTTTCACTTAATGTCCATGATAATTTCTGTGAGGTAAGATGTTATGTGATTTGGATGTTGTATGAACATTATATTAAAACCTTATGGGAGCCTACCTCAGGTTGTCCTTGCCACCACCACCACTGCTGCTGCCGGTGACACTGCTGGCTGAGGCAGGAGGAATGGGTGTCAGCAGGAGCTAAGGCTGAGAGGATAGTGGCAGGAGTAGAAGGAGAGGAAGCCAGTGAGGAGGAACAGAGTGAGGAAGAAGCAGAGCGGCCCCATCCCCACTCAATGTTTTCCAGCCAGCCCAACATACAAAGCCAAAGACTTAGCACCCAAAACCATGTCCTCTGCCTCACCTGTCTGTATCTTACTTGTGGTCCAGTGCCACAAGAGTCTGGGTTTGGGGTCCTTAAAAACACTCATTAGGAAGAAATAACAAAAAGGAGAGCTGTTTTCCTTTTTTTTTGGAGGGGGGAATATATGGGACCTCAGATGGTATGGTGAGAGGTTGTCTGAAAGGACAGTAAGTGAGGGATACCTGTTGTCAAATATTTACATAGAAGTAACAGGGGCCATATAGGCAAGAAAAGCAGGGCTGAAAATGTAATCCTTCATGGTGGCCATTCCATAAGAGGCAATGTGAGCAAAGAGGGATGAATAGGGGCTTCACTCCCATTTACCCAATAGAATCCATCTCAGGGAAATTGAAAACTTTTCAGCCACCAGAGGCACAGATTATTAAATCAGGTACTTTATTCTGGCTCTCTCTCCTCTGTGCCTCCTTGAAGCCTGGGTTCACAGACAGTCTTGACCCCCTGCCCATAGGGGATCCACCCTCTGACCTCTCCAACAGGTTCCTTGAAGTTACCAGAATATTTGGATCTCCACTGTGTGGCCATGTCCAAACCCTCAAACTCTTGCAAAAATGTGTGTCCTGTTTTGGTAGGGGGCTCTTTGCCTTTAAAAGCTGGTGGAAAATTCCTATTTTTCTTTTTAAACTATCCCAACCCTTGGATAGCTCCCAAAGAGGTACTGGAGAACCAGGGTAAAGAGCAACATGAGAGCAATAACTGCCCAAGACTGCCCTCTTCAGGTGTGGGAAGGTGCTGCTTCTGAAAATACAGTGCTGGGGTCACTTCTCTGCACATTTGTGTTGCCCTAGCCTTTGGAGACCCAAAGATTAAATGTGTGCTGTCTGAGCCCCTCCAGCTCAGCTCTGTACCAGATCTACATGTGTTCCCTTCCTCACCCAGCAGGCTGCAGGATTCCAAATGATCACACAAGTAGAAGTTGCAGAAAATGCAAGGGTCTATGTACTCCTGCTCATCCTTGCGGGAATCAGATACCTTAAGAATGAAAAGAGAGGATGCCTACCCCCATTTAAATATTCTCTACTAAAAGCATGAATAAATCACATTGTAAGTCAGTGTTGTTGTTGTTGTTGTTGTGTGCCGTCGAGTCAGACCTGACTCATAGCGATCCCTCCTTGTAAGTCAGTGAGAGATAAACAAATTAGTGAGGAAAAGAATTTCTGGATAAGAAAGATTTGCTAATAGATCTCAATGGCCACATATAAACACTGGCAGCTCAGTAATCAGAGGTGAAGAGTGATGCCAACCAAGGAACCATAGCACCAAGTCCCACAGAAGAGCAATGTGATTGAGTAATGGCCTTCAAGCATATTTTGCTGGTTAGGGTTCCAAGCAAAGTGAACGGCCCATCTGTACCCTATCTGGCCTGGCAGTTGGCCAATGCCAGGCAAGAGATACCTGTTCTCTTGATGCTGAGGTGAAAAGGAAGAGTTTGCCCCTGTATGGTGATCTCTGTGAGCCAACAAGTACCGTGTTTAAAGCACAAGACCCAACAGCAGTAGGAAGCAGCAGCCAGCATTTCACGCTTGCTTGGTGCCAAGCCCTGGGTTAAGCATTTAGTCTGACCATCTGTTGAAGGACATTTTGTTATTCTTCTTTGACAGATAAAGAAACAGGGCTCAAAGAATGTAATTAACCTGTCCAAGTGTGCTTGGCCACTCATCCAAAATGGGTGTTAGGGTTTCAGGTGTCCACAGGAATATGGAATTTCTCAAACTAGGGTCTGCCAACCTCTATCCTCAACCATCACTGGGATGCTTATTTAAAAGGCAGACTCCTGGACATCTTCCTTCTAAACCTTCATGCCTGCCCCACATGAATCAACCTCTGGGACAGAAAGCCCTATTTTAGGAACAAAGCCTCACTTGTGGTGTGACAAGAAGGGCAGAGAGTTGGAGGAAGCAGAAGTTCTCTGGCTCTTTCTGGGCTGGAGGTGGCAAGGATGTGACTGTGGGAGGATAGGACAGAGCAGTGGGGGATGAGAGGACTTGTGTCTTGTTAAGTCTGTGAGAATGGAAAGTATGTCTGAGTCATACCTCTTACCTTGCACTCCTAACATAGGTAACCTCACACTACTGCTCACTTCCACAGAGGTCAGGGCCTCTCGCTCCTAGAAGACACCAGAGTCAACCAGCTAGCAGTCCTGAGGTCTTGGTGAGAGTGAGACACTGTTGTTGAGGCCTGGAGAATAGGGGTGAAGGACATTCAGGAAGACGGCAAATCCTGAGGCCTGAAGCAGAAGTGGGGATAGTGGTTCAAGTTGAGAGTGTACATGTTCAAGGGTAGTTTGGTGTCATACTGTGGATATCTTCACTTGCAGCCCTGAAGGAAATGAAGACTTAAACTTGGGATCCATACAAAGACTTGATGTGTATGAAGGCCACACGCCAAGGGTGGTGGAGTGATAAGACAGAAGGAGCCTGGGTCCCTAATAAGGGGACACTGGCCTGACTTCCCAGCCAGATCTTTCATGGACGATCAAGAAACTTCTCTCTTATTTAGCCCACTGTTCTTTGGAGTTCTATTGCAGCAGTTGACACTGCAGCCTGATAACGGAGTGAGCATATGTATGGATTAGTAAAAACCAAACCAAACTCACTGCCATGGAGTCAATTCCAACTCATAGTGACCTCCATTGGGTTTCTGAAGCTGTACATCTTTTTTTTTTTTTTTTTAATTGTGATTTGGGTGAAAATTTACAGAGCAAATTCACTTTTCATACAGCAGTTCACATACACTTTGTCTCATGACATTGACTACAATTTACCCCAATGCAACAGCTCCCCTCCGACTTACTCCCAATAGTTACCTCTTCCCTGTGTCCATCCCTCCATGCACTCCTGCCCCCTGAGCTGTCTCTCTGTGCATTAACAGCCCTTCTTTTTCCAATGATTGTTCTCTCTAAGGAGTGTATATACCTCAGGTAAAGTTCAACTCATATGCCTGCTTTTGATTGGCTGGAAGCCACAGGTGTGGGTTCAGTTCCAGACCTGAAGGGCAGGTAGGGGCCATAGTCTCAGTGGTTCCACCAGGATCTATCAGACCAGCAAACCTAGTCCACCCACCTTTTTTTCAAAATGATTTTGAGTTTTGTTCCACATTGTTCTCTCTCTCTCTCTATCCAGGATCTCCTACATAGATCCCCCTCTGAGTGGTTGACAGTGGTCGCTGGGCACCATCTAGTTCTGCTCTCACAGCCGTATAAGTTGTGGATCGCATGGTGTATCAGTCACTGGGACTAATTATTTCCATGAATCTTTAGTTTTCTTCATTCTTCTTTGCTCTGGATGAAGAGAGACCCATTGTTGCATACAGATGGCTACTTGTAAGGTTTTAAGATCCCAGTTGCTACTCGCCAAAGTAGGAGGTGGAACAATGTTTTGTGTAGTAGTTATGCCAATTGAGCTTGATGTCCCCTGTGGCTATGGACCTGAGCCCACCGGTTCAACAACTCAGTCCCTCTGGGTAGCTGGCTGTGACCAAAAAGTGACTGCAACCTTGTTCCTTGTCAGCTCTACTATACACCTGAGAATTCAGATCATACAAATACACTTATAAGACCATTGTCTGGCAACCCTGTACATGGTCTTGGGTACACTCCCTGCTTCATAGACATACCTAATAGTTCAGCCTGTCCACCCATCTATCCACCTGTATACCCATGTTTGTCTTCACTGACAATGCAGTACTGTATGTGCAAAAGGGTTCACCTTTGTTGACTCTACCTCCCATGTACCTCTCTATGTCTTCCTTTTCCTCAATGCTGAGGAATCTTTATGGAAGTATATTGCCCCATTGCTGGTGGGTTTGAACCACTGACCTTCTGGTTAGCAGTCAAATGCCTTATTCATTATGCCACCAGAGCTCCTTTATTGCTGCAATAATGCTGTATAATAAACCATTCCAAAACCTGGTGAGTTGAAATAACAGTTCTCACAGATCTGCAGGTTGACTAATGGGAATGTGCTCAACTCTGCTGGATGGTTGGTTCAGCTCTGCTTCTTACTGTATGGCTGCAGATCATATGAGGTGGCTCCATGCCACCTGTGTGCATTCTAGGGTCCAGGCTGAAGAAACAGCAGCGATGCAGGAGCAGCTCTTCTCATGGCTAGGCAGAGGCATAAGAAGGCAAGCAGAAACACACATGGCCTCTTAAAGCCTAGACTCAGCTAGCACACTTTCATTTCGGCCCCATTGCATACATCAAAGCAAGTGACATGGCCAAGGCCAAACCCAGGGGACAAGAATGTACACTCCACCCACACAGAGACAAGAATGTGGGTGCAGAAAGGATTAAGAGTTGGGGCCAATCATTCTATCCCAGTATGTGATCGAGCCCTGAGCTGGTGGTTACACACCCTGGTTCCACTCTTCTAGGAGTTTCCTATAAATGGAATGTTGTGACAGGTCATGCCTATCAACATAAAGACTTAACTACAGTTCTTTATTAGCTCAGGAACCCTGACAAGGCAAGAATCACACCTTTAGCTCCACACAGCCCCCTCCTCCCCTTCAGTGCCTAGTCCAGGTCCTGTCCTTGGTGATGACTCTAGGAATAGTATTGCGTGAATTTTAGGTCATTTTTTCATTCTCCCCATGTGACTCCTTACAAAATACAGCCTGACCTATGTATTTGCCCCATAATCTGCAAAGAAACTATGCCATTTGGAGCTGGAGTCCAACAAGATCTGTCTGACACTACTACATCCTGTGTCCACTGCTTCCCAGAGGGAATGTCAGAAGAAAAGGTGTATACAGGGTTAAACACCAAAGCAGGTTAGTGAAGTTTCTTTCTCTAGACTCCATCTGAAACTAGACATGCTCTTATAACCCGGAATATCCTAAGAGGAAGGCTATCTAAAGGTACAAACTAGCCAGGGATCCACATGGACTTAAGGGCAATTTTTAGAACAGTGAGATACCATCAGAGCAGTCATTGTTCCACAAAGCTCCCTGGCCCCTCTCATAAGGGAAAAGCCAAATCGGCCCAGATGCTTGACCTTAATTGCTGCTTTCCCAGGAGACTTTGTACTTTAAAGGAGAACCACGAGAGACATGATTAACCCTAAAGAACAACGTGTTATTCTTGTTATTATGTGCCATCGAGTCGGACCTGACTCATAGCGACCCCTCCTTGGGTTTCCAAGGCAGTATCACTACGGAACTAGATTGCCCCATCTTCCTGCCAGCCTTCTGGTTAGCAGTCAAGTGCCTTAGGCACTATGCTACCAGAGCTCCCTAAAGAATGGCATAGTCACCCTGAATACCAGGCACAGAGGCACGTGGGTGGAGTGTATTTTAGGGCAATAACTCACAGTAAATCATTTCTCCATTCCCCAAAAGGGACTATTCAATGTCAAGTTATCTCAGGTGTGGTCTTATCAAAGTGGAAGGATGTGGAAACTAGAGTTGAAGCAAGATGTCTTGGTTTTGAGATGTATGGAAGATTTTAGAGCTTACCATGAAAAGTGATGGCCCAGGGTTCTTCAGGCTAGGTACTAAGGGATTGCCCTAGTGGATTGCAAGAGGATATCATGTTGCAGTTTTTGTTTCGTTTTTAAAGGAAGCAGACTGGAACAATCTGTCCCCAAGGTATATACCAAACAAAATCAAACCCACTGCCATCCAGTCAGATCCGACTCATTGTGACCCCTCCTTGGGTTTCTGAGGCAGTATCACTAAGGAAGTAGATTGCCCAACCTTCCTTCCAAGGAGTGGCTGGTGGGTTTGAACTGCCAGCCTTCTGGTAAGCAGTCAAATGCCTTAGGCACTACACCACCAAAGCTCCCGGATTATGCGGTGGCCTACCTTAAGTCAAGTTGAAGTATCAGAACTGCCTTGGTATAAGTAGAAGAAGGTATCCAGAGGCTTAGGGAAACTGGCCTTTTAGAATGGATTTGTCAGATTAGACCCCACTCTCAGTACCAAATTTGTTAGACTGGGTTCTCTAGAGAAGCAAAACCAGTAAAGCTTATAGAGAGAGAGAAAGAAATTTATCTTAGAAAAATGGATCACACACTTGCAGAAGCTGGCAAGTCCCAAATTCTTGGATCGAAAGTCACGCTAGAGGCTTTTCCCAACTCACGCAACTGCAGGGGCTGATGAGCTCAAGGTTGGCAGGCAGTACTGGCTGTTAACTCCAATGAATGACGAATCCAAAATCTCTCCATCATCCTGAAGCAGCTGGCTTGATAGAATGATGAGATGGCCTTTTGAAAGCACAATTATGGCACCAGCTATGTGGCAATACCTTGAAGGGTTGGGGCAATGTTCTCCAGGAGGCTGTATATGCTGTAAACCAGCTTCCAATATATGGTTCTGTTTCTCCAATAGCCAGGATTCACAGGTCTAGGAACCAAGAGGTAGAAACAGGAATGGTACCATGCACTATTATCCCTAGTGACACACTCAAAAAATTTTTGCTTCCTGTCCCTGCTACCCTATGCTCTGTGGGTCTGGAGATTTTAGTCCCAAAGGGAGGAACACTCCCACCTGGAGACACAATACTGATTGCATGGAATTGGAAATTAAGAATGCCACCTGGCCATTTTGGCTTCATCATGCCTTTGGGTCAACAGTCAAAGAAAGGCATTACTGTACTATCTGGGGTGATACATCCTGATTACCAAGGGTAAATAGAAGTAAAGAAGAATATGTCTGGGATACAGGAGATTCTTTAGGACATCTCTTAGTACTAACATGCCTTGTGATGAAAGTCAATGGAAAATTACAGCAACCCAATTCTGATATGACCACTAGTGGCCCAGACCTTTCAGGAATGAAGGTTTGGGTCACCCCATCAGGCAAAGAACCATGACCAGCTGAGGTGCTTGCTGAGGGCGAGGGAAATACAGAATGGGTGATGGAAGAAGGTTATTTCTGAATATCAGCTACGACCACGTGACCGGTTGCAGAAACAAGGACTGTGATTGTTATATTTCTTCATTGGATATGCACATCAAATATTTTTGTTTCCTTCTGTTATGAACTGTGAAATGTAAATAAGGTTAATGCGTTTCGGTTGTATGTGTGTTAGCGTATCATGTTAGGCACAAATATGACTTTATAATTGTCCTTATTTAGAGATTATATATGGTGAATAAGATGTGTACAACTGCCAAGTTGATAAACTGTGGACTTTGATAGTTGGAGCTGTGTGTCAACTTAGCTGGACCACAATTCTGTGTGGTTTAAGCAATTGTGATGTGGGTTGTTCTAATGATGGGATCAGATGTATATGGTTTTTTTTTTTTAGGATTTGGGTGAAGGTTTACAGAGTAAACTCACTTTTCATACACCAGTTCACATATACTTTGTCTCATGTCATTGACCAAAATTTACAATGCA
>NW_006922134.1:1751961-1764531 GCF_000298275.1 Orycteropus afer afer
ATTTATTCTTAGATTGATCATTTCTAAATAAAAGAACAATCCATCCTAAAACTAAAAACAAAACAAACAAACAAAAAAACCTCACTGTCTTCTAGTCAATTCCAATTCATAGTGACCCCTGTTTGGATTTCCAAGGTGATGACTCTATGGAAGTAGATAGCCTCCCAAAGTATCAAATATTAGTCTGATGTCTGCTTGGTACAGGAGATGTTGAATTTTTTTGGAACAGACTAATAGCGTCAGAATTTTGTTTTCCCCCAACTAATGATGTCGTGAGTAGTACAAATGATTTGTGCTTGACTACTAACCTAAAGGTTGGTGGTTCAAACCTATGCTGTGGGACCATGGAAGAAAGGCCTGGCAATCTGCTTCCACAGAGATTACAGTCAAGGAGACTTTATGGAACAGTTCTACTCTACGATACATGCACTCACAATGAGTCAGAATCGACCAACAGCAATAGGTTTGAATCTTTTTTGGTATCCTGTTAGTTCAGAGCTTTGCCTTTGGGGCATATACCGAATTCATTTCAGAGATTAATTCTCAAGCAAAACTATGTGTTTGACCCAGGATTTATATCAACTATCACTTTGTTAAAGACTTTCCTACATTTGTTCCAATTTTTCTTTTTAAAGGATTTTGCTGTGTGTCCTACACAGCAGATCTGTCAAGAGTACCAAAATTAGAAACTGTAACTTCTTAACAAGTAGATCAGAGTATCTAGTAATAGCTTCAAGCCTTCCTTCACCCCTTTTGCTCCTGATGGTTGAAATTGGATAAAACCACTTTCAAGTGAACATTTAGCTCAGCAGTTCCTTGATCTTTACCCGCTCATCTCCCTTCACCTTTGGCTTCATACCTCTGCATTCATTTTTATTTTAGAATGTGATCCACCAATTACTGGGGCCAGCAAATGTCTATTATGAGCAACCTCCAATTCGGCAATGGATGCTTTTCCAAGATCCATTTGCAAATGTGTGGTTGGGCATGATTTTCCTTAGGAATACCAAAAAATTTCAAACCAGTTGCTGTTTTTATCAACTCAAGGTGACCACATGTGCTACAAAGTAGAACCCTTCCATAGGGATTTGTGGGTGGATTGTAACTGCTATCATTTTGGTTAGTAGACAAGCCGAAACCTGTTGCACTACCCAGGGACCTTCCTTAGAAAGAATGTGTTTTAAATGGTTACAAGGTTCCTGGCTAGCCCACTTATTTAACCCATAATACTTCTGTTGCTAGTTGCTGTGTAAAAAGGGTATGGGTGTAGCATTTGACTTCCTCTAACATCTCAAGGTGGGAGGAGAACCAAGATCAACAGCCCAAGGCTGATTCCTATGAAGCAGAGACCAGACTTGCCATTGTTCTCTCTTTTCTTGCCATTGTTCTCTCTTTTCTTGCCATTTCTGACACCAAGCATCCCTCCCATGGCCTTTTCTACTTATTTGCTGGCTTTGTAGTTCATTGCAAAGGCCACACTGAACTCACAGACAATTCTCACGATTATGGGGTTTATTACAGAAGTAACAGTTTACAATTCAGGATGAGAAACAAGTCAGGATATAGTTCTTCAATCAGGACATCCTCTCAGCTGTGCCACAGGCATGTTTCTCTCTGGCCTCAGCCTCTGCCCTGCCCAGGCCAGTGTTACAAAACTCTTTTATCTTTTCCAAAAGATGCCTAAAGAGGTCCTCCACTCTACCAGAAAGGCTTCTGCCTGAAGGTAAACAGCTTTCTTGCTCCATGGGCCAGAAAGCGTACTGTTCTGTCTCATGCCTGTCTCGGTTCTGCTGCCATTTCACTGCCATTTATCTCAGCACAGGGATGTCAGGTCCAAGGATGTGCTCTGCACCTGGCTCTTTCTCTATCTTGATGGTAGTTGTTAGGCCGAAGCAAACCCAAGCCACCAACATTTCAGTTAGCAGCTTCCTCCTGGTGTCAAGCCCTGATGAGACAGCCTGATAAGACAACCAAAGTGACAGAACCCACCTAGACTGGAAAGTCCCATGCAGTGGCAAACTTCCTCTTTTGAAGCCCCCTCATGCTAATTAAGTACAGACCCATGCTAACAGCTAATTGGACCTTGCCATTTCCTTAGAGGACCCTGTCATTTCCCTGGTGTCCCCAAATAGGTCCTCTCTGTGTCTAAAAATATCCATGCCCCCTGCCCGGGGGTGCGACTTCTCGGGCCCCTCTCAGGGACCCGTGAACCTCACCCGGAAACTCAGAATAAGAACTTCTCTTTAACCTCACTTTTGTGCATCCTCTTCTCCTTACCGTGGCCTTACAGTAGTGAGATTTCCTTTCCATTTCTAGGAAATGGACTCATTTTAAGCCTAGTGAGATGGCAAAACTGACCAATCCCCACATTAGGGTTCCATGCACATTATTTTCATGGTCCCACACCCACAAGAGTGCCATGTACCTTATTTACATTGTTAATAAGCTAACTACTCTCCTTGGTGGGACACAAGCACCTCACATTTACATAGCGAAATCACAGAAAACATGGGTAGAAGAGCCATAGTAAGTAATTCACTGCACTACAGTTGCCATAAGTTGATTCCAACTCATGGTGACCCCATGGGTGCAGAGTAGAAAACCCTGTGTAGGTTTTTCAATGGCTGAGACCATTTATAATTTAGACTTCCAGGCCATTCTTTGAGACACCACAGAGAGGTTTTGAACTACCAACTGTTCAGCTGTTACTGAAGCACTTAACAGTTTGCATCACCCAGGGACTCATTTTAGTATTATATTTAATACTAGCTCAGTAGGGTGAATGTTGTTGTTGTTGTTTGGTGCTGCCAAGCTGGCTCTGACTCATTGTGAAGCTATGTGCAACAGAAGGAAACATTGCCTGGTCCTGCACCAGCCCCACAATCCTTGCTATACCTTAGCCTACTATTGCAGCCACTGTATCAATCCATCTGATTGAGGGCCTTCCCCTGTTTTGCTGACTCTCCATTTTACCAATCATGATATCCTTCTCCAGAGAATTGTCCATTTTGACAACATGACCAAAGTAGGTGAGATGAAGTCTGGTCATTTTCTCTTCCAAGGAGCATTTCAGCTGTACTTCTTCCAGGATAAATGTGTTAGCTCTTATGGTAGTTTATGGTACTTTTAGTATTCTTCACCAACACCACAACTCAAAAGCATCAACTCTTCTTTGGTCGTCCTTATTCATTGTCCAGCTGTCACATGTATATGAGGTAATTGAAAACAACATGGCTTGGGTTAGGTGCAGCTTAGTCTTCAAAGAGACGTCTTTGTCCTTCAGCACTTTGAAGATGTCTTTTACAGAAGATTTGCCCAGTGCAATATGACATCTGATTTCTTGGCTGCTGTTTCCATTGGTGTTGATTGTGGAACCAAGTAATATGAAATCTTTGACAACTTCGATCTTTTCTCTGTTAATCGTGACACTGCTTATTGGTGCAGTTGTGAGAATTTTCATTTTCTTTATCAACATAAAGAAAGTTGAGATATATTTATTTACATAAAATTGATGTGTAATCCATACTGCAGATGGTAGTCTTTAATCTTCATCAATAAGTGCTTCAAGTCATCTTCACTTTCAGCAAGCAAGGTTGTGCCGTCTGCATATTGCAGGTTGTTAATGAGTCTTCCTCCAATTGTGATGCTGTGTTCTTCATGTAGTCCAGTTTCTCAGAGTATTTTCTCAGCATACAGATTGAATAAGTATGGTGAAAGGATGCAACCCTGACACACTCCCTTCCTAATTTTAAACCATACAGTATCCCCTTATTCTGTTCGAATAACTATGTACAGGTTGGTTCCTCATGAGCACAATTAAGTGTTCAGAATTCCTATTCTTCAAAATGTTATCCATAAGTGGATGTCCCCTTCCTTCTTCTGAGTCTCTCTTAGTCTGGAAGCTCTGCTGAAACATGTCCTTCATAGGTCACCCTGCTGGCATTTGAAATACCAGTAGCATAGCCTCTAGCCTCACAGCAACATGTAAGTACAACAAACTGACAGGTGAATGGTGGAGGGTAAGCATTAGAAAAGAATATAACATTTTGTCTGAAGAGATTAAAAGTAGCAAATATATATTGAACCTTCTAAAAGGATTTTTCTAGACAAAAATATAGGATAGGAAAAATTATCTTATACAAATGATCAACTTTTTGAAGAATTAATTTACATACATTATGAAACAAAGATTTATCATCACCAAAAAAACCTTTCAGGGTCATTGCCAAAGGGGCAGTGAGGCCGCATCTTCTTATCTCCTCTAACTTCACAAGAGGAAGACAGAATCACCATCTGTAGCCCAAGGTCTATTTCTGCTAGGCCAGACATGCTGCTTCCTACTAGCCCTTTCACCAATCCTGACACCAACCTGTTCCTCCTGCAGCCATCCAAAATCTCTCTGCTGGCTTTGATAATTTGCTACAGTGCCCACACAGAACTCAGATTATGGTACTTATTAGGGAAGCACCAGGCTACAATTCAAGTTAAAAAAATGCTCAGTCTCTCTCAGCCCGCCATCTCTCATCCAACAGTCTCTCTCCCAGCAGTGTGTGTCTCTCACATCTCTCAGCCACAGTGAGAGATTCCTTCTGCCCCTAGGAGGGCTCCTTTTGAGACTAGAAGAATGGCCAAATTAACCAATCCCAACATGAGAATTCTATACACCTGAGAGAGAGCAAACTTCCCAGAAGATTGCTTCATGCCACTCCCATCAGAAATACCCCAGGTGGATAACTTTAACAGCTACTCAGTTGCTCATGGCAAATTCCACAATGGAGTTTACAAAGACTTCTGGGTAGAAAAGCCACACTATGTAATTTACTACACTGCAGGCCACCCCTGGCTTTCTTAGCCCTTTTGTGGGGTTAGAGGAGTTTAGAAGATGCAGCCTCACTGCCCCTTTGACAGTTGATTTCAGAAGCGGTGGGATTCACTGCAGTAGCTCCAGACTCATAGAAGCATGAGACTTTGTAAAAGAAGGAAGGGCCCTGGGAAGTAAAATTTTGGAATGTAAGGTAGTTACTTTGGTTAGTGTTACCTATTAAAGGAGATAATTGATTCAGAGGCTAGGGCTTTTGGTTACACCCAGCCAAAATTCAAAAATTAACATCCCCTTCACCATTCAGGTTAAGAATAACCACACCCATGAAAGCGTGTAAGCTAGCTACATCATGTCTTTGTCTTCCCCCATTTGGGATATCCAATTTCTAATTTGCCCATCCCTATCAAACCAGTGCATAGTGCCTAAGGTACTTGACTGTTAATCAGAAGGCTGGAGGTTCAAACCCACCAACCACTCCGTGGAAGGAAGGTTGGGCATTCTACTTCTGTAGTGATAACACCTCGGAAACACAAGGAAGGGTCACTATGCGTAGGGTCTGACTCAATGGCAAATAACAATAACAACATCAAACCAGTACTCTGAGGAGACAAGCATGTTCTTTTCTCTGGAGAATCTTCTGTCCTGCTAGGAAAGTTTGGGCATCTGCATCCATAAATGGGGAGCTCTGGTAGCATAGTGCCTAAAGGCACTTGACTACTAACCTGAAGGCTGGTGGTTCAAACCAGCCACTCCTCAGAAGGAAGACTGGGGAATCTACTTCCACAGAGATGCTGCCTCAGAAATCCATGGAGGGGTCTCTATGAGTCGAGACTGACTCAATGACAGTGAGAATGGCTAATGATCATCAGCCTTTCTTCAAATGGTTATTGGCCGCCTGAATATCCTCTTTGGTGAAGTGTCTATACATGTGTTCTGCCCATTTTTTAATTGGATTCTGTCTTTTTCTTGTGGACATATTGGATTTTTCTATAAATTCCAGCAATAAGTCCCTTGTGAGATATGTCATTGCTGAATATTTTTTCCCAGTCTGTAGGTTCTCTTTTGCCTCTTTTGGAGAAGCCTTTGGAAGCACATAAAAATTTAATTTTGAGAAGGTCCCATTCACCTAGTTTCTCTTCTGCTGTTTGTGCATTTTGGGTTATGCTTGATAGTCTATTTATGCCATATATTGTTGTTGTTGTTGTTGTTGTTATGTGCCGTCGAGTCGGACCTGACTCATAGCGACCCCTTCTTGGGTTGCTGAGGCAGTATCCATATGGAAGTAGATTGCCCAACCTTCCATCCGAGGAGTGTCTGGTGGGTTTGAACCGCCAGCCTTCTGGTTAGCAGTCAAGTTCCTTAGGCACTAAATTTGCCCTTTTTCACTGACTCTCTGCCTTACAAAATATGATATCCTTCTCCAGGGAATGGTCCCTTCTGACTACGTGACTGTGGTAGTTATGTTTGTGTGTCAACTTGGCTGGGCCTGGTTGAGTGGTTGGCAGCTGGTGGTAGTTATTCCACATGATGAGACTGGCAATCAACTCCATGGTGGGATCTACCACAAGCAGCTGGGTAGCTGCCTTTGGGATGTGGTCTGCTTCATGTATTTAAGAAGAAGCCTTGGAAATGGTCTCTAGCCTATGGCATGCTTGGCCTTTGCATGTAGCTGTGTCATTGCTGAGCAGCCTGGTATGCTCTGTCGACCTTGGGACTTACAATGGACTTAAGTTAATGGTCTGCCTTGTGGTTTGGTAACATCAGGGCTGTGCCTTTTTACTTGTCAAACTTGGGGCTTCTCAGCCTCAGCAGCCAGCAGTTGTCTGAGTGAAGAAATGCCTCTAGCTTCAGTGGGCCGGGAGCAGGAGACAGAGCTGGACCCTAAGGTTGAGGGGCTTTCACCCAGCCCCTAGAGCCTGGCACTTTGAACCTGGACTTAAAGCCTCCAAACTATAAGAGAATAAACTCCTGTTTGTCAAGGCTATCCCATTTGTGGTGTATTCTTGTCAGAGCGGCACTAGGTAGCCAGAACAATCTACCTAATGTAAATATTCAGCTCATATGGCTGTCTGTTACTCAGCTAAAAGCCACAGGAGTGGTTTCAATTCCATACCTGAAGAGCAGCTAGGAGCCATAGTCTCAGTGGTTCCATCAGGCTCTATCAGACCAGCAAACCTGGTCCATTTTTTTCTTTTTCCCCCAAATGATTTTGAGTTTTGTCCCACATTGTTCTCCCTCTCTATCCAGGATCTCTTACATAGATCCCACTCTGACTTGTTAACAGTGGTAGCCAGGTACCATCTAGTTCTTCTGGTCTCATAGTCATATAGGCTGAGGATCGCATGGTGTACCAGCCACTTGGACTAATTGTTTCCACAAATCTGGTTTTCTTCATTCTTCTTTGCTCTGGACAAGGAAAGACCCGTCATTGCATCTGGGTGGCTGCTTGCAAGCTTTTAAGATCCCAGCCACTACTCACCAAAGTAGGACGTGGAACAGTGTTTTGTGTAGTATGTTATGCCAATTGAGCTTGATGTCCCTTGCAAGCATGGTCTCGAGCCCACAGATTCAACTACTTGCTCCCTCTGGGTAGCTGGCTGTGCCCAAGAAGTGACTACAAACTTGTCCCTTGTCAGCTGTACTATACACCTGAGAATTCTTCCAGAACATACAAATACACTTGTAGAACAATTTTCTGCCAACCCTATACATGGTCCTGGGTACACTCCTCCCTGCATAGACATACCTAATAGTTCAGTCTCTCCACCCATCTATCCACCTGTACACCTATGTTTGCCTTCACTGACAATGAAGTACTGTATGTGCACAAGGGTTTGTCTTTGTTGTCTGTACCTCTGTCTTTCTCTTCCTCAATGCCACCATGTTGATCACTCATATTTTGTATGTTTCCCTTCTCTTCACCCAAATCAATACCTATCTCTACCTATCTAACAGTGTTTCCTCCCTTCCCCTCCTACTTCTGGTAACCAACAAAAAAAAATTCCTTCCATAGATAAACCTTTTCTTGACTTTTTACAATAACAGACTAATACAATATTTGCCCTTCTGTGATTGACTTACTTCATTCAGCATAATGTTGTTCAGTTCATCCATGTTATGTGGTGTTTTGCAGATTCTGCGTTATTCTTTAGGGTTGCATAGTATTCCATTCTGTTTATGTACCATAGTTTGGTTATCCATTCCTCAGCTGATGGACTGCTAGGTTGTTTCCATCTTTTGGCTATTGTAAATAGTGCTGCAAGGAACAGGGGTATGCATGCATGTGTTCTTGTCCCAGCTCTCACTTCTTTAAGGTATATACCTAGTAATGGAATGGCGGGGTCAAATGTTATTTTTAATTCCAACTTTTTAAGGAATCACCATACTGCTTTCCACAGTGGTTGTACCATTTTACAGTCCCACCAGCAGTGTATGAGAGTCCCAATCTCTCTGCATCCTCATCAGCATTTGTTATTTTGTGCCTTGTTGAATTTTGCTACTAGTGCTGGGGAAGATGGTATCTCATTGTTGTTTTGATTTGCATCTCTCTAATGGCCAATGATGGGGAGCATTTCTTCATATGTTAGTTGGCCACCTGAATATCCCCTTTGTTGATGTATCTATTGATGTCTTCTGCTCATTTTTAAATTGGATTATTTGTCTTTTTGTTGTTGAGGTGTTGGGGTTTTCTGTAAATTCTAGAGAGAAGTCCCTTGTGAGATATGTCATTGCCAAATATTTTTTCCCAATCTGTAGGTTCTCTTTTGACTCTTTTGGAGAAGTCTTTGGAAGCAAAAAAATTAATTTTTACCACATCCCATTCAGCTAATTTCTCCTTTGCTGTTTGTGTATTTTGAGTTATGCTTGATAGTCTACTTATGCCATATATTAGGGCCCTTAAATTTGCCCCTAGTTTTTCCTTGATGAACTTCATATTTATAGTTTTCAGTTTCACATTTAAGTCCTTGATCCATCTGGAGCTAGTTTTTGTGTATGATATGAGGTTCAGATCTTGTTTCATTTTTCTGCAAATGGATATCCAGTTTTTCCAGCACCATTTATTAAACAAACTCTTCCCTATTGAATGGATTTCAGCTCTTTGTCAAAGATCAGCTAACCATAGGTTGATGGATCTATTTCTGAGTTCTCAATTCTATTCCATTGGTCTGTGTGTCTGTCATTATACCAGTACCATGAAGTTTTGACTACTGTAGCTGCATAGTAGGTTTTGAGATCTGGCAATGTGAGACCTCCTACTTTGTTCTTCTTCTTCAGTAGTGCTTTGCTTATCTGAGGTCTTTTTCTTTTCCATATAAAGTTGTTGTTGTTGTGTTTTGCCATCCAGTTGGATCCAACTCATAGTGACCCCTCCTTGGGTTTCCAAGGTGGTATCACTACAAAAGTAGATTGCCCCACCTTCCTTCCAAGGAGCAGCTGGTGGGGTTGAACCACCAGCCTCCTGGTTAGTGCTCAAATGCCTTAGGCACTACACCACCAGAGCTCCCCATATAAAGTGAGTGATTGTTTTTTCTATATCCTTAAAGAATATTGATGGGATCTGGATTGGGATTGCATTTAATGTATAGATTGCTTCAGGTAGAATTGCCATTTTCACAATGTTCAGTCTTCCTATCCATGAGCATGGTATGTTCTTCCATTTATGTAGATCTCTTATGATTTCTTGAAGTAGTCTTTTATACTTTTCTTTGTACAGGTCTTTTGTGTCTCTGGTAAGATTTATTCTCAAATATTTTATTTATTTATTTTTGGTAGCTATTGTAAATGTTATTGATTTCCTTTTTTCTTTTTCCACAATCTCTTTGCTAGTATAAAGTAATCCAACTGACTTTTAGATGTTGAGCTTGTATCTTGCCATTATGCTAGATCTCTCAATTAGTTCCAGTAGATTTTCTTTTTTACTGAGTCTCTTGGGTTTTCTAGATATATGTTCATATCATCAGCAAATAGGAATAGTTTGACTTCTTCCCCACCACTTTGGATGCCTTTGATTTCCCTTTCTTGGCTTATGGCCCTGGCTAGGACTTCCACTACAATGTTGAATAGAAGTGGAGATAGAGGGAATCCTTGTCTGGTTCCTGATGGCAAAGGGAATGGTTTCATTGTCTCTCTGAGGCAGCAGAGGGAAATGAAGGAAACATTAACAATAAATTATAACCTTTGCCCAACCTATGTAGGGAAGTTCTGTTGAGCAGTGAAACAACTTATTGTGAGACCAGAGACATTGGCTCAGACCAGCTTGAAAAACCATGTGTATATAGAGAGTGGAAAATTCTTCTGCCCTGCTCCCCCTCCTTCCTCTGCACATATTCCAGCTCCTCTCTTCCTCTTGAGCATGTTTAACTTCTGTAAAAAACTGCTAGCTGCAGGTGCAAAGATCACCTGCAAAAAAAATTCAGGTAACCAATAACCCTTTTACCCTGAATACCCTGGAAGAAGAGCCCCCTAAAAGCCCCATGTGGCCTTTGTTTGGGGCTGTCTCTGGATGTGAATGCACTGAGTCTGTGCTAGCTCCAAAAAAGGTCCTTCTTTTTTCACCATTCTGCTTGGTGTTAGCATTTCCCTTGGCAGCTCCAGTAATATACCCTGGTGCATTGGCCAGGAAAACTCCTTGGGTTCAGCCTCCCCCTCCCTCCCTTCATTGCCAGAGGGACTGATAGTGTGGCTATTGCCAACCCCAGGAAGCCAGCAGCTGAGAAAACGATCTGCTGAGCACACCAGTGTGACATTTGACACTGTGTGGGTCACTTACAACAGGATGAGAGCCAGTCTTGCCCCCCTCGCTCCAGGGACCTAGCAGGAGGAGGAACAGCCACCCTTTGGACATCTGAACCGTGGTAGGTTATAGGACCCCACAGGTAGCCAGGCCTGCCAGAAGGCAGAAGGGTAGTCTGATCAGCTCTGACTCGGGCACTGTATGAGTATCGCCCAGATGGAAGTGGCAAGAAACCACAGTATCCCACAGGAAGTACAGGATTTTGGGATTGGTGTATGCACTGATACATGTATGAGTGAATGTGTCTGGCTAACCGAAACCTTAAGGAATCAAGAAGCTGGGAACAAGCACAGAGCCACTCTCCTAACTGGTGGTAATCCTCATACAGCTCAGGGCGATGGGTCAGCCGATAGCTGGGCAGGACTTCCGGGTCAGGGATTTATACTGACTCACCAAAACTAAGAGATAGCTGAAAATCCTCATGAGAGGAATGGGAAAACGGGTTCAGTGAAGCGACTGGTAACTGTTACATCGAAATAGGAGGGGCTCAGAGTCAAGAAGATCTATATCATGTTAAAGAATTTTAAGAAGGGATTTGGTGCACAAAATTATGGCGTAAAGATGCAGTCAGAATGGCTGACATTTCAGGTCAAGTGGCCATCAGAGGGAACACTAGATAAAAAAATCTGTGATGTGAGTCTGGCCTATGATGACTGGGGACCCCGCCCACCCAGATCAATTTCCCTACATAGACACCTGGCTTCAGTTGGTCATAACTCCACCCCCATGACTTCAAGGGCCAGTTAGCCAGGTGATGGTTTCTCAGAGCTACTGTCAAAAGGGGAAAAAGAAAGCTAAAACTCTGCATTCTGTTTGCCTGAGCTCTCAAGTTCCCCCAGCTCCTTCTCCAGGAGGCATTAAAGGAGCTGGTGCCCCCTCCTTATGCCCCAACATACCCATCTTTAAAAATCCCTCAGCCACAGACTCCAACCCCACTCCTGCCTGACTCCGCTACTGACCTTAAAAACTAAAAAAAAAAAAAAAACTTAAGGAGTTCCAGCAAGATGGTGGATTAGGCAGAAAGACTGCACAGATCCTCTTCAACAAAGAAAAAGGAAACTGAATAACAATGACACAGAAGATAATCTTGGACCCCTGAGCCTTGAAGGGAAGGATATAGAAGTGGACTAAACCCCAACTAGCAGAAGAATTTGCATGAAAATACAAAAAAGGAGACATACGGAACTGCGGTCTGGCAGTGATCCTGAGCAATCCTGACGGCACAGCACAGACAGTTTGGAGATTCCCGAGTGGTGGTTGTTGTTGTTGTTGTTGTTATTTGCCGTCAAGTCGGCCCCGACTCATAGCAACCCCTCCTTGGGTTTCCGAGGCAGTATCACTACGGAAGTAGGATTGCCCAACCTTCCTTCTGAGGAGTGGCTGGTGGATTTGAACCACCAGCCTTCTGGTTAGCAGTCAAGTGCCTTAAGCGCTATGCTACCAGAGCCGAGTGGTGGTAGGACCTAAGAATTAACCTAAAAATCACCTTGCTAGCCAGGAACTGCATGCAGGACTGTGCACAGTGGCTGGGGAACAAATGGAGAGGGTGAAGAGAAAGGTGGGCTGAACGTGGACTTTTGCCAGTCCAGAGAGTGCCACCATTTTGAAGGTTTAAAAAGCAGCTGGATTGTTTTGGATATTTAAAGAGACAGTGCTCTCGCAGATTCCAGGGGCTTAAGAACACGTTCTGCTTTTCAGCAACCCTGGGGACACTCGAGAACTGCGAGACGGAAAAAGGTCAATGATAAAAAAACACCAAGAAGAGCATGAATCACCCTTGGCTGCTCTTCACAAACAGTTAACAGAGATCTAAATACAACAACACCACAATGCCTCAGAAACAAGAGATCATCACAGTGCACACAAAGAAGCAGGATAAAGTGGTAGAAACAAGGGAGCAGGATACAGACCCAGAACACATCCCTGAGGAAGAAGCATCATTGGAACTCTCTGA
>NW_006922134.1:1765518-1766111 GCF_000298275.1 Orycteropus afer afer
AACTGACCATTAATACACAAGATAACATAACCTAGAAACCACAGCTATGGACATATCCAAAGTAAAATGAGCTTACAAGATTGTAAACAGGGAACGAGAGACATCAATTGGCAAGAGAGGACAACTACAAACAAAAAGAGGGAAAAGACTGTGTAGTTACAGAACTTCTAAATTGTGAGGAAGTTAAGAAAGTTGAAAAATAGAATGGACTGTTCTAAACCTGGGGATAAAATTATAAATCATGGGGTAACCTCAAAAAAAAATGATAAACCTTCACACAATAATAAAAAAGAGCACAAGCACAAATATTCAGCATATATTAAAACAACAGCAACAAAAGAAATGATAACATGATTCATAAACATAACGAGCTCAGCACAGAAAATAATATGGAACAAAGAAACCAAGGGCACCATGAAAAAACACATAACAAAATGACAGCAACAAATTCAAACTTATCAATAATTACCCCAAATGTTAATGGATTAAATGCAACACTCAAGAGACAGAGAGCTGCAGACTGGATAAGAAGACAAAACCCATCAATATGCTGCCTACAAGAGACACACCTTAGTGATAAAGACAAAAATAGA
>NW_006922134.1:1793412-1793978 GCF_000298275.1 Orycteropus afer afer
TGACACAAGCCATGATATTTCCAATCGCCTCGTATGCATGTGAGAGCTGGACAATGAATAAGGAAGACCGAAGAAGAGTTGATGCTTTTGAGTTTGGTGCTGGCGAAGAATCTTGAAAGTACCATGGACTGCTAAAAGAGCTAACAGATCTGTCCTGGAGGAAGTGCACCCAAAATGCTCCTTGGAAGCAAGAATGGCCAGACTTGATCTCACCTATTTTGGTCATGTTGTCAGAAGGGACCAGTTTCTGGAGAAGGATGTCATGCTTGGTAGAGTGGAGGGTCGACCAAAGATGGGGAGGCCTTCATCGGGATGGATTGACATGGTGGCTGCGATGATGGGCTCAAGTATAGCAGGGATCATAGAGCTGGCACGGGATCAGACAGTGTTTCATTCTGCTGTGCATGGGGTTAATATGAATCAGAAACGACTCAACAGCACCTAACAACAACAACAACAATGGCCAATGATCATGAGCATTTCTTCATATGTTTCGTGGCCGCCTGAATATTTTCTTTGGTGTAGTAGACACCAAAAATGTCTTCTGCCAATTTTTAAATTGGATT
>NW_006922134.1:1795049-1795819 GCF_000298275.1 Orycteropus afer afer
AGAGAAGACCAAAGTGGATGACAGAAGAGACTCTGAAACTTGCCCTTGAGCAGAGAGTAGCTAAAGCAAATGGAAGAAATGACAAGATAAAAGAAAAGAAGATTTAAAAAACAGCTTGAGCAGACAAAACCAATTACTATAATGAAATGTGCAAAGACCTGGAGTTTGAAAACCAAAAGGGAAGAACAACTTGGCATTTCTCAAGATGAAAGAATTGAAAAAAAATTTAAGCCTCAAGTTGCAATATTGAGAGATTCTACGGGAAAAAAATTGAATGATGCAGGAAACATCAAGAGAAGATGGCAGGAATACACAGAATCACCATACCAAAAAGAACTGGTCGATCTTCATCCATTTCAGGAAGTGGCATATGATCTAGAACCAATGGTACTGAAGGAGAAACTCAAAGCTGCAATGAAAGAATTGGCAAAGAACAAGGCTCTGGGAATTGAAGAAATACCAATTGAGATATTTCAACAAATGGATGCCCCATTGGAGGCGCTCACTCGATTATGCCAAGAGATTTGGAAGACAGCTACCTGGCCAACTGACTGGAAGAGATCCATATTTGTAGCCATTTCAAAGAAAGTAAGATCTTACTGAAGATAATTCAAAAACATTTGCAGAGAACTTCCAGAGGTGCAACTGGATTCAAAAGAAGATGTGGAACAAGGGATATCATAGCTGTTGTCAGATGGATCAAGGCAAAGAATACCAGAAAGATGTTTACTTGTGTTTTATTGACTATGCAAAGGCATTTGATTGTGTGG
>NW_006922134.1:1795919-1796578 GCF_000298275.1 Orycteropus afer afer
CTGAAGGGCAGCTAGGGGCCATAGTCTCAGTGGTTCCACCAGGCTCTATCAGACCAGCAAACCTAGTCCCCCTCCCCCTTTTTTTTGTCCAAATGATTTTGCGTTTTGTTCTACATTGTTCTCCCTCTCTATCAAGAATCTCCTACATAGATCTCCTTCCAAGTGGATGACAGTGGTAGCCGGGCACCATCTAGTTCTGGTCTCAGTCATATAGGCTGCAGATTCGATGGTGTACCAGTTGCTAGGACTAATTGTTTCCATGAATTTTGGTTTCCTTCATTATTCTTTGCTCTTGACGAGGAGAGACCCATTGTTGCATCTAGATGGCAGCTTGCTGGCTTTTAAGATCTCAGTCCATACTCACCAAAGTAGAAAGTGGAACAATGTTTTGTATAGTATGTTATGCCAATTGAGCTTGATGTCCCCTGGGACTATGGTCCCAAGCCCACAGGTTCAACTACTCAGTCTCTCTGGGTAGCTGGCTGTGACCAAGCTGTGACCACAACCTTGCCCCTTGTCAGCTCAACTATACACCTGGGAATTCTGATCATTCACATAAACTTATAGGGCCATTGTCTGCCAACACTATATATGTTCTTGGTTACACTCCCCATTTCATAGACATACCTAATAGTTCAGCCTGTCCACCCATCTATCCA
>NW_006922134.1:1797713-1798371 GCF_000298275.1 Orycteropus afer afer
ATTCCTGTCTTCTGCCCATTTTTGAATTGGATTGTTTGTCTTTTTGTTATTGAGGTGTTGGAGTTTTCTATAAATTCTAGAGATAAGTCCCTTGTTAGATATGTGATTACCAAATATTTGTTCCCAATCTATAGGTTCTCTTTTGGCTCTTTTGGAGAAGTCTTTGGAAGCATATAAAAATTTAATTTTTAGGAGGTCCCAATCATCTGGTTTCTCTTCTGCTGTTTGTGCACTTTGAATTATGCTTTGTAGTCTATTTAGGCTATATATTAGGGCCCTTAAATTTGCCCCTATATTTTCCTTGAGGAACTATATAGTTTTAGGATTCACATTTAAGTCTTTGATCCATCTGGAGTTCATTTTGTGTGTGGTGTGTGGTACAGATCTTGTTTTATTTTTCTGCAAATGGATCTCCAGTTTTGCCAGCTCCATTTATTAAACAAACATTCTCTTCCCCATTTAATGGATTTTGGTCCTTTGTAAAAGATCAGCTGACTATAAGTCGATGGATCTATTTCTGGGTTCTCAATTCTATTCCATTGATCTATGTCTCTGTCAGTAACCCAATACCAGGCAGTTTTGACTACTGTGGCTGTATAGTAGGTTTTGAGATCCGGCAATGTGAGACCTCCTACTTTGTTTTTCTTCTTCAATAGTG
>NW_006922135.1:0-5233 GCF_000298275.1 Orycteropus afer afer
CAAATTCTTCTGCTAGTTGGGGTTTAGTCCAAATCTGCATCTTTTCCTTCAAGGCTCAGGGGTCCAGGATTATCTTCTGTGTCTGTATTAATTGGTTTCCCTTTTCTTTGTTGAAGAGGGTCTGTGCAATCCTTCTGCCTATTCCACCATCTTGCCCCGCCTCAATAATTAAATTTTTTACAAAGAGAAATTTTTGCAAATAGAATAAAGAGAAAACTATGAATGAACACAAATCAGGTAAGAATATGTAAATATTATTGGTATAATTCACCATTAAAAATGTCACCCAGTAATGGAAATACATCAGTGGAGCAGAACAGGTTAAATCAGTGCTATTCTTGCAAATATTGACATTTTATTTTCACTCTCTGTAAAGTACAGAGCCAAAATGCTTCCCATGAAAGGAATTTGATCTAATGTACAAGCATACAATGCTATAGGTTCAAGGGACATTCTTATGCAAAATTTTTCAACTCCCTGAGTTTAACTTGCTGAACTTCGTTTATTCTCCAAGAGCCACTTCATCACTTTTAAAATGAAAGAGTCTTTTTAGGGGGTTCAAATGTACACAACAAAAGATACACTTCAACCATTTCTACATGTACAATTCAGTGACTTGATCACATTCTTCAAGTTGTGCAACCATTCTCACTATCCTTTTCCAAATTATTCCATTCCCATTAACTCACTACTCCCTAAGCTTCTCCTCTGGCCTTTTTACATTAATGTTGTCAGTTTGATCTCCCATAAATAATTCTTTAAACATTCACAATGCTAGAGGCAGACATACCTCACTAAACTAAGCTAAACTACTGCTTGGTTCAAAGGTTTCAGGGCACAGTTTTGGTGTAAGTCTTAAAGTTTAAAGATTGTTTTAGGGCAAAAGTTTCAGAGGTTAATCCAGCCTTAGTGGTTCCAGAAATTTGGATTCTATGAGAATTTTAAATTCCCTCTCATTTTGCTCAAGATCCTTCTAGAGAATCTTCAATCAAACAATTCAGTATTGGTAGCCAGACACTATTCAGCTCTGGTTTCATGGCAGAGGAGGCACTTGTTCATGAAGGCAGCCAGACATGCATTACATTTCCTTCTCCAATTCCTGACTTTTCTTCTTCCACTGCTGCTCTAGGTGAATAGCAACCAATCATTGTAAAAATTGAATGGTCACTCACTAGCTTTTGATATCCCAGGCACTATGCTATGAACAAGAAGGTAGAACAAAATCATTGAGAAACAATATTAGGCCAATTGACCTATGTTGTTGTTAGGTCTCGTCAAGTCTGTTCTGATTCATGGCAACCCGATACACAACAAAACAAAACACTGCCCAGTCCTGTGCCATCCTCACAATTCTTGTTATGCTTGAGCCCATAGTTGTCGTCTCTGTGACAATCCATCTTGTTGAGGGTCTTTCCCTTTTTCATTGATCCTTTACTTTACAAAGCATGATATCTTTCTCCAGGAACTGGTTCCTTCTGACAACATGACCAAAGTACATCAGACAAAGTCTGGCCATTCTCTCCTCTAAGGAGCATTCTGGCTGTATCTTGTGCAAGATAGATTTGTTCATTCTCTCAGTCCTTGGTATTTTCAATATTCTTTCCAACACCACAATTCAAATACATAAATTCTTCTGAAGTTTTCCTTATTCATTGTACAGCTTTCATATGCATATGAGGCTGTTGAAAGTATCATGGCTTGGGATAGTGCATCTTAGTCTTCAAAATTACATCTTCCTTGCTGTTTAAAGAAGTTTTTTTGCATGATCAGGTCTGGGGAGGTGAAAGGGAACATATCCATATCCATAACCATATATAAGTTTGTCAGATGATATTTCTACATTTGTGTTTGTATGTGATATAAGATGTCTGTATATATAATAGAGCTAACTGGGGCAAAGTTATAATAACTTTTTAGTCACAGCCAAACACTTTGAGGGAGTGAATCACTGAGACCGCAGGCTCAGGTCTATGGTCACAGGGGGCACCAAGCTCAACTGCCATAATATACTTACTAAAAGTGTGTGGTGGTGGCATCCTCTGATCTCCAACTTTGTGAGAGGGAGACGAATCACCAGCAGCATCAGCCCAAAATTGATTCCCATAAGGCAGAAGTCAGGCATTCTGCCACCCTCCAAACTTTTTACAAATTCTGACATGGCACTAAATACTTCTTTGCTGGGCTCAGTAATTCATTGCAATGGCCACCCAGAATTCACAGGCAACATTCACAATTATAGGGCATATTAGAGAAGTAACAAGTTACAATTCAGGTTCAGGAATGCACTCAAGATATAATCCTTCAATCAGGGCAGCCTCCACCATGTCCATAGGCATGCCTGTCTTTGGTACTTGGCCTCTCGGCCTGGCCTCTGCCTTGCTTGGGCAAGTGTTACAAAGCTTTTTTTTTTTTTTTTTTTAGCTCTGCTGATAGGTGCACTTAGGTGCACTCCACTCCACCAGCAAATCTTCTGCCCAAAGGCACTCAGTTTTGTTGCTCCATGAGCTGGCAAGCCCCTGATGCTGTTTTATGCTAGTCTCTTGGTTCTGCTGCCTCTGGTGCTGTCATATCTCTACCTGCTCTCTGACAACATATATCAGCACAGTGATCTCATGTCCAAGGATGGACTCCACTCTTGCTGCTCTTCCTTGCTGGCACTGAGATCCCCCTTTCCACCTCTGAGATGGCTCACTTTAAGCCATAGTAGGATGGCAAAACTGACCAACACTTACATTAGGCATCCATACACCTTATTTGCACAATTCTACCCCCACAAGGGGACCACGTATCTTATTTACATTATTAACAAGCTATCTAATTCCCTTGGTGGGCCACAATCACCTTACATTTCCATAGCTCCACCCAGTCAACTGGTGACAGTCACAAAGACCATGGCTAGAAGACCATAATACTATACAAAAATATTATTATACATCACACTTTGGTCAGCAGTAACTGGGGTCTTAAAAATTTGCAAATGGCCATCATAGATGCATTCAACAACTGGTCTCTCCTAGTTTGGAGAAAAGAAGAGCAAAGAAAATCAATGACAAATGGAAAAAGTTAGTCCAAGGGACTAGTGGAACATGGGAACCTTAGCCTACATGACCATGAGACCAGAAGAACTAGATGGTGCTCAGCTTCCAGTGCCAACCACTTGGAAAGGAATCCAAATTGGAGATCCTGAATAGAGTGGGAGAAAAATCTGGAACAAAATTCAAAATCATAAAAAAGACTAGAGTTAATGATCTGAATGAGACTGTTGAAATCTTGAAGACTATGGCCCCTAGTTACCTTTCAGGCCTGGAATTGAACTTACTCCCATGCTTAATTTCCAGCCAAATAACAGAGAGGCCTACAAGGTGAACAATTACACTAGGTAGGTACACACCTTAAAACAGTCAACTGTGTGAGATCAGAAGAGCTGCATTTACACTGGCAGAAAGCTCACAGGGCAGGAACGAATAGGAAAGAAAGACACAGGGATGGAGTAGCCACAGGAAAGAAGTGGGAATTGTAATCAACATCACAAAGCAAAATGTTTATGAACGGTTGAATGGAAAATGAATTTGCTCTGTAAATTTACATTCAAACTATAATATAAACAAACAAACAAATAAAACAAAGATATCTTTTGCAGCAGGTTTGCCCAGTGCAATAAGTCATTTGATTTCTTGACTGCTGCTTCCATGGGGGTTGATTGTGGATCCAAGTAAAGTGAAATCTGGCAATGCCCAGACCTCCTCGCCAACACCACCTCTCCCTCCAGAGATCCACAGCTGAGGCTGGACCTCGGCAGAAATCCTTGACAACTTCAATCATTTTTCCATTTATCATGATGTTCCTGTTGGTCCATTTGGGCAGATTTTTGTTTTTTTCATGTTGATGTATAATCCATGAAACCACAACATTAGACTTCCAAACCAAGAAAACATGTCTTTTAAGGTGTTAGATTATACTTACACAGTATCAGCAGCTGTTCCTTTTTATTTGTAAAAATATATATAACACAACATTTGCCAATTCAGTATTTTTCTGGTGTACAGCTTAGTGATATCAATTACATTAATCAGTTGTGCAACTGCTAATTGATGTCAAATTTTCCATCATTATAAACAGAAATTCACTGCTTCTCAAACAATTGCTCCTCATATCTTCCTCTCTCTTGGTCCTACTATTCACTAATAAACTTAGAGGTTTTTTTTTTAATTTTTATTTCTATTTGCCTGTCCTTGCCCTTTTATAGAACTGAGATAATATAATTTTTGTCCTTATGAATCTGACTTTCTTCACGCAGCGTAATGTTTTTAAAGCTCATCCATGCTGTAGCATGTATCAGGGCATCATGTATCTTTCTGGCTGAGTAATATTCCATTTTAAGTGTGTGTCACATTTTGTTTTTCCATTTGTCTGCTGATGGACATTTTGTTTTTTTCCATGTTTTGGCTACTGTGAATAGTGCTACAATAAACTTTGGTGTACATGTGTTTGCTCTCTTCACTGCCCTCAAACTCTTGTGTATATACCTAGAGGTGGGATTGCTGGGTCATAAGATAATTCTATTTTTAGCCTTTTGAAGAACTTCCACACTGTTTTCTATATTGGTTGTACTATTCTACATTCCCATGACAATGGACAAGAGTTCCCATTTCTCTACATCTTCATCAATATCTCTTATAAAAATGAAAGACTTTTTGATATATACTGTTGACTTTGTTTCAAATGGAAGGCATTGGGGTAGGCTTTTTTCCCTATGGAGAAAATATTAGGAGTCCCTGGGTGGTGCAAATGATTATACATCCAGCTACTAATCAGAAGGTTGATGGTTAGAATCCACCTACAGGCTCCCTGGAAGAAAGGTCTAGTGGTTCAGAAATATCAGCCATTGAAAGCCTTGTGGAGAACAGTTCTACTCTAACAGCCATGGAATCATCAATCATGAGTTGAATTCAACTCCATGGCAATTGGTTTGGTTTTGGTTTTTTATAGAGAGAATATATGATCTGTACAGTTGAAAAATTAAACAGAGTTCTAGGGAAGATAACTTATAGATATCAGATAAGATTAATAGGAATAATGGAATTGAAATATTAATCTAACTCAACATAGTTTGTATTATTATCTATTATTTACTTATTTATTGTGATTTGGGTGGAGATTTACAGAGCAAATTCACTTTCCATACAGCAGTTCACATATACTTTGTCTCATGTCATTGACCACAGTTTACCAC
>NW_006922135.1:37167-46990 GCF_000298275.1 Orycteropus afer afer
AGTAATAGGCCTTGGGTTACTGCTGGTAACCCTGTCTTCCCTTTGTGGAATTAGAGGAGGTCGGAACATGTGGCCTCCTTGTCATTTTTGCACACCAGAAAAGAGAAAGAGAAAAAGAAAAAGAAAAATAATCAGTGGAGGACAGGGCAGGGCACCCAGCCTTTATCTGTGCACACAGACTGGGATGGAGTTCCTGAGGGCCCAAAAGGTGGGTGGGAGTAGGGGATGGCTGCACCTTCATTCACTAAGTGGGTGTGGGGTATATAAGTAACAAGAGGAATATCGCACCTTTTTAGTCTTGCAGGTCAGGAGTGTCCTTTGGGTTACTGGCAAGCAGAACCTGTTCTTAAGCTCCTGGAATCTGGTATAGTGCTGTCTCTTTAAATATCTGAAATGGTCAAGCCACTTGTAAATATTCAAAATGGCAGCACCTCCAGGCAGGCAAAAGTCCACAGCTCAGTCCCTCTTTCTCTTCACTGCTGCTTCCTGTTTTATTCCACAGCCACCAGAGCAGTCCTCTATGCAGTCTCTGGCTAGCAGGGCTGATTTTTAGGTTAATTCTTAGGTCCTACCACCACTCAGGAATCTCCTAGCTGTCTGTGCCATCAGAATCACTCAGGATTGCTGCCAGACCGCAGCTCCGTATGTATCCTTTTTTGGTATTTTCATGCAATTTCTTCTGCTAGTTGGGGTTTAATCTTCTTCTATATCCTTCCCTTCAAGGCTCAGGTTTCCAGGATTATCTTCTGTGTCTGTGTTAATTGATTTCCCTTTTCTTTGTTGAAGAGGATCTGTGCAGGCTTTCTGCCTATTCTGCCTTCTTGGAATGAATCTCCGACTGTAAAGTGGACAGTCTGTCTCTCCAATTCCCAGTCAGGCCACATAAGGTCAGGCTTTGAGTTCAGAATATTCTCTGATAGGGAAGCTGGGAATTGGGTCTTTCTTTCTCTTTTAGTCCCTTCTTCTTGTCAGAGAAGATTTCCTCTCTGTTCTGAGCTCATAGTAATTTTCTTCCTCTCCAAGACTACCCATGACTAAATAACTGTACTAAAGTATGTGCTCCAGGGGAGGCAGTCCTCATGGCGACTTTTAATCTGCCGTGTCATTAATTAGCAGAATTACAGTTGTAGCTAGAGGAGAATAAATGTTATGCTGTTTTCACCTGAACAAAGACATCTTCCTGATCACAGGATGGCTATTGGTATTTCTGTCTAAACAAAGGCACCCTCCTCTTATCCCCCTTCCTCTTGCTTTCACTCAATCCAGCATGTATGCCCTTTACTTTCTCACCCATGGCACATTAATGGGTGTGTATGAAAGTGACCAAAAAATATCCCTCTATTGGATGGGAGCTGTGGTATAGTAAATTCCTTAATATGGCTTGTCTTACCATGGTCTTTGTTATTCTCATTAAATGCTGATTGATTCTGCAAATGTGCTGTGCATGTGGCCCACTAAGGGGATTGGATAGTTTGTTAGTAATGTAAATAAGGTACATGGCACCCTTTTGTGGGTGGGACCATGGAAGTGAGGTGTATGGAACTGTAATGTGAGAATTTGTCAGGTTTGCCATCCTGCTAGGCTCGAAATGAGCCATCCCAAAGGCAGAAAAGGGAGATCTCACTATTATCAAGACAGAAGAAGAACCAGAAGTGGAGAACATCTTTGAACCCAAGATCCCTACAGTAGCCTCTCTGGCATAGAGATGGCAGAGAGATAGCAGAGAAATGGCAGAGAGATAAAGGCAGTAGAGATAGCAGTACTAAAGACTGGCATGAGACAGAGTGATGGGCTTCCTGACCTATGAAGCAAGAAAGCTGAAGGCCTTCAGATAGGAGACTTGCTTGCAGAGTGGGATGCCTCCTTGGGCACCTATTAGCAAAGGTAAAAGAGCTTCATAACACAGGCCTGAGTGGGGTACAGGCTGAGACCAGAGAGATGCATACTTCTGGCATAGTTGAGAAGAAGCTGTCCTGATTGAAGAACTGTACCCTGAGTTTTTTCTGATCTTGAATTGTAACCTGTCACTTCCCTAATAAACCTCATAACCATAAGTATTGTGTGTGAGTTCTGTGTGGCCATCACAATGAATTTTCAAACTCAGCAGAGTAGTGAGTGCTGTCGGAGGGACAGTTGGTGTCCGTATTGGTAAAAAGGTTAGAGGGTAGTGGCATGTCTGAATCACCCTTGGTCTTTTGATATTGTTTTGATATTGTCCTCATTCCCCCTTGTGAAGTTAGAGGAAGTAACATAACACCTCCTCCATGCCCTTTTTGCAGGAATCTTTTGGGAGTACCCGGCTTTTGGTTAACCCTACTCCATTTATCATCCAGGAAGCTGGACTCTATGAAGAAGAACATGGCAGCAGGATTGGAGGAAGAATCATAAAGAATCTGCAATATATAGATGATGTAACCTTACTTGCTGAAAATGAAGTTGCCTTGGAGCACGTACTGATAAAGAACAAAGACTACAATCTTCAGTATGGATTACACCACAACATAAAGAAAAAAAAAAAAAAATCCTCACAACTGGACCAATAAGCAGCATTGTGATAAATGGAGAAAAGATTGAAGTTGTCAAAGATGTCATTTACTTGGATCTACAATCAACACTCATGGAAGCAGCAGTCAAGAAATAAGATATCATACTACATTAGGTAAATCTTCTGCAAAAGACTTCTTTATAGTGTTGAAGAGCCAAAAAGGTAATTTTGAAAACTAAAGTGCACCTAAGCCAAACCATGGTATTTTCTATTGCCTCATATATGTGTGAAAGCTGGACAATGAATATGGAAGACTGAAGATGTGTTGATGCTTTGAATTGTGGTATTTGCAAAGAATGCTGAAAATACCATGGACTGCCAGAAGAACAAACAAATCAGCCCTGGAAGAAGTGCAGTCAGAATGTTCCTTGGAAGTGAGAATGGTCAGACTCTCACCTACTTTGGTCCTGTTGTCAGAAGGGCCCAGTCTCTGGAGAAGGATATCATGCTTGGTAAAGTAGAAGGTCAGGGAAAACTGGAAAGATCCTCAATGAGATAGAATGATACAGTGGCTGCAACAGTGGGCTCAAGCATACCAAGTATTGTGAAGATGGCACAAAACTGGACAGTGTTTTGTTCTTTTGTACATAGGGTCATTTCGAATCTGAGCTGACTGGCTGGCACCTGACAACAACAACTACATTTATCATCATCTTGATTATTTTAAACAATAAAAACTGTGACCATGTCAGTGAGTAGTGTGATTATTTATTTCGATCCAAATGGCCCTGGATTGTCTGATTTATTTCACTCAGTACATGTACTGACTACATGAAAATACTTTATAACAACAAAATTACCATAAGTGAAATCTAAAGGCAAAAAACAATAAAAAACCTGAGATAACTTGTGTAACTCATATCTTCCTGTTTCAGTTACTATTGCTGGGTTACAAACAACCTCAAAATGCAGTGGCTTAAAACAACAATCATTTAGTCTGCTCACAGATCTGCAATTTGGACAAGATTTGATGGTGACTGTTCACATCTGTTTCAAATGGTGTCAGCTGAGGTGACCTGAATGGGGGTGGAGGATCAAATTTTAAGGTGGTGCAATTACATGACCAATAAGTTGGTGCTAGCTCTGGTAGCATAGTGCCTAACGCACTTGACTGCTAACCAGAAGTCTGGCAGTTCAAACCCACCAGCCACTCCTCGGAAGGAAGGTTGAGCAATCTACTTCCATAGTGATACTGCCTCGGAAACCCAAGGAGGGGTCGCTATGAGTCAGGTATGATTTGATGGCACATAACAACACAACAACAAGCTTTCAGCTTGGAGTTCAGCAGAGGCTGTGAGACTGCTTTTTTTCCATGTGGGCTACTCCATGGGCTAACTGAGTTTCTCACATCATGGTTACTGGTTCCTAAGAATGATATCAAGAACAAAAAAAATGGAATGATCAGTTTCTTAAGATCTGAGCCTAGTAACTGGTATAGCATCCATTTGTCAAACAGTCACAGAGCCCATATTCAGAAGGAAGAGACATAGACCCCATCTTTCAATGGGATGAATGTTAAAGAATTTTGAGGCTGTGGTAGGCAGAGTTCTAAGATTTCCCCCAAGATTTCTGCCCCCTGGTATATTCACCCTGTATAATCCTTTTTCTTAGAGTGTGGGTGGAACTAGTGAGTATGATGAGATATCATTCCCATGTTCAGCATGCTAATCAGTTGAGTTTGAGTTGATCAAAAAGGAGATTACCTTGGGTGGGCTTGAGCTCATCAGGTAAGCCTAAAAGAAGATGAGGCATCAGAGAGATACTTTCCTGCTGTTTTTGAAGGAGCAAACTGCCATGTTTTAGAAAGGGCCAAGTGACAGGAATCCAAAAGTTGGTTCTAGGAGCTGAATGCGACAGCTATGAAAACAGGGACCTCAATCATATGACTACAAGGAAATATATTCTGCCAATAACCCAAGGGAGCTTGAAAGCTAACCTTTTCCTGATTGAGCTACCAGATATAGATGCAACCAGCCAACACCTTGCTTTCAATCTTGTGAGATCCTGAGGAGAGGACCCCGTTAAACCATACTGTGTTCCTGATCTATGGAAACTGCAAAATAATAAAATTGTGTTTTAAGATGCTAAATGTATTATTTAGCATAGAAAACTAATACAGGGGCCATGTTTTAAAATTTTCACACTGACACAAAATGATAGTTCTAATATATAAGAGATTCTTGAAACCAATGAGAAAACATTCATAGTTTAGTAGAAAGAAAGTCAAGTAATTCAAGCAGACAATTCAGAGAAAAGGAAATATATGGCTTTTAACCTATAAAAATTTGTCCTCACTCATAATAAGAAAAATGTTGTTATTAGGTGCCATTGAGTCAGTTTTGACTTTTAGCAACCCTATGTAAAATAGAGAGAGTTCTGGTGGCATAGTGCCTAAGGCATTTGACTGCTAACCAAAAGTCTGGCTGTTGGAATCCACCAGCCACTCCTCGGAAGGAAGATTGGGCAATCTACTTCTGTAGTAATACTGCCTTGGAAGCCCAAGGAGTGGTCACACTATGAGTTGGATCAGACTCGGCAGCAGTGAGTTTGGTTTTTGGATGTAAAACAGAACAAAACATTGCCCAGTCCTGTGCCAGCTTCACAATCCTTGCTATACCTGAGCCCCTCATCGCAGCCAGTGTGTCAATCCATCTCGTTGACAGCCTTCCCTTTTTATGCTGACCCTCTGCTTTACCAAGCGTGATATTATCTTTCTTCAGGTAATGGTCCCTTCTGACAACATGACCACAGTAGTTGAGAAAAGGTCTGGCCATTCTCACTTCCAAGGAGCATTCTGGCTGCATTTCTCCAAGGACAGGATTGTTAGATCTTCTGGCAGTCCATGGTACTTTGAATATTCTTTTCACCAACACCACAACTCAAAAGAATCAACTCTTCTTTGGTTTTCCTTATTCATTGTCCACTTTTCACATGAATATGAGGCTATTGAAAACACCATAGTTTAGGTTAGGTGCACCTTAGTCTCCAAAGAGACATCTTTGCTCTTCATCACTTTAAATAAGTCTTTTGCAGCATATTTGCACATTGCTATATATCTGTTTTCTTGACTGCTGCTTCCATTGGTGTTGATTTTAGAACCAAGTAATATGAAATCTTTGACAACTGCAATCTTTTCTCCATTTATCATCATGCTGCTTATTGTTCACATGTGAGGATTTTCCTTTTCTTTATGTTGAAGTGTAATTTGTACTGCAGACTGTTGTCTTTAATCTTCATCAGTAAGTGTTTTAAGTCATCTTCGCTTTCAGCAAGTAAGGTTGTATTGTTTGCATATCTCAGGTTGGTAATGAATCTTCCTCCAATCCTGATGCTTCTTCATATTGTCCAGCTTCTTGGATTATCTCAATGAATATTCTGTCAATACCTTGAGGCTTTTTTTTTTTTTTTTTTTTTTGCCAATTCCTTCAGTGCAGTTTTAGTTCTTGAACATTTGCCACCTTCTGAAATAGTTAAACATTGACCAACTTTTTTGGCAAAGTGACTCTGTGTATTCCTCCTATCTTCTTTCAACACTTCCTGCATCATTCAGTACTTTGCACATAGAATCTTTCAATATTGCAACCCAAGGCTTAAATTCTTTCTCTAGGTCTTTTAACTTGAGAAGTGCCAAGAGTGTTTTTCCATCTTAGTTTTCTAACTCCAGGTTTTTCCACATTTCATTATAATAATTGACTATGTCTTCTCAAGCTGCTCTTTGAAATCTTCTGTTCAGCTCTTCTATCTTGTCATTTCTTCTATTTGCTTTAGCTGCTCTCCATTCAAGAAGTTCAATATATTTGGCTATAACAAGGCCAGGAGCTGATTGTGGAACAGACCATCAATTGCTCATATGCACTTTCAAGCTGAAGTTGAAGATAATTAAAACAAGTCCATGAGAGCCAAAATATGACCTTAATAATATCCCTACTGAATTTAGAGACCATCTAAAGAATAGATTTGATAAAATGAACACCAATGACTGAAAACCAGAAGAATTGTGGGATGACATCAAGAACATCATCCATGAAGAAAGTGAAAGATCATTAAAAAGACAAGAAAGGAAGAAAAGACCAAAACGGATGTCAGAAGAGTCTCTGAGTCTTGTCCTTGAGCAGAGAGTAGCTAAAACAAATGGAAGAAATGAGTAGATAAAAGAGATGAACAGAAGACTTCAAAGTGCAGCTCGAGCAGACACAGTCAATTACTATAATGAAATGTGCAAAGACCTGGAGTTAGAAAACCAAAGGGGAAGAACACAATTGGCAATTCTCAAGCTGAAAGAACTGAGGAAAAAGTGTAAGCCTCAAGTTGCAATACTGAAAGATTCTATAGGCAAAATACTGAATGATGCAAGAAGCATGAAAAGAAGATGGAAGGAATACACAAAGTCACTGTACCAAAAAGAACTGGTTGATGTTCATCCATTTCAGGAGGTGACATATGATCAAGAACCAATGATACAGAAGGAAGAAATTGAAGCTGTACTGAAGTTATTGGCAAAGAACAAGGCTCCATGGAGAATTGATGGAATACCCATTGAGATGTTTCAACAAATGTATGCCGCACTGGAGGCACTCACTCGGTTATGCCAAGAGATTTGAAAGACAGTTGACTGGAAGAGATCTATTTTTGTACCCATTCAAAAGAAGGGTGATCCCACAGAATGTGGAAATTATTGAAAAATATTATTAATATAGCATGCAAGTAAAATATCACTGTAGACAAAAAATGATTGTAGTAGTATATTGACAGAGAGCTTCCAGAAATGCAAGCTGTATTCAGAAGGGGACATGGTGTGAGGGATATAATTGCTGATGTAAGATGGATCTTAGCTGAAAGCAAAGAATTCCAGAAAGATGTTTACTTATGTTTTATTGACTATGCAAAAGCATTTGATTATGTGGATCATAACAAGTTATGGATAACATTGAGAAGAATGGGAATTCCAGAACACTCGATTGTACTATACATAGACCAGGAGTCTGTAGTTCGAACAGAACAAGGGGATACTACATGTTTCAAAATCAAGAAGGGAGTGTGTCAAGGTTGTATTCTTTCACCATACTTATTCAATTTATATGCTGAGCAAATAATCCAAGAAGCTGGATTATATGAAGAGGAACATGGCATCGGGATTGGAGGAAGACTCATTAACAACCTGAGATATGTAGATGACACAACTTTCCTTGCTGAAAGTGAGGATGACTTGAAGCACTTACTGATGAAGATTAAAGAATACAGTCTGCAGTATGGATTACACCTCAATATAAAGAAAACAAAAATACCAACAACTGGTCTAATAAACAGCTTCACAGTGGATGGAGAAAAGATTGAAGTCAAGGACTTCATATTACTTGGCTCTACAATCAACACCAAAGGAAGCAGCAGTCAAGACATCAGACGATGTATTGCATTGGTCAAATCTGCTGCAAAAGATCTCTTTCAAGTGCTAAGGTGCACCTAACCCAAGCCATGGTATTTTCAATCACCTCTTATGCATGTGAGAGATGGACAATGAATAAGGAAGACTGAAGAAGAGTTGGAGCTTTTGAGCTGTGATGTTGGAGAAGAATGCTAAGAGTACCATGGTCTGCTAAAAGGACTAACAAATCTGTCCTGGAAGAAGTGCATGCTGGAACGCTCCTTGGAAGTGAGAATGGCCAGCTTTCTTCTCACCTACTTTGGTCATGTTGTCAGAACCATTTAATGGAGAATGATATGTTGCTTGGTAAAGTGGAGGGTCACTGAAGAAGGGGAAGACCCTCGGTGAGATGGAAAGACACAGTGGCTGCAACAATGGGCTCAAGTATGGCGAGAATTGTGAGTCTGGCACAGGATCGGGCAGTGTTTCATTCTGCTGTGCTTGGGGTTGCTATTAGTTGAAGATGACTCGAAGGCATCTAACAACAACAATTCCAGAATGAGTTTCAGAATCTCTTCTGACATTCATTTTGGTCTTCTCATCTTTTCCTGTCTTTATAATGATCTTTTGCTTTCTTCATGTATGATATTATTATTGATGTTCTCCCATAATTTGTCTGATTTTTGGTCATTGGTGTTCAATTCATGAAATCTATTCTTCAGATCACCTCTAAATTTGATGGGATATAATCAAGGTCATATCTTGGCTCTAGTGGACTTGTTTGAATTGTCTTTAGCTTCAACTTGAACTTGCATATGAGCAATTGATGGTCTGTTCCACAGTTAACTCCTGGCCTTGTTTTAGCTGAAGATATTGAGATTCTCCATCATCTATTTCCACAGATATAGTAGATCTGATTCCTGTGTATTCCACATGTATAGCCACTGTTTATATTGTTGAAAATGAGTTGTTGGTCTTGCAAAATGAAAATTACAATGAGGTGACATTTTTTACCTACCTGGTTGAAAAAACCTTAAAAGTTTGATAACATAATATGCTGATAAGCTTCTAGGTAACTCAATTCTTTTTAATTCTTTCAATTAAAAAGTTTTTTTGGGGGGGATGGCGGGTACTCAAATTATCACAACATATCAGAAACCCTTGGAAGCCAGTACTTTTGTCCTTTTAGGATCTTCTGATACCCTGAAAATTCTCTTTACTTTGTGACAACAACAGGGAATTCCAGGCCTATTGAGAGATTTCTCCTCTTGGAGATGAAAACTATCCATTCTCTAAGATACCCTGCATCCTTTTAGAAACCAGAAGACGGTGTTCAATGTGTCCATGAGAGCTGATGCTGCATAAAATTGCTGCAAGTGCTGTTGGGCTGATTCTTGTAACAGAGAGAAAATTCATTTACTTGTTTTCATGAGTTAACACTAATTTTTCCAATTTGCATTTAGATATGTTTCTCTCTACACATACATATAAAAATTTTAACCCCTTAATCAAACTTTAATTGTACCTAAAGTGCTTCTTGTGTGGTCAATTTACCGAAATATCTGAAATATGTAATGCATTTAATACCTCATAAAAAACATGTTGTGTGTTGTCTTGTCAATTCTGACTCATAGTGACCCTATACTACAAGGTAGAACTTTCCATAGTGTTTCCTAAGCTATAATCTTTACAGGAGCAGATTGTCAGGTCTTTTCTCCCACAAAGTGGCTGGTAGGTTTGAACTGCCAACTTATCAGTGCTTAACAGTTGCACCACCAGGGCTTCTTCATATATTGTTGTTGTTGTTGTTATGTGCTGTCGAGTCAGCCCTGACTCATAGCGACCCATCCTTGGGTTTCCGAGGCAGTATCACTACGGAAGTAGGATTGCCCAACCTTCCTTCCGAGGAGTGGCTG
>NW_006922135.1:47090-54240 GCF_000298275.1 Orycteropus afer afer
CCTTCCTTCCGAGGAGTGGCTGGTGGGTTTGAACCGCCAGCCTTCTGGTTAGCAGTCAAGTGCCTTAGCCACTATGCTACCAGAGCTCCCTCTTCATATATATATATATATATATATATATATATATATATATATATATGATTTCTTTTACAATATTAAAATCATATTCTCAAACTGCATTCTATTTACTAAATATCCAATGTTGCTGGCATTTGTCATAGTCAGTAGTATCCTATGACCATAACCATAAATAACAATTTAGAACCATGGTAAGATCTGAATTGATTCCAGTTCCTTCTTACAGTTCCCAACTTCTTTCATCTCCTTTCCTTGCCTCCCCCTCAATTGCCTATATTTTTTTTGGTAACAGCGTTATTGAGAAATTCACCCATTTAAAGTCACAATTCAAATATGTTTGCTGCATTCATAGGATTGTGCAATCATCACCACAATGTAACTTTTGGACATTTTTGTCCTCATTTAACCAAACTCTATACCTATCAGAGGTTACTTGCTATTTATTTTCAAGTCCTGAAAATTAATATAATTTATTCTGCTGGGTTTTGGACTTGCTTGGTGTGTGTTATTTCTTCTCTCCCCGCAATTTCTCCCATTTGTAATGGAAATGTGTACTTCCTACCTATTCCACCACTGTATTTTGGAAACAGATAACTTGTATTATGGATTTCACAGGTTGAAAGATAAAGAGGAATTTTGCCCCCGGGATGGAATACATCTCAAATCTCACCCACATTTGTTTTGATGATTCAGAAGATGAGATTTTGCACTTGGGTCTGATTTAAGACTTTTGGGATGATGTGATGGGATGACTGTGCTTTGCTCTGATAAGGATATGACTTTTGGGGGGCCAAAGGATATAATGTTATGGGTTGAATTATGTTCCTCCAAAATATGTGTTGCAAATTCTAACCTCTGTGTCTGTGGTTATAATTCCCTTTGGCAAAAGGTTGTATTTCTTATGTTAATGAGACAGGATTAATGTAAAGCGTATCTCAAGTCAAACTCTTTTGAAACATAAAAGGAATTAAATAAACCATCAGAGGAAAAATGGGGTAAGATACATACCAAGCCACATGGAGATCTCCAAGGAACCAGGAAGCAGAAGCTGATGAGACAAGAACCTTCCTCTAGAGCTAACAGAAAGAGAAAGACTTTCCCTACAGCCAGTGCTCTAATTTTGGATTTCCAGCCTCGGAAACCCAAGGAGGGGTCGCTATGAGTCGGGGCCGACTCGACGGCACATAACAACAACAACAACAACAATCTGAGAAGAGGAGCTCTGGTAGCATAGTGCCTAAGGCATTTGACTGCTAACCAGAAGGCTGGCGGTTCAAACCCACCAGTCACTCCTTGGAAGGAAGATTGGTCAATCTACTTCTGTAGTGATATTGCCTCAGAAACCCAAGGAGGGGTCACTATGAGTCAGATATGACTCGAGGGCAGTGTATTTGGTTTGTTTTGTTTTGGTGGCACACTGCCTAAGGCATTTGATTGCTAACCAGAAGGCTGGGGGCTCAAACCCACTAGTCACTTCTCAGAAGGAAGTTTAGGCAATCTATTTCTATAATGATATTGCCTTGGAAACCCAAGGAGGGGATCCGACTCGATGGCAGTGACTTTGGTTTTGGTTTGGATGGAGAAATTTAACCAGGGATGTGAAGGACTTATACAATGAAAGTTATAAAACACTTCTGAAAGAGATTAAATAAGGCTTAAATAAGTGGAAAGATGTTATACGTTAATGGATTGGAACACTTAACATTGTTAAGATGTCAGTAATACCCAAAGCAATGTAAAAATTCAACAGAATCCTGATCAAAATTATAGCAGCTTTCTTTACAGAAATGGAAAAAAACAATCTTCAACTTTATAAGGAATAGCAAGAGTCCCTAGATAGCTAAAGTTATGTTTAAAGAGAAGAACAAAGTAAAAGGGCTTATACTTCCTGATTTAAAAAATATTAACAGCTACAATAATGAAAACAGTATTAGTACTGGTATAACAATAGACATACTGTTGTTGTTGTTATGTGCCATCGAGTCGGCCCCAACTCATAGCGACCCTCCTTGGGTTTCTGAGGCAGTAGCACTCTAGATTGCCCAACCTTCCTTCCGAGGAGTGGCTGGTGGGTTTGAACCGCCAGCCGTCTGGTTAGCAGGCAAGTGTCTTAGCCACTATGCTACCAGAGCTCCCAATAGACATATGTTGTTGTTGTTGTTGTTGTTGTTATGTGCCGTCAAGTCAAACCCGACTCATAGCGACCCCTCCTTGGGTTTCCGAGGCAGTATCACTACGGAAGTAGGATTGCCCAACCTTCTTCCGAGGAGTGGCTGGTGGGTTTGAACCGCCAGCCGTCTGGTTAGCAGGCAAGTGTCTTAGCCACTATGCTACCAGAGCTCCCAATAGACATATAGACCAATGAAATAGAATTGAGAATCTAGAAATAAACCCACATATCTACAGTCAACTGATTTTTGACAAGGGTGCTAAGTCCATTCAATGGGGAAGCAAGAGTGTCTTCAATAAATGATGTTGGGAAAATTAGATTTCCACAAGCAGAAAAATGGGAAAGGATCCATTCCTCACAGCATACACAAATACAAATTCAATGATGGATTAAGAACCTAAATGTGCAAACTAAAACCATAAAATTCTAAGAAGAAATTGTAGGGGCAAAACTATGAGGCCCACCTATTAACAATGGATTATCTAATATGATAATAAAAGCACAAACAGTAAAAGATAAAATAAATTAATGGAACCACATAAAAATTAAAATCCTTTGTTCATCAAAGACTACCAAAAATATGAAAAGAGAAGCTACAGAGCGGGAGAATACCAGAAACCTAATATCTGACAAGAATCTGTAATCAAAATATATGACTACTCTCCATGTCTTAGAATAAGAAAAACAATGCGATCTATAGGTAGTCAGAAGAATGTTGGAACTGGCTGATAGCATACTTCAAAGGACTGGCTTTTCTGGGTTGATTAAATATGACTATTTGAAAGAAATCTGACATGGATGTGTCATATTATGCTCCTTCTCACATTCTTCCTAAAATTAGAGCAATTGAATCCTCACAATTTCAGGCTTACACAGCTGCATATGCCACAGCAAAAGCCAGTGAATTGTCCAGATATGAAAACACAAGCAGGCCCATCAGTGACTTATGAGAGCTTTGATGAGAAAGGCAAATCCATCATTTTTTTTAGTTATTGCATGGGTCCTGATGGTTGCTTAGCCAAGTGTACAGACCTTACCATCACCACACCCCAAAACCTAATGGTCCCCACAGCTCTGAGCATGGACTAAAACATCCTCATGTTCACCAGGTATAGAGTTGTGGGTAGGACATGGAGAGTAGGTGACATTGAAGCTTCCTCTGGGAAATGTGGGATCCTGTGTGCTAAGGTGTGCTACAGGGTAACCAGTGGTGAGGCTGGTATAGAGGGAGGTTCTTCTCAGGTTGGGCAGCTCTGCCCCCTACAGGAGTGCCATAAGTACATGTCTGATTGCATAGTTCAGGCTGTGAAAGGAGAATTGAAAAACACCCTTTGCAATCTCCCTCCAGATCGTACATGAACTCTGTCCCCTGCACTCTTTCAACTCTGACTGATTTCCAACTTGTTCCCTGTTAGTTCAGACTTGTGCAGTCTTTTCCAGAAACCTTGAGAGTTCTCCCTCAAGCCCCATCAACCAATGGCTAGCATAGGTTTCTGAACTAACTGAGTAACCTCTTGTTTCTAGGAAGATCTGCTTATTTGTAGGGTTGATCTGAGGTCCTGAGTTTCTCCTTCGGGAAGACTGAGGCACCTTTCCTGACCCACAGAGAAAAGCTGGGGGTCAGGCTATATCTGATGCCTTCATCTAGTGGATCAGGAAATAAGACCCTCTCATCACAACAGTGCTGAGTGGCCTAATTGTTTCATCACAGGCAGGCATTCCCCTCAACCTGTGGGTCTTTCTGTCCAATCCTTTGCCAAACTACACACGTGCATTTGTTGCTCACTGAGAATGGAACATTTGCCACCATCCTAGAGTTCTTGATTATGTACACATCTGTGTGTGTAAACTATGTACCAAGTTGCTGTGGTACTTTTTATTCTCATCTGATCAGCCATTATGAATTGGTTAGGGTTCCAGAGAAGTGAGCTTCCCTTTCTCATTGGCAAAGTACAGCCCAACCTGTACTGCTCACACACTGGCATTTTCATGTTGAATCAGGGCTGGAAGTCCTGTGGGAAAGCAGGGATGATCTCAGCCTGGACCAGCTAGATGGTGAGAGGTCAATAGGGCCTCAAGAGGAAATTGTCTCTAGGGAAGTCATAGGGGTGCACCTGCAATGGGGCTGGCTCTCCCCAGATAGAGAAGGTTAACAGTGTGATGACATTTGTACTATGTATCTTTAATGTGTACAGTTACATCTGTATGCCCTAGTAAGTCCTGCATGGTCCAGAAGTTCTGACCTAGAGGTCCCTCAGTAGAATTCTGCAGCCCAACAAGTTGGATGGGGGAGGGATTATGTATTTATCTTCATTAATATCCCACAAAATTCAGCATTTCCCCCAATATCAATGAAAATATATTTTCTGTCTTGTCGAATTTTGCTGTTAGTTTTGGGGTGAGATGGTATCTTGTTGTTTTGATTTGCTTCTCTCTAATGGCTAGTATTTGTTGTTGTTATGTTCCCTTGAGTCCACCTGACTCATAGCGACCCCTCCTTGTGTTTCTAAAGCAGTATCACTACGGAAGTAGATTGCCCAATCTTTCTTCTGAGGAGTGGCTGGTGAGTTTGAACCTCCAGCCTCCTGGTTATCAGTCAAGAGCCTTAGGCACTATGCTACCAGAGTTCCTTCTTGACTGCTAACCAGAAGGCTGGTGGTTCAAACCCACCAGCCACTCCTCAGAAGGAAGGTTGGGCAATTTACTTCTGTAGTGATATCGCCTCGGAAACCCAAGGAGGGGTCGCTATGAGTCGGGTCGACTGGAAGGCACATAACAACAACAAATGGCTAATAATTGTGAACGTTTCTTCATGTCTTTGTTGGCTGCTGAATATCTTCTTTGGTAAAGTGTCTATTCATGTCCTCTGCCCATTTTTTTTTTTTTTAATTGGATTGTTTGTCTTTTTGATATTTAGATGTTGGAGTTTTCTATAAATTTTAGAGATAGGCTACTTGTCAGATGTGCTGTTGCTGAATATTTTTTCCCCAAAAAATGTAGGTTTTCTTTTTACTTTTGAGAACCCTTCTGTTGTTGTTGTTGTTATGTGCCGTCAAGTCAGCCCCGACTCACAGAGACCCGTCCCTGGGTTTCCAAAGCAGTGTCACTATGGAAGTAGATTGCCCAACCTTCCTTCCAGGAAGTGGCTGGTGGGTTTGAACCGCCAGCCTTCTGGTAGCTGTCAAGTGCCTTAGGCACTATGCTACAGAGCTCTCAAGTCTTCTGATGCACATAAGAATTTATTTTTTAGAAGGTCCCAATCATCTAGTTTATCTTCTGCTGTTTGTGCCTTTTTGGTTATGCTTTATAGTGTATTTATGCCATGAATTAAGTCCCATGTTTGCCTCTATTTTTTCTTTGATGAACTTTATAGTTTTAGGTTTCACATTTAAGTCTTTGATGCATCTGGAGTTAGTTTTTGTGTATGGGTGAGGTATGGATCTTATTTCATTTTTCTGCAAGTGGATAACCAGTTTTGCCAGCACCATTTGTTAAAAAGAGTATCTCTTTCCCATTTAATGGATTTCAGCCTTTTTCAAAGATTGGCTGTCCATGGGTGGATGGATCTATTACTGGGTTCTCCATTCTGTTCCCACTGGTCTATGAGTCTGTTGTAGTATGAATATGAGGCTTTTTTTGACTATTGTGGCTGTACAGTAGGTTTTGAGATCCAGGAGTTTGAGATATCCTGCTTTGTTCTTCTTCTTTACTTGTTGTTGTTATGTGCTTGACTCATAAAGACCCCTCCTTGGGTTTCTGAGGTGGTATCACTACGGAAATAGTTTGCCCAACCTTCCTTCCGAGGAACGGCTGGTGGGTTTGAACTGCCAGCCTTCTGGTTAGCAGTCAAGTGCCTTATGTACTATGCTACCAGAGTAGTGCTTTTCTTATCCTTGCTCTCCTTCCTTTTCATATAAAATTAGTGATTGTTTTTTTCATGGCCTTAAAGAATATTAATGGGATCTGGATGGGGATTGCATTGAAAGTATAGATTGCTTTGGGTAGAACTGTCATTTTTACAATGTTCAATCTTCCTATCCATGATCATGGTGTGTTCATCCATTTATGTAGATCTCTTATAATTTCTTAAAGTTGTGTTTTGTAGTTATATATCTTTACATGAATTACCTCTTTCTGGAAATCATCTGGAAGTTGCTAACAGATGGGATTTCCACATGTAAGTAGAGTGTGTTATGGCACTGAGCTAGGCATGAGATGTACCTGTGACATTGTCAACAGTAAAAATCTCATTTATATTCATATCACATTAACATATTGAATATGCTAATCATCCAGTAGCATCCAGTGCTACAGCTTATTTACTGCATTAATAAAGAGCCCATGTACTACTATGATGCAATTTTATTTTTATAGTTTAATAAATGACTGTAGTTTAATTTTTAAAAAATTATGGCTTTTTAATAAAATGGATATTCTTTATAATCCTTTGTGTTATAAATTTTATTCTGAGAAAGAGTCTTCTAGCAGCTGTTATCAGATGATTTGAAGGTGCAGCAATTTTGGGAACCACTACTCTAGGATATCCTTCCCTTTTCCCCACTCCCAATATCTATCCCTACCATGCCTGAGAGTAGAACACATACAAACTAGGGTGAAATAAATTTTGGTACAAGCTATAGAAAAGTGGTTACAGCATAACCTAATCTTTCCTGAAACTGTAGTATAAAAGGCAACGGATAAAGGTCAATCAAATTAGATAGCAAAAGAATTGTTGTTGTTGTTAAGTGCCGTCGAGTCGTTTCCGACTCATAGTGACCCCGTGCACAGCAGAACGAAACACTGCCCAATCCCGCGCCAGCCCCACAATCCCTGCTATACTTGAGCCCATCATCGCAGCCACCATATCAATCCATCTCATTGAAGGCCTCCCCCTCTTTCGCC
>NW_006922135.1:54592-56468 GCF_000298275.1 Orycteropus afer afer
CAGTTGACTTTCCCAATGCTACACGTCATCTAATGTCCTGACTGCTGCTTCTGTTGGCATCGATTGTAGAACCAAGCAATGTGAATTCCTTGACATCAATCTTCTCTCCATTTATTGTGATGCAAAAGAATAAAAATAAACAAATATGGAAAACTAATGCAAAGACACTAAAGAACCACCAAAAGAAAATGTAACTCAAGTACAGAAGAAAACTCCACAATTCCAGTCATTTATGCTCTAAATAAATTCAGTAAAAACAAATTTAATCAGCAAAGTTTAAAGAAAAAAATAAAAATGTGATGAGAAGGGAAATTCAAATATAAGGGAGCAGATTAAATACCAAACATTGTTGCATAACAAATAATTAAATTAAAACAGAAATAGAGCAGAAACTATTGAAAACTGAATTGGTGATATAAAGGACATAGTTACATTAAATCTAGAGTTTTAAAGTAAGAGTTGAAGCAATTAGAGAGAAACTAATACTTATGGAAAAGAGGCAGAGACAATCCAACAAAGGAAACTATGTCTCTGAAAAAGAGATTCAGAAAAACAAAATGGAAAAGAAGATGAAATCAAAATTATTTTAAAAAATTCCTTACATAAAAGAGGGAAAAAAAAAATCTCTGAATCTGCAGATCAAAAAATGTTCCATATTCTATGAATTAATGAGATTATATATATAATCATCTATAAAGTGTTCAGTAGATTAACTATTGCATTTCAAAAGATAAGTACAGAATTTTTAAGGCATCCAAAAAAAGGAGCATATCACCTGCAAGGAACAAAAACTGTGCATGCTTCACACTTCTCCAGTCAATATTTAGTGCCTGGAGTCAATAGATTTGGTGAGAAAGAAAGTGTGACCCAAAGAGCATTCTATCCAGTTGAAATATGATTCAAGTATAAGGGCAACAGGCAGATAGACATTCCAAACATAAAAGACCCTAGGGAACAAAGCACCTATGAGTTGTTTAAAACACTGACTATTAAGAATTTAATCCAATGGAGAGGAGATGTTAAAGGCCTGGTGGTGGCATACCGAAGTGAATAGACTCCAGAAAATGACTTTGAGAGAAAGGTGGGTTCCATTTATAGAAGGAGTCGGCACTATGTTACTGTCTTACCACTGTAATATAATGACACTACTTACTTAATGTTCACCTTCTCTCTTCTTGATCCTGGGAAGATATATATTATTTAAAAGTATATTACTTGTGGTGTTTTAGGTGCCATCAAGTAGATTCTGACCCTTTGCACAGCAGAATGAAATACTACTGAATCTCACATCATCCTTACAACATCGCAGCTACTGTGATAATCCATCTTGTTGAGGGTCTTCATCTTTTTCTCTGACCCTCCAGTTTACATACCACATCCATCTCCAGGGACTGGTCCCTTCTGACAACATGACCAAATTAGGTGAAACAAAGTTTGACCATTCTCCCTTCTCAAGAGCTTTCCACCTGCACTTCTTCCAGGACAGATTTGTTCGTTCTTCTGGTAATCCATGGTATTTTCGTTTTGTTTGCCAACACCACAATTCAAAGATATCAACTCTTCTTTGGTCTTTCTTATTCATTATCCAGCTTTGACATCCATAAGAGGCTATTGAAAATATCATGGATTGAGTCAGGTGCACCTTAGTCTTCAAAGTGACATCTTTGTTACTTAACACTTGAAAAAAGAGGGGTCTTTTGCAACAAATAGGCCCAGTGCACTATGTTGTCTGATTTCTTGACTGCTATTTCTATGGGTGTTGATTGTGGATACAAGTGAAATGAAATATTTGACAATTTCAATCTTTCCTCCATTTATCTTGATGTTTCTTATTGATCCAGTGAAGATTTTGGTTTTATCTTTTTTTTTTTTTTTT
>NW_006922135.1:60008-63749 GCF_000298275.1 Orycteropus afer afer
AAGGCTCAGGGGTCCAGGATTATCTTCTGTGTCTGTGTTAATTCGTTTCCCTTTTCTTTGTTGAAGAGGGTCTGTGCAGTCTTTCTGCCTAGTCCACCATCTTGCTGGATCTCTTGGTTTTCTTTATCTTGAAGTGTAATCTATACTGAAGACTGTAGTCTTTGACCTTCATCAGTAAATCCTTCAACTCATCTTCACTTTCAGCAAGCAAGACTGTGTCATCCCATATTACAGGTTGTTCATGAGTTTCCTTCTAATCCTGATGCTGCATCCTTCATATAGGTCAGTTTCTTGGATTGGTTGCTCAGCATACAGATTGATTAAGTATGGTGGAAGAATATAACCCTGACACATGCCCTTCCTGATTTTAAACCATGCAGTGTTCCCTTGTTCTTTTAGAACAACTGCCTCTTGGTCTATGTACAGATTCCTCATGAGCACAATGAAGTGTTCTGGAATTCCCATTCTTTGCAGCATTATCCATAATTTGTTAGGATCCACACAGCCAAATGCCATAGCCAACAAAACACTTTCTGGTATTCTTTGCTTTCAGCCAAAATCCATCTGACATCAGCAATGATATCCGTCAGTCCATGTCCTCTTCTGAATGTAGTTTCATTTCTGGAAGTTCCCTGTCATTACACAGCAGCAAGCATTTTTGAATTATCTTCAGAAAAATCTTACTTGTGTGATATTAATGATACTGATCAATAATTTCCACATTCTCTTGGATCACCTTACTTGTGGTAAGAAACTATTATTGTAAATTGAATAATTCCTTTATGTATACTTCAGTTTCTTTTTGTTTAGCTAAATTCAAGTAAAGTTAAATTTATTTTATTTTAAACTATTATCTGTTACAAAATTCAATTTCATAAAAGTTTCTATAGCTTTCCATATATCCAATAGTTGGTTTACGTTCATTTAAAGATGGCTTCAATGACATCCATGTAATGTTGACAATAACCATATACTGCATGGTCAGTTGGCAGGGCCAGTGCATTATGACTTCCATGGACCTGGGGCATTGTGCCTACTCTGCCTAAGGAGTCAGTTGGTCCTGGATTTGATATGTTAGTTTTACTCTCATCCTTGTATTTTCTGCATAGTATGAATTCTTTAAAGTGAATGGGTATTGTTTTTATAAAAATAATTTAAGAATTTTTAAAAGATTGAAATAAATCTATAAAGACATTGTTGTTGTTAGTTGTCATCCAATCAGCTCTGACTAATGGCAGTCCCATGTACAACAGAACAAAACATTGCCTGGTCCAGAGTCATCTTCACAATCATTGATATGCTCAAATCGATTGTTGCAATCACTCTGTATTTTGAGTGTCTTCCAACCTAGGGGGCTCATCTTCCAACACTACACTGGACAATATTCTGTATGATCCATAGGGTTTTCACTGGCTAATTTTCAGAAGTAGATTGCTAGACTTTTTTTCCTAGTCTACACTGGTCTGGAAGCTCTGCTGAAATATGTTCACTATTTATGACTTGTTGATATTTAAAATACTGATGGAATAGCTTTCAGCATCATAGCAACATGCAAGCTGCCACAGTACAACAAACTGACAAACAGGTAGTGAATAAAGACATTAACGCTGATTAATTTTCATTAATGGGATAGAGATGGTTGTTCTTTCTTTCTTTCTTTCTTTTTTGTAACTTTCTACATCTTTAAAGTTTTTAAGAGGCCATGAATTAAGATTGGATCTCAAGTATAGCTGTACAAAGCAATTTGATGATGAGTCCCAGCTTTTGTTTTTGAAAAGCTCTGATTGTTCACATAAGGATATAGTTAAAGCCACCTTACCATTTTATCATAACAAAATATCAAGCCAAGTGCTTCCAGCCTTCTTCAACTTCATACAGCAAAAGCACAATGATCCAGTTATCAATTTTTTTTTTTTTTTTTTAGTGTTGTAAGTGCTTTCAGACTCTTGGCTCCAAATCAAGAGTCTGTTCACACTTAGATAAATCAAGACTCAGTTAAAACTAACTGTCAGAATTGAAGGCTTTTAGAGAATTTCCACTATATTGCCTCTTAAAAATGTTTTCCCAGTGAGATGAATAGCAAAATAATAATAATAATAATAAATAGTAAAATCCAAGTGTGACAGTAACTGGGTGTGAATAGAGAAGGGTTTAGAAACCAGAGAACAGACACAGGCCTGGGTACATCACAACTGACTTGTTGGACTTTCTAAGACTGGTTCTGCTGTGAAGACAGAACACTGACTTCTAGCCTGGTGATCTGGGGCCCCACCTGCATCACCTGGAAACAAGTTTCTGGAGAAAATGCTATCATCAGACTTTCTCTTGTCACCAAGTACAAATGTGTCTATGTCTAATTGATAACCTGTGACTTAGGTCTCTAAATATTTCATGCATTCTTTATAAACCAAAAAAAAAAAACACCCAAACACACTGCCGTCAAGTTGGATCCAACTCATAGCAATACCTCCTTGGGTTTTTGAGGTATATCACTATGGAAGTAGATTAGCCAACCTTCCTTCTGAGGAGTGGCTGGTGAGTTTGACCCACCAACCTTCCTGTTTGCAGTCAAATGCCTTAGGCACTATACCACCAGAGCTCCTATCTTTTTATCTAATATATCCTTTCTTTATATTATAATCTTTATATCTAGAAAAAAAATTAAAATTTTCATAATCAGATATGAATACCAGAGGAGCACATGAAACTAATTTGAATGTCATTTTTTGTCTTAATGATAAATATTAGGGGAAAAATTTAAGTAAAAAAAAGTCACAATAGCTTGCTTTTATTTATTTCCTACCACTAAAAGGGAGTGGCTGAGTGGATTGATTATCTGTTAGCTGCTAACAGAAATGTTAGCAACTCAAGTCCACCCAGAGAGGTGTCTTGGAAGAAAGACCTCCTGATCTACTTCTGAAAGATCAGCAATTGAAAATGCTATGGAGCACAGTTCTACTCTGACACATATGAGGTTGCCATGTGTCAGAGTTGATTTGAAGTCAACTGATTTTTTACCACTGAAAGAGGTCTGAAATCATAGAACTGGAAGGAAAAAGTTGTATCAAAAAAAATTCATTTGTTCTTTCAAAGGAAGAAAATGTACACAAGCGAAGCCCTGCTCTAAGCACAGGAGATTTACCAGTGAACAAACATTGCTACCTACCCTCAGGAGACTTTCCTTCTAATGAAGAAGACAAATAATAAACAAATGAGAATCTCTCTCTATATATATTGCATCAGGTAGCAAGATAAAGCAGAGAAGAAAGAATTGTAATTTTGAATAAGGTGATCAGAGCACTCACTGAGGAGGTGGCATAGTAGCAGATACCTGAAGGGGCAAGGGAAAAACCACACTGACATGGGAGTCTGTTCTAAGGAAAAGGGCTAGCAAGCAGAAGACTCTGAGGAAAGTTAGCAAGAAGGTAAATAGGGCTGACTGGTTGTGGGTATGCAATTTACTTTACCCAGAATGTTTGGTCTCTGTCCTTGGTTCTGAGGAGATAATCTATAAATCCTTGGAGTTTCCTCAGAGCGTGGGGCTGAGAAGAACCACTGTGTAATAGAAGCCTGTCTCTAGGAGCTCTGGTGGTTTAGTGCCTAAGGCATTTGACTGCTAACCAGAAGGCTGGCAGTTTAAACCCACTAGCCACTCCTCTGAAGGAAGACTGGGCAATCTACTTCTGTAGAGATACCACCTCAAAAACCCAAGGTCATTATGAGTTGGAATTGACTGGATGG
>NW_006922135.1:63849-68140 GCF_000298275.1 Orycteropus afer afer
TTTTTTTTTTTTTTTTTTTCCCCCTAGGGAGGGAAGAGAGGCTGGAGATTGAGTTCAACCACCTAGGCAATGAGTCAATCAATGTACATGCACAGTAAGACCCCAGTAAAAACTCTGGACACTGAAGCTTGGATAAGCTCTCTGGTTGGTGAAAGACATTGATGCAGAAGAAGGTAATATGTCTTCTAGCACATGGAAACTCTGTTAGGAGAACCCCTCCAGATCTTGTTCTATGTATCTTTTCTTTATGCTGGTCTCCCGGCTCATATCCTTTATAATAAAAATTTAATTGTAAGTATAGAATTTTCCTTGGTTCTGTGAGTCATTCCAGTGAATTGTCGAAACTGAGGGTGTAGTTGGAACTCCCAATTTTATAGCCAGCATGTCAGAAGTGAGGGGGTCCTGGGGACCACCAAGTTCTCAGCTGGCTTCTTGTCATAGCATAACACCAGACTTGTACTGTGCTAGAATTAGAAACAAAAAGCTTTGTTGAAGGAATAAAAACATTTTGCAAAATGAGGAAACATTCATAGATATCCATACAGGATGTTGCAATCTTCTGGATTGTAGGGATAACAGTGAGAGTTTAAAACAGTATAGCCAAAAAAAAAAAAAAAAAAAAAAAAAGGGTTTTGTGCTCACAGGCACATAGGAGAGAGGAAGGAAACTTGGCAAAAGTTACAAAGTTTGTTAAACTACTAACTTAAACGATTTCTTAACATAAATAAAGTTAGTTGTTATGTTCTGAGCATGTTATATCCTAAGAGTTGTTTAACAAAGCATTCTGCCAGGGACTAATTTTCTGTAACAGCTGCAGTGTACCTTCTTAACAAGCTTAGTCTCTATCTTAGTTACAAATTAACAAAGAGCTAGCATAAAAACAGTAGAAAATTCTAGTAAGTGAAAATTTGATTTGGGAGTTAAGATGTTGTAACCAAGACTTGATATTTACTTATTCTGGGTTACAGAGCTATGAGAGTTTACAGGCTTCATTTTAACATTATCAATTTCAATTCTGTTTTCTAACTTCTGGGAGACATTGCTTAAGTAAAGCATTCTCTTAATCCAAGCTATTTGCTCAGAAACATGCCAGAACATTCAGCATGGGTAAGGGAGGGCAAGAAGCAAACAGGCACTTTTAAACAATTCTTCACCTAAGCCAGAAATCCTTCACTTGCTATCTTTGTTTGCAAGCAATTAAACTTTGCCAAAAAGACTGAGTAGTATTTTCAACAAAATCAGCAATTTATATCTCAGACTGCAGTTTGATTCAAATGGAGTTTTACGTTTAGGCACACAGTCACCCTATTTCAGTTATGTCAGTCTCTCAGTTTTTAAAACTCACATGTTGATATGTTGTTATGTGCCGTTGAGGTGGATCCAACTCATAGCAACCCCTCCTTGGGGTTCCAAGGCAATATCACTACGGAAGTAGATTGCCTACCCACACAGTAAGTATAGCATTTTCCTGGGTTTTGTGAACCACACTACCTGCAAAACTTGAGAGGGAAGTGAGAACCCCAAATTTGTAGCTAGCAGGTCAGAAGTGAGGGGGCCCAGATGACCCCCTAGTTCTCAGCTGGCATCTAAAGTCTTTGACTGACTTGGCAGTCTGGAGGACTGTGCCCTTTTACTTGTCAGCTCTGATCTACCTCTTGTGCTTCAGGTAAGAAGAAGAAAAACTGCATTTGCTGTTGATGTCACGGAAGATATTTGGAATTGGTCTCAGAAAATGCACACACACACAGAGATAATTTACAAGTGTAAACAGGAAGAGCAGCGTAGAGAATAAGGTCAAGAGAAATCACAGGGTCAGGCAGAAGTTTAAGGCCATGATATGGCAGTGACTTTATTCTGCATGTGACTAGAGGCCTAGGAGCACTTGGAGGTGAGAAGTGACAATGTTACTTATACTTGCAAAGCATGTGGGGGATAAGGGACACCATATCTAGAGCAAGAATGGAAGTTGGGTGGTTAGGCTTAGATTCTGAAGAAGAAACAGATTCAGAACTTGGGAAATATTTGAAGGTGGAGACAACAGAGCTTTCTGATGGATTGGATGGAGCTATGAAAAAAAGAGAGGTATCAAAGATGACTCCAATATCTGTGGCTGGTCCACTAGAAAGAGGTAGTAAATATTTACTGAGATGGGAAAATCTGGAGGAATAGTGTGGAATGTGTTTGTTGGGAGTAAGGGTATTAGGATAAGGCTAGGATGGCAAAGATATAAATTTGATTTTGGACAAGTTAAGTTTGGGATGAGGAGCTCTGGTAATGTAGCGTCTAAGGCACTTGACTGCTAACCAGAAGGCTGGCAGTTCAAACCCACCAGCCACTGCTCAGAAGGAAGGTTGGGCAATCTACTTCCATAGTGATACCACCTCAGAAACCCAAGGAGGGGTCGCTATGAGTCAGTTCTGACTTGAGGGCACGTAACAACAACAGCAACAAGTTTGGGAAGTATATTAGTTATCCAAGCTTAGATGTCAAGTAGGTCTCTGGATGTACCAGTTTGCAACTGGGGAGTGAGGTCCTGGCTGAAGAAGTGAATGTCACATAAAGGTAAGTCCCAAAACATCCAGCATGGACAAGGGAGGGCAATAAGCAAACGGGGCCAAGAGAAGAGGTGACTGGAAGCTACCTGAAGGAAGTGTTTAAAGAAAAGGAAAGTCTCAACTGCATAATGCTGCTGATAGGACAAGAAGGACAAGGTCCTAGAATTGGCCATTGGCTTTAGACACATGGATGCAATTGGTCATTGTGACAGGAGCCATCAGGGCAGTAGTGGGACCCAGAGCCTGGTTGGAGAGAGTTAAAGAGAGAGCATCAAGACAGAAATTATTTGGGGGCACTTCCCTATAGAAAGGAGCAAAGAGATTAGACAGCAGCTGTGGGGATTTTATTATAGGAGCTCTGGTAGCATAATGCCTAAGGCACTTGACTGCTAACCAGAAGGCTGGTGGTTCAAACCCACCAGCCACTCCTCAGAAGGAAGGTTGGGCAATCCTACTTCCATAGTGATACTGCCTCGGAAACCCAAGGAGGGGTCTCTATGAGTCGGGTTTGACTCGACGGCACATAACAACAACAACAACAACAGGCAACCCTGAGGCCCACTGGAGGTTCATGATCATGAATTTAGTGAGATCCTCTAGGGAGGTTGTAAGATCCCTGGGTGGTGTAAACAGTTTGTCCTCAATTGCTAATCTAAAGGTTGGTAGTTTGAAACAACCCAGTAGCACCATGGAAGAAAGGCCTGGTGGTCTGCTTCTATAAAGATGATAGACATGAAAGCCCTATGGAGTTTATTTCTATTCTGTAACACATGGAATCATCATGATTAGGAATTGACTCAAAAGCAACAAGTTTTGTTTGATTTTGGTTTAGGAAGGTTATGGAGTCCCTGAGTACAAATAGTTAACTCACTCAATTGCTAATAGAAAGGTTAGAGGTACAAGTCCACTCAGAGATGCTTTGGAAGAAATCTTAGTGATCTACTTTTGAAAGAGAGTGATTCTACTCTGACTCATATGGGACTGCCATGAGGAGTTGATTTTTTGTTTTTTTTTAAAGGGAAGTTGTGTGTTCCTTCATTTGGGTCCAGACTGGTCAACTAAGTTTGAAGTTTTGCCAAGTGAAGGTAATAATAATTTTCCAGACAGGTAAAAGGTGTAATTAGGTGATGAACCATGTACTCAAAGCTGGGTAAGGAATACTCTCTAAGTATCAGAATGAGGACATAAGTAGGTGAGGGTAGTTGAAATATGGTTGGATGGATATTTTGTAGACTGTTGAAAAATTATGAGGTGGTGATCGATGGGTGAGAGCTGAAAATGGGTATTAAAGAGGACTGTGTTCAGGCTCAGGCTGTGACTGGCTCTGAGAGTGAGTCTCTGAGGCTGGGAGGAAGACAAGACTTCTGGAAGAAAGAATGTCAGGGACTGAATCCAGGCCAGTGGGAGAACCACCTATGTGAGTTACAAAATAACAAGACCTGAGTAGTGTTGGAGAATGTGAGAGTATTCTGGGAGCAAACATCTTCAAGGAAGTGATATTAAATGAATATTTAAATGAATTTGCCTGGAAACAAGTGATAGCCATTTGCAAAAATGGCAAGAAGGCCACGTGTTCTGACCTCCTCTAACCCTACAAGAGGAAGACAGGATTACCAGCAGTAACCCAAGGCCTATTCCTGCCAGGCCAGACATGCTGCCTCCCCCCTCCAGCCCTTGCTCCAACTGTTCCTCCCAAAGCACCCACCACCTCTCTCCTGGGTTCGATAATTCACTGC
>NW_006922135.1:68595-74578 GCF_000298275.1 Orycteropus afer afer
CTTCAGCAATCAGGAACTCCTCAGTTGCTCATAGAAAATCCCACCTTGGAGTTTACAAAGACTTATGGGTAGAAAAGCCACATTAAGTAATTTACTACACTGCACCATTAAAGAGAATTACCCATGAATCTAAAATAGCTGCAGCAAGGAGTGGTGGTGATGTTAGAGTGTTGGCAAGAGGATATAGAGAAAGGGAGGGTAGCATCTGGAAGCAGTGATGAGGGGCAAATGACACATCTACCATATCCAGGCCCAATGGCAAGAGGGGAGGGAGAGGAAATAGTTTCTACTTGGGGGGGAGGGAAGGTCATCAGGGCAGAGGTGGCTTGCAGAGGAGTAAGACTGGGAAGGGAATCTTCAGTGAAAAGAACAAAGGAAGAGAAGGCTTTGCACAGTTATTTGGATTCAAATAACTCACGATATTATGAGTGTGAAGAGCAGATGCTATTACTAAAAATGTAGAAAAAAATTATAGACCCTGATTATGTCATTTATTGTTACAACTGAAAAACAATATGACCCTGAAACTTTTTGATATTTGCAATTAGTTCCTTGGAATTTAATTAGATACTATGTCTTTACATTATGTTAAATTTGTGGGCTCAGTTTCTTCTGTGGGCTCCTGATATTCTACTGGGTGAGACTCTATCCAAATTAGATAAAATGTGTTGTCCCACTGGCTACCGTAAGGAAACAGTCTTCTCTAGGAAGTATCTGTAATGAATTGGGCAGGAAGCAAAGGTCAATAATGACATAGACTTTGAAGATGATGGTGAACCTGCTTCAAGAAAGAGAAAGAAAAATTGTTAAGAAAATTTGTGAAACCCTTGATGGACATAATATTTGTTTTTAAGTTTTATATTTTGGGTTCAACCAAATTAGTATTTATTGAAAACCTATTTTTCTCTGGTATGTGGGTACCACTCTGGGAGATTTCTTAGTCACACACCCTTAATTAAATGTAGTGTGATAAGTTCAACAATCAAGATATGAACAAAGTGTTATGGAAGCATGGAGAAACCAAGGAAAGGGCAAAGGTTAAGAATTCCTAAATCCCTGGAAAAATTTAGGAAGTGTTCCCAGAGAAGGTGACATTCTAATGAAGTCCTGATAATGTTGCCCAGTGTGCATGTGCCCAGACTGGGCCGGATCCCCAAGGTCAGGGCATGGTCCTCAGCCTGGCAGGGTCAGAAATCTATTTTGTAGATCCTCAGCTTCTGAGACAGACTTGTGCAAGTAAACACACAGAAGGCTGTGAGCTCACAGTAAGCAAGAGGACAATTCAGTCATCTGTGATGGGAAATAGATTTAAAATAAGCAGAAATAAACTCAGGTTATTTGGTTCATCAAATTTCTCCTTGTTAGAAAGCCTCATGAAACACAATAATATTCTCAGAAGACTGAGGTGTAAGAATAGCATCAGTTAAAGTTGATTACAGCAGTATTTTTTAAAATGTAAGTCACAACCATTAATGGATGCTGAAATAAATTTGTTGTTGTTGTTGTTATGTGCCATTGAGTTGGACTGGACTCATAGTGATCTCTCCTTGGGTTTCTGAGGGGGTATCACTATAGAAGTAGATAGCCTAAACTTCCTTCTGAGGAATGGCTGGTGGGTTTGAACCACCAGCCTTCTGGTTAGCAGTCAAGTGCCTTAAGCACTACACTATCAGAGGTGCTAAAGGGGCAAGGAGGTGGTACCTTCTGACCTCCTCTAACTACACAAGAGGAAGACAGAATCATCATCAGCAGCCCAATGCCTGTTCTTATGAAGCCAGACATGCTGCCATCCTCCAGCCTTATTACTAACCTTATCACCAACCATTCCTCCAGCAGCAACCACTACTTCTCTTCCAGGTTCAATAATTCTCTGCAGGGGCCACACAGAACTCACAGATTGTAGGGTTTATTAGGGAAGCAATGGACTACAATTCAAGTTCAGGACATGTCCAGCTTCTCCAGCTGACTTTCCTCTCAGTCCCTCTCAGTAGCATGTCTCTCACTCAGCAGTGCATCTCTCTCATGTCTCTCTCTCACAGAAGTGCCTCTCTCATGTCACTCTATCTCAGCAGCATGTTTCTCTCAGTCCCAGGTCTCTCTCTCTCAGAAGTGTGTTTCTCTCAGCAGGCAGTGAGAAAGATTATTCTCTGCCTCTAGGAGGCCTCATTTTAAGCCTGGCAGAGTGGCAAAATTAACCAATCCCAATATCAGAATTCACACCTGAGAGAGAGCAAACTTCCAGAAGATTACATCATGCTGCTTCAACAGAACTATCCCAGGTAGGCAACTTTAACAATCAGATATTCAGTTGTTCATAGCAAAGTGGAAGTTACAAAGACTATGGCTAGAAAAGCCATACCATGTAATTGACTACGCTGCAATAGGTAACAGCCCCATTTTCTAATGGAATATAAAGAGTAGAAAAGATTAGAAGAGATGTGAAGGGAAGTGAAGGGAAATGAGATGAGATGGATCACATATAATAAAGATAAATCTTATCTTAATTTCCATCCAGGTTCTATATGTTCTTGTGTGTATGCACACATGCATATATGTATGTAAAATAAATCTCAAAGTAAAATATATTTATTTTTTTGGATTATGGTAAAAACATCAAAGTTTAAAGTGCCCTAAGTTAGATAAATTCTACCCTGATACACCTACTCAACTTCATTGCAGGATGGCACATGTTAAATTGGCCTGGTACTTTGCTTTTCAAAGTATTGCATGACTTAGAACACTTGGTTGTAAGAAGAAAAGGTGGAGTAAATGATGGATAAGGGCCAATCCATTATAGGTATACAAAGGAATTGGACAACCCAATGGAACTCAGGAACAGATAAATATGCTCAGGGAGGGACAGAAACCCCAAACCAGAGTCCTGAAGAAAGCCCTCAAAACCTCTGCTTCTGCCTGATGTAGGTTTATTATCTCTTAGTGTTAGCTGAGGAGGGCTCTGGTTTGGCTGTGTACTGGCTTGAAGAATCAAAGACAGCATACAGCAGCAGCTTGTGCTTGAAAGAATATTCCCAGGTACGGAGTTAGAAAGCAACACTCAATTAGCAAGCACAAACACACACACATAAAAACTTTATTAAAGCTAAAGTACACTCTCAAAGGAATAGAGTGGGCCGCTTCTCATGAGTGAGAAGAGCACTTTATTAAGCAAAAGAACACTCTCAAAGTGGTAGAGAGAAGCCTACTCCTAAAGAAGGAGCAGCAGTGAGCCCTGTACAACTATTTATATTGTCTAAATATTAGGGACTGGATTGGGGCAGGACCTGCTGGTAAACTTCCTTATTTCATTCTACCAATCCCATCCTTCCTGCTATTGTTTTTCCTGATATAGTTAATCTTTCTATTTCAGCCATTTTAACTTTTTCATAACTCTCCTTGAATGCCCACCAGGGCAAAACAACAATGCAGATATATTATAATTGCATGCTAATGAGAATCTAGGTTTCTTCAAGGTCACCTTATGTGCAAATGCATGTGCCCAGGTGGGGAAATGTCCCAGGGAAGTCCTTTTTTAATTTTAGCTTTTTATCCTCTTCTGATTGGTTGCTCTGCTTCTCGGGCCTTGTGGTTGGCTCTTATGGTTGTAACTGTGCAAAGCTTGAAGCTGGGACCACTGAGGCTGAGAAACCAGTTGACACAGATACAGAAAAAGGATTAGAAAAGAGAAACCAATTGACACAGATACAGAAGATAATCCTGGAGCCCTGAGCTTTGAAAAGAAAGATACAAAAGTGGATTAAACACCAAGTAGTAGAAAAACTTGAATGAAAACAGTGAATAAGGAGACAAATGGAACAGCAGACTGTTAGCTATCCTGATGGCATGGATAGTTTGAATATTTCCAAGTGGGGTTAGGACCTAAGATTTAACCTAAAAATTGGCCCTGCTTACCAAGGGCTTCATGGACAACTGCACTGGTGGTTGATGAATAAAGAGGGAAACTGCAAAGAAAGAGACAAACCAAACTGTGGAGTTTCAGCCATCTGCAGGGCATGGCCGTTTTGAATGTTTACAAGTGCTGTGGCCATTTTGGATATATAAAGCAAAAACGTTCTGGTTCAGATTCCAGGGACTTAAAAATAGGCTCTGCTTGCCAAGGAAAGCATGGACATACCAGAGGCTGATGACTGGAAAGGTGTGATAGTTCCCTTGTTACTTTTATACCCTATAGTCTCTTGATGAATGGAGGTGCAGCCATATCTCACCTCCACCCACTTTCTGGGCTGACAGGAACTCCATCTCAGTCTGTGTGCTCTGATGGAGCCTAGGTGCCCTCCCCTACCCAACTCCTAGATTTGTTTTTTGCTTTTGTTTTGTTTTGTTTGTTTGCATTTATTCCTTTTTTTTTTTTTAAATTTTAACAGTATTTTCTCCCCTCTATTTTATTTTTATTTTTTCTGTTTCCCTTTTCAGTTCTAGTTTTTGGCTTTTTATTCCTCTTACCTTTCCCTAGTTCCCATTTTTTTCCTCCTTGTTGTTCTTCCCATCCTTTTTTCTTTTTTTCCTTTTTGCATTTTTCCATTTTTTTTTTCTTGTTATTACCTTACTCTAGCTCTTTTCTCTTATTTCTCCCTCCCCAGATATTGTGGGGATTTTTTTTTCTCTCCTTTTTCTATTTATTTTTCTTTTGTCTTTTAAAAGTATTGTTTTAAAAATATTTTGTCTTATTTAGTGCCTTTCCTTTTTTTTTTTTTTTTCCTTCCCCTTTTTGGTGATTGTTCCTGTGTGTTTATGCAGTGTGTGTATTTTGTCCTCTTGTTTTTACTTTTTTGATTCCTGTTTTTGATTGTTAGCTTTGTCTCAGAGTGGGAGACAGTAAGCCAGCCCATATGACCCAGCCATACCAGCACTTTCTGCAGACCCACCTACTGAGTGAGGTACACCACTTGCTTCTCCACAAACTGACCAATGATACACAACAGTGAATATGAGCCTGACTTACCCTTAATGGCTATTCACAAACAGCTAACAGAGACCTGTGCACCCACTCTCATTCTCTATCACAACAAGCAGGAGACAGGTGGTGAGTGCATAATAAAAATACAGACGAATACTAGACTTTAAGAAATAGATAACACATTGAATGGACAAAGGAGTAGAACTGAAACAATGGAAGACCGAATTAGTGAGATTGAAGACATACTTCAATACTTCTTTGGAAAAGGATGAATCAGACAAAAGATCAAAACAAAATGAAAAAAGCCTACGTTCATGTGGAATATCTCAAGAAGAATAACCTACATGTAACCAGAATTCCAGAACAGGAAGAGACAAAATCAGAGAAAGTTGTTGAAGATTTGTTGGAAGAATACTAAAACAATAGCAACAAAGGAATTGATTACATGATTCATAAGCATAATGAGCTTAGCACAGAAAATTATATGGAACAAAGAAACCAGCAATGCCACAAGAAAACACATAACAAAATTACAGTAACCAATTCATGCTTGTTGATAATTACACTGAATGTCAATGGATTAAATGCAGCAGTCAAGAGGTGGAGAGTTGCAGGCTGGATAAGAAAACATAACCCATCAATATGTTGTCTACAAGAAACAAACCTTAGAGAAATAGACTAAAAATCAAAGGTTGGAAAAAGATATATCAAACTAATGGCAAGCAAAAAAACAAGAATGGCAATATTAATTTCTGATAAAATTGACTTTAAGACAAAAACAACCATAAGTGACAAGGAAGGACATTATATAATAATTAAAGGATCATTTGAACAAGAAGACATAACCAAAATAAATATCTACATACCCCAAAAGAACCCCAAAATACATAAATCAGACTTTAACAGAATAAAGACAAATAGATGACTCCACAGTCATACTAGGAGATTTTAATACACTATTTTCTTTTTTTTTATTGTGATTTGGGTGAAGATTTACAGAGCAAATTCACTCTCGATACAGCAGTTCACATATACTTTGTCTCATGTCATTGACCATAGTTTACCACA
>NW_006922135.1:76078-76979 GCF_000298275.1 Orycteropus afer afer
TACCTAGTAATGGGATGGCTGGGTCAAATGGTATTTCTAATTCCAACTTATGAAGGAATCACCATATTGCTTTCCACAGTGGTTGTACCATTTTATGGTCCCACCAACAGTGTATGAGAGTCCCAATTAATACACTATTTTCAATGAAAGATAGAACAACTGGAAAGAAACTCAAGAAAAACACAAAAGAACTAAATAACACAATCCACCAATTTGACCTTGCAGACATCTACAGTGCACTTCACCCAACAACAGCAAAATATATATTCTTTTCCATTGCACATGGAACATTCTATGCAAACACAATGCAACCATTGCCATGGAGTTGGATCTGACTCACGGTGACCCCTCCTTGGGTTTCTGAGGTGGTATCACTATGGAAGTAGATCGCCCAACCTTCCTTCAGAGGAGTGGCTGATGGGTTTGAACTACCAGCCTTCTGGTTAGCAGTCAAATGCCTTACACACTATGCCACCAGAGCTCCTGAATATTCTACAGGATAGACCATATGTTAGGCCACAAAGCAAGCCTCAATAATTTAAAAACATTGAAATACTGCAAAGCATCTTCTCAGATCACAGTGCTATCAAATTAGAAATCAACAATAGGAACATGAATGGAAAAAGAGCAAACACATGGAAACTGAATAACACTCTCCTTGAGAATAACTGGGTAATAGAAGAAACTAAAACTGAAATTAAAAAATTCCTTGAATCAAATGAGAATGAAAACACAACTTAATAAAATCTTTGGGACACAGCAAAAGCAGTGATTAGAGGGTAATTTATAGCAATAAATGTACACATGAAAAAAGAAGAAAGAACCAAAATCGACACCTTAACCCCAATCTCCAACAAGTAGAAACAGAACAGCAGGAAGAAGAAAAAAAAAAAAAAAAAAA
>NW_006922135.1:78414-89707 GCF_000298275.1 Orycteropus afer afer
CTACGGAAGTAGGATTGCCCAACCTTCCTTCCGAGGAGTGGCTGGTGGGTTTGAACCGCCAGCCTTCTGGTTAGCAGTCAAGTGCCTTAGCTACTATGCTACCAGAGCTCCTCTATTAACAATAGCTGCCAAAAATTTAAAATAATTGGGAATAAATCTTACCAGGGACACAAAAGACCTTTACAAAGAAAGCTACAAAACAGTACTTCAGGAAACTTAAGAAACCTACATAAATGGAAGAACATACCATGCTCGTGGAAAGGAAGATTGAACATTGTGAAAATGTCAATATTGCTCAAATCAATCTATACATTCAATGCAATCCCAATCCAGATCCCATCAATATTCTTTAGGGACATGGAAAAATCAATCACTAATTTCATATGGAAAGGAAAGGGACCCCAGAGAGGCAAAGCACTATTGAAGAACAACAAAGTAGGAGGTCCCATATTACTAGATCTCAACACCTTCTATACAGCCACAGTAGTCAAAACAGCTTGGTATTTGTATATACTAGAACTGACAAGGGACAAGTTGGCTACAGCCAACTACCTGGAGGGAGCAAGGAGTTGGCCCTGTGGGCTCGGGACCATAGTTGCAGGGGACATCAAGCTCAACTGGCATAACACTATACAAAAACATTTTTCTGCATCCTATTTTGGTGAGTAGTGACTGGGATCTTAAAAGCTTGCAAGCAGCCATCTAGATGCAATGCTGGGTTTTTCCTTATCCAGAGCAAAGAAGAACTGAAGAAAACAAAAGACACATGGAAATAATTACTCCAAGCAACTGGTACAACTGATCCTCAGCCTATACATCTATGAGACTAGAAAAACTAGACATTGGCTGGCTATCACTGTCAACCACTTGGAGGGGAATTTATATAGGAGATCCTGGATAGAGCGGGAGAATAATGTGGAACAAAACTCAAAATCATTAAAAAAAAAATAGGACCTGGTTTGCTGGTCTGATAGAGCCTGATGGGACCACTGAGACTATGGCCCCTTGCTGCCCTTTAGGTCTGGAATTGAACCCACTCCTGTGGCTTCCTGCCAAACAAAAGACAGACAAATGAGCTGAACATTTACTTTAGGTAGATACACTCCTTGGAGAGATTGATCATGAGAGACTAGAAGGGCTATGTATGCACAGGGAGACAGCTCAGGGGGCAGGAGTACGTGGGAGGGAAGGCCACAGGGAAGAGGTAACAATGGGGAGGAAGTGGGAGAGGAGCTGTTTGTTGCATTGTGGGAAATTATAGTCAATGTCATAAGACAAAGTGTATGTGAGCTGCTATATGGGAAGTGACTTTGCTCTGTAAACTTTCACTCAAATCACAATAAAAATTAAAACAAACAAACAAGCAAAACCCCAGCCTGGTATTCATACAATGACAGACACAGACTAGTGGAATAGAATTTAGAACCCAGAAATAGACCCATTGTCCTATGGTCAGCTGATTTTTGACAAAGGGCTGAAACCATTAAATGGGGAAGAGATTGTCTCTTTAATAAATGGTGCTGGCAAAGCTGGTTATCCATTTGCATGAAAAATGAAACAAGATCTGTACCTCACATCAGGTACAAAAACTGACTCCAGATGTATCAAAGACTTAAATGTGAAACCTAAAACTATAAAGTTACTCAAGGAAAAAATAGGGACAAATTTAGTGGCCCTAATTTATGGCATAGGAGCTCTGGTGGCATAGTACCTAAGGCATTTGACTGCTAACCAGAAGGCTAATGGTTCAAACCCACCAGCTACTCTTTGGAAGGAAGATTGGGCAATCTACTTCCATAGTGATACTGCCTCAGAAACTCAAAAAGGGGTCACTATGAGTTGAATCTGACTCCACGGCAGTGAGTTTGGTTTTTCTGATTTTAATTTATGGCATAAATAGATAGTCAGGCAAAACCCAAAATGCACAAATAGCAGTAGATAAACTTGATGAATGAAGGCTGTTAAAAATTAAATTTTTATGTGCTCCAATAGACTTCTCCAGAAGAGTCAAAAGAGAACCTACAGTTTGGGAAGAAATATTCAGCAATGACATATCTAACAAAGTACTTATCTCTAAAATTTATACAAAACTCCAACACCTCAACAATAAAAAGACAAACAATCTAATTAAAAAAATAGAAGACATGAATAGAACCTTCACCAAAGAGGATATTCTGGCAGCCAACAAACACATGAAGAAATTTTTACGATCATTAGCCATTAGAGAGATGCAAATCAAAACAACAATGAGATACCATCTTTCCCCAGCACTAATAGCAGAGTTCAAGATGATAGAAAATAACAAATGCTGGCAATGATGTGGAGTGATTGGGACACTCATATACTGCTGGTGGGACTGTTAAATGGTACAACCACTGTGGAAAGCAGTATAAAAAAAACCAAACTCACTGCCTTTGAGTCAGATCTGACTCATAATGACCCCTCCTTGGGTTTCTGAGGCAGTATCATTAACGAAGTAGATTGCCCAAACTTCCTTCTGAGGAGTGGCTGGTGGGTTTGAACCACCAGCTTACTAGTTAGCAGTCAAATGCCTTAGGCACTATAACACCAGAGCTCCTGGAAAGAAGTGATTCCTTAAAAAAATTGGAATTAGAAATACCATTTGATCCAGTAATCCCATTACTAGGTATATATCCTAAACAAGGTATATATCCTAAACAAGTGAGAGCCAGGACAGGAGCAGATATATGCATACTCATGTTCATTGCAGCACTATTTACAATAGCAAAATGACAGAAATAACCTAGGTGCCCATCAGCAGAAGAATGGATAACCAAACTGTGGTACATACACATGATGGAATACTATGCAACAGTAAAGAGTAATGTAGAGTCCACAAAATACCACTTTAAATGGATGAACTTGAAGGACTTTATGCTGAGTGAAATAAGTCATTTACAGAAAGGCAAATATTATATAAATATTTATACAAAATAGTTCATTATTGTAAAAAAATCAAGGAAAGGTTTATATATGGAAGGAAATTTTCTTTGTTGGTTACCAGTGGTGGAAGGGGAGGAGAGGGAACACTGCTAGATAAGCTGAGACAAGTATTGATTTGGTGAAGGGAAGGGCTATGTGTAAAATATGAGTGATCAACACAATGACATTGAGGAAGAGGAAGACAGAGAGAGGTACATGTCTATACTTTGTACAGACCACAAAGATGAAATCTTTTCCATGCATAGTACTGCATTGTCAGTGATGGCAAGCATTGGATAGATGCATGGACAAACTGAACAATCAGGTATGTCTAGACAGGGAGTAGCATGCCCCTGATCATGTATAGGTTTGGCAGACACTGTTTGTACAAGTGTATCTGTATGTGTTGTAAGAATGTCCAGGTAGCAGAACTGACAAGGGACAAGGTTGTCATTGCCGCGGACCAGCACAGCCACTGGATTCAGCACTAAGCTCGAGGAAGACTGAAGGTGAATAGGGAGTCGGCGATTTGGCTAACAGACAACAAACAACTCAAAGGCTGAGAGTATCTGAGAGCGTTTATTGCCTTTAGCTACATGTTTTTATAGTATAACCAGTTCCTCTTTTGATCTTAATCTCACAAGTACAAGCTTACGCAAAAGCACAGAAGGTAAAGTACCTTACCAAAAACAACAAGTTTACAAATTCCTATTACAACACAATTCTAAGTACTACAACAATGATCATAGTTATTGTTTTGGTTTTCTGCCTGATACCCTGAGATTTCTCATTATGTCGGGATCCTTTTCTAGCTACCAAGCAAACTCTTTTTCTGTCCTTTGGAAATATTTACTTTTGAAATTTGCATTGTATCTTTTCACTAATGCTGTGAGCTGCTTTTTTAAACTTGCCTTTTGTTCATCAGTTAATAAACACCAAGGGTTTCTCATTCTTTGTAATCTTTCTGTAAAACTTAATCTATACCAGGACATATGTTTTCCATTATAATTAATTATTCTATCCCCATCTTCTGTATATATTCCTGTATAAGGCAAAGGACTATCAGTTGGCTCTGGTAATTTATAATTTCTGCTTTTTGGAGGTCTCCATAACCTACCTCCTGCTAAAACATAAGCAGGCCCAAACTTAGTCATAACAGTTGGAGGTAATTGTTCTTCTGGAAAATTTCCAGAGGGTTCTTTTGTGTCCAAATTACTCTTAGGTAAGTTCTTAAGTTCTCCCTGCTCCATGAACTTTTCATTATAACTAGAAACAATCATTCCCATTAAAATTATCAAGATCATTAAAGAACAAGAACAAAAGATAAATATAGAGAGAACACACTTGATCCCAGGAAGCCTGCTGTTTCCTTGAAACAATTGCTTCAGGCCAGTGACTATGTCAAGCGGGCCCCACTGGACTATGTCACGGACACAACCAGCTACTCAGAAGGAGCAAGTAGATGAACATGCTTGGCTCAATTGGCATGCCACACTACACAAAAACATTCTTCTACATCCTACTTTGGTGAGTAGCAACTGGGATCTTAAAAGTTTGCAAGTGACAATTTAGATGTAATGATGGGTCTCTTCTCATCCAGAGCAAAGAAGAATGAAGAAAACCAAGGATGGGTGTAAACAATTAGTTCAAGGGACTGGTGGACCATGTGATCTTCAGCCTACATGACCATGAGATCAGAGGAACTACATGGTGCCCGGCTACCACTATCAACCACTCAGAGGTAGATCGGTGCAGGAGATCCAAGATAGAGTCAGAGAACTGTGTGGAACAAAACCCAAAATCATAAAGAGACCAGGTTTGCTGGTCTGATAGAACCTGGTGAGATTCCTGAGACTATTGCCCCTAGTTTCTCTTCAGGTCTGGAATTGGATTCACTCCTGTGGCTTCCAAATAATAGAGAGGCACATATGCTGAACATTTACATCAGGTAGATACACTACTTAGAGTGATCAATGATGGGAGAACAGAAGAGCAGTGTTTGCACAGCTTGGGGGCAGGAGTGTCTGTGAGGGAAGGACACAGGGAAGAGGTAAGTATGGGGATTAAGTGGAAAAAGCTGTTATGCTGTTATACTGTGAGGATGAATTGCAGTCAATGTCATGAGACAAATGTGCATGAACTGCTGTATAGAAAATGAATTTGCTCTGTAAACTTTCACCCAAATCACTATAGATACATATATAACTTGCATCACTCTTACCCTCTGCTCCAGTTCTTTTTCTCTCCTTGCTGAGCTTTGATTTAAATTCTTCCAAAATAGCACCTTATACTTTAATCTTTGTTTCAAAGTAATTGTCCATTTGGACTCATATAGGTGACTTTGTAAAGGACATAGTACTTGTCTTAGTCTGGGTTCTCTAAAAAAGCAAAACTAGTGGAATGAGAGAGAGAGAGAGAGAGAAGTTATTTCAAGAAAATGGCTCATGCAGATGTAAAAGTCGGCATGTCCCAAGTACACAGGTCAGACATTCAGACATTAGGCTGGAGACTTCTCCTGACTCATGTAGCTGGAGTGGTTGGGTTGATGACCCTAAGGTAAGGCTGTTGGTTCTCAGGCTTTGAAGGCAACAATCCCCAAATCATCAGGCAATACCGCAGGCCACTTGTTGAAGTCCAGATGATGGTGAGCCTGAAGCAGGATCCAGATTGAGCAAAAAGTCAGAGAGCTTTTCTGGAGCATTTCCGTGTATATTGGAAGTAGACCACACTCTGAAGGAAACTCCCTTTCAAGTTTGGCTACTCATAGCAGGTCTTACCTTAGAAGTGATTACATTATATCAGATCTCCTCATGGGGGATGATTACATCATAACTGATAAACTACTTAAAAATTAAGTCCCAGTGATGTTGACAGTATCACAGTCCACCCTTTGTCAACTTGGCATGGGTATACATTTTCTTAAAACACACATACTCTAAATGTAGACAATTACAAAGTCATACTTGCACCTAACATGATGCAACTAATATGTACAACCAAAAATGAATTAGCCCCATTTATATCTTATACTTTATAACTTACAGAACCAAAACCAAACTCACCACTGTCAAGTCAATTCTGACTCATAGTGATCCCTCCTTGGATTTCTGATGCGATATCTCTACAGAAGTAGATTGCCCAGTCTTCCTTCTGAGGAGTGTCTGGTGGGTTTGAACTACCAGTCTTTTGGTTAGCAAAAATATCTGATGCACTCGTACAATCATAACAATCATAATCCTTGTTTCTGCAACTGTTCACATGGTCATAGGTGGTATTTAGAACTACATTCTTCTACTACCCATTCCATACTTCCCTTGCCCTCAGGAAGCTTCTCAGCTGGTTGTGATTCCTTGTCTGGTGGGGTGACCCAAATCATCATTCTTGAAGGGTCTAGGCCATTGTTGTTGTTGTTGTGTGCCATCGAGTTGGACCTGACTCATAGCAACTGCTCCTTGGGTTTTTCCAAGGTGGTATCACTAAGGAAGTAGATTACCCAACCTTCCTTCAGAGGAGTGGCTGGTGGGTTTGAACTGCCAACATTCTGGTTATCAGTCAAGTGCCTTAGGCACTAGGCTACCACAGCTCCCATTAGTACTAATGTTAGGATTGGGTCACTGTAGTTTTCCATTGACTTTAATAACAAGACAACGTAGTACTAAGAGATGTCCTAAGGAATCTCCTGTATTCCAGACATATTCTTTTTTTACTTCCATTATGTAAAATCAATCCTATTCCTCCCTTGGCAATTACAGTCAATTACACCAGACAATACAGTAACTCCTTTCATTGCCTGTTGTTCCAGAGGCATGAGGAGTCCAAAATGGCCAGGTGGCATTCTTAACTTCCAGTTCAATGGAATCAGTATTGTGTCTCCAAGTGTGAGTATTTTTCTCTTTGTGATTAACACCTCCAGACCCACAGTGCACAGTGTCATAGGGAAAGGAAGCAAAAACTTTTTAAGTGGGCTACTAGGGGTAATAGTGAGTAGTGTCACTTCCCATTTCCCCCACATTGTCCCTAAGCCCATGAATCTTTGCCATTGGGGAAACAGCACCTATATTGTATGCCGGTTTAGGGCATATTCACCCTCCTGGAGAATATTGTCACAATAGTGCAAAATTCTTTCACCTAGCACTGTAATTGTGTCTTTAGAAGTCCATTCCATTGTTCTATCAAGCCAGCTCCTTCAGGAACAAGGGGAAGATGGCAAGAGCAGAGAATTCTGTGAGCATGGGGCCATTGCTGCACTTCATTTGCTGTAAAGTGAGTCCTTTGATCTGAGGGGAGGCTGTGTGATACCGTTATAGTGGATAAGGCATTCTGGTAGTTTTAGCAGAAGCATTGTGTGCAGGGAAGGCAAATCTGTATCCAGAGTGTCTATTCCAGTAAGAACAAAATGCTGCCCTTTCTGTGAGTGAAGTGGTTCATTGTAATCAAACTGCCACAAGGTTGTTGGCTGTTTGCACCAAAGATTGTTTCCATATTGTGAACTCAGTGTTGTTTTCTGCTGCTGGCATATTGGGCATTCAGCAGTGGCTGTAGTCAAGATAGCTTTGGTGAGTGGAAGTTCATATTGCTGAGCCAGTGCATAACCTGCATCCCTGCCATCATGGTCACTTTGCTCACGAGCCCATTAAGCAATGAGAGGAGTAGCTAGGGAAAGAGGATAACTGGTTTCCACAAAACATGTCATCTTATCCAATTGATTGCTAAAAATCAATCTCTGTCAAGGTAACCTTTTGGTGAGCAATCATATAACACACAAATTATCTTCAATTCTTTGGCTCATTCAGAGAGATCTATCCACATACCTCTTTCTCATATCTCTTTGTAACCAATTGTCTAATCACGTTCTTACCAAACCCCTGACCATCTAGCCAAACTGTTGACTATAGCCAATGTATATAATAGTACATCCAAACTCTTCTCCATCCAAGCAAAGTGAACAACCAGATGCACTACTTGAAGTTCTGTCCATTGAGAAGATTTTCCTTCACCACTGTCCTCCATGGAGGTCCCCTAAAGGGGCTGCAGTGCTGCTATTGTCCACTTTTGAGTGGCCCCTGCATACTATGTAGAAGCTCTGTTAACCAGACATGAGTTTTTTCTTCCTCAGTCAAATTATAAAGAATTACCCATGAGGCCATTGGTGCAGACTGGGAGAGAGAAGGTAATGTGACAGGACTGGAGACCTTAGGCATTTGGACCACGTCCTCATGCAACTTACTTGTGTCTTCAGGTCCTGCTTGAGGATGATCTCTTATATACCACTTCCATTTAATGATAGAGTGCTACTATGGACATCAAACTTTTTGACTCTGTGGGTTAGATAACACCTAGTTTATGATGGGTAGCTCAGGCTGCATGGTAACTTCATGGCCCATGGTTAGGTGTTCAGTTTCTACTAAGGCCCAGTAACAAGTCAAAACCTGTTTCTCAAAAGGAGAGTATTCATGTACAGAGGATGACAGGGCTTTGCTCCAAAATGCCCAGGGTCTGTGCTGTGATTCACAAATAGAGGCCTGCCAAACACTGTAATAAACATCTCTATCTGCCACCAACACTTCAGTGCCATTGGATCAGCCAAATCATATGGCCGAAGTGTCAAAGTGGCTTGCATGGCAGCCTGAACTTTTTACAGAGCCTTCTCTTCTTCTGGGCCCCACATAGACAAGTGGTTTTTCAAGTCACTCGATAAGTAGGTTGGTGTGAAAAATAAAAACCTCAGTGCCATGGAGTTGGATCTGACTTATAACGACCCCTCCTTGGGTTTCTGAGGCAATGTCACTACAGAAGTAGATTGCCCAATCTTCCTTCTGAGGAGTGGCTGGTGAGTTTGAACTGCCAGCCTTCTGGTTAGCAGTCAAATGACTTAGGCACTATGCCACCAGAACTCGTAGGCTGGTGTAGCACACCCATATAAGGGACATGTTGCCTCCAAAATAAAAAAAGGCCCACCAGGCATTGTGTTTCCTTTTTAGTTGTGGGAAGAGGGGCAGCTGAAACAACTTTGGTTGTTCCTTCACTTTGGTAAGGATTTCTCAACATGAGCCACATCACTAGACTCCTAACAATTTCACTGAGGTGAAAAATGCCTGAATTTTTGTCAGGTTAATTTCCCACCCTAGTGCCTAAGCCATTTGACTGCTAACCAGAAGGCTGGTAGCTCAAATCCACCAGTCACTCCTCAGAAGGAAGATTGGGCAATCTACTTCCGTAGAGATACTGCTTCGGAAACCCAAGGAAGGGTTGCTATGAGTCGAATTGACTCAATGGCAGCGAGTTTGGCTTTTTGGTTTGGTAGCATGCAAATGTCTTATCAATAAGTCTAGAGTTGTTGATAATTCTTCCTAACTAGATCCAATCAACATAATGCCATCAATGTATTGGACTAGTGTGATGTCTTGTGCAAGGGAAAGGGGATTAAGGACCCAGTGGACTAAATTATGGCACAGTGCTGGAGAGTTGTTATACCTCTGAGGTAGGACCTTGAAGATATATTGCTGGCATCAGCAGCTGAAGGCAAATTGCTTCTGATGATCCTTAGAACCAGAAACAAGAAAAAGCATTGGCTAGATGTGGTGAGAATCACCACCCCTGCATCCCTCAAGTCCTTGATGGTGGCACTAATCTCTGAAATCTCTCTAGGAATGTGATATTTCTTTTTGTTTACTATTTTCCTAGATAAGGGCACTTCTAATGGCTTCCACTTAGCTTTTCCTACCATAATAGCCTTTAGTGCACTTGTCAGAGAGTCAATGTAGAGATTCTGCAAGTTGCTGACAATGTTTAGTCCAATTATGTATTATGGAACTAAGGATATGACTAGAGGATATGCTTGGGGACCCACTGAACCCACTGTGAGACAGAACTGAACTAAGACTCCATCAATAACCTCCATATGCCCCTACTCTGATTGGTGGGCCACAGTGCAGTGATATTTGGGTGTTCTGGAATTAGTGTCAATTCAGAGCCAGTAAAAACAAAACGCTGTCCTTTCCATGATGGAAGTGGTCCAATGTAATCAATCTGCCACCACATTGCTGGCTGATCACCCCAAGGAATGGTTTCATGTCATGGATTCTGTGTTGGTCTCTGCTGCTCACAGATTGGACACTCTGTAGTGGTGGTAGCCAAATCAGCCTTGATAAGTGGGAGTCCAGGTTGCTGAGGCCATGCATAACCTCCATCCCTGCCACCATGGCCACATTGTTCATGAGCCCATTGAGCAATGACAGGAGTAGCTGGGGGAAAAGGATGGCTGGTTTCCACTGAACATGTCATTCTATCCACCTGATTGTTAAAGTCTTCCTCTGCTGGGGTCACCTTTTGGTGGGCATTCACATGAGACACAGATGTCTTTACTCCTTTGGCCCATTCAGAGAGATTTATTCACATAACTCTTCCCCATACATCCTTGTCACCAATTTTCCAATCATGCTCCTTCCAAGTCTCAGACTATCCAGCCAAGCCATTAGCCATAGCCCATGAATCCGTATATAATCGCACATCTGGCCATTTCTTATTCCATGCAAAGTGATCAACCATATGAACGGCTCGAGGTTCTGCCAATTGGGAGGATTTCCCTTCACCACTATCCTTCAAGGAAATCCCAGAAAGGGGCTGCAGTGCATTGCTGTCCACTTTCGAGTGGTGCCTGCATATCATGCAGAACCATCTGTAAACCAGGCACAGGTTTTCTCTTCCTTAGTCAACTGATCATAAAGAACTCCCCATGAAGCTATTGGTGCAGACTGGGAGAGGGAAGGTAATGTGACCAGAGTGGAAACCATAGACATTTGGGCCACTTCCTCATGGAACTTACTTGTGCCTTCAGGTCCTGCTTGAGCCCGATCTCTGATATACCACTTCCATTTAATGATGGAGTGCTGCTGTGCACACACATCCAACTTTATGACTCTGTGGGTCAGACAGCACCAAGTTCATGATGGACAGCTCGGGCCTCATGGTCACTTGGTGGCCCATGGTTAGGCCTTCAGTCTCTGCTAAAGCCCAATAACAAGCTAAAAGCTGTTTCTCAAAAGGAGAGTAGTTATCCACAGAGGATGTCAGGGCTTTGCTCCAAAATCCCAAGGGTTTGCATTGTGATTCACCGATAGGGACCTGCCAAAGACTCCAAACAGAATTTCTATCTACTACAGACACTTCAAACACCATTGGATCAGCCAGATCATATGGCCCAAGTGGCAAAGCAGCCTGCATGGCAGCCTGAACCTACTGCAGAGCCTTCTGTTGTTCTGGGCCCCACTCAAAACTAGCAGCTTTCCAAGTCACTTGATAAATAGGCCTAAGCAACACACCCAAATGAGGGATATGTTGCCTCCAAAAT
>NW_006922135.1:120798-122144 GCF_000298275.1 Orycteropus afer afer
AAATTTTTATGTGCTTCCAAAGACTTCTCCAAAAGAGTCAAAAGAGAACCTACAGATTGGGAAAAAATATTTGGTAATAATATATCTGACAAGGGACTTATCTCCAGAATTTATAGAAAACTCCAACACCTCAATAACAAAAAGACAAAAAAATCCAATTAAAAAATGGGCAGAAAACATGAATAGACACTTCACCAAGGAGGATATTCAAGTGGCCAACAAACATATGAATAAATGCTGATGATCATTAGCTATCAGAGAGATGCAAATCAAAACAACAAAGAGATACCATCTTGCTCCAGCACTAGTAGCAAAGTTCATCAAGACAGAAAATAACAAAGGCTGGTAAGGTTGTGGAGAGATTGGGACTCTCATACACTGGTGATGGGACTGTAAAATGGTACAATCATTGTGGAAAGCACTATGGCAATTCCTTCAAAAGTTGGAATTAGAAATACCATTTGACCCCACCATTCTATTAGTAGGTATATACCCTAAAGAAGTGAGAGCCATGACAAGAACGGATATATGCACACCCATGTTCATCGCAGCACTATTTAAAATAGCCAAAAGATGGAAATAACCTAGGTGTCCATCAACTGAGGAATGGATAACCAAACTATGGTACATACACACAATGGAATACTATGCAACACTAAAGAATAGTGTAGAATCTGCAAAACACCGCATAACGTGGATGAACTTTGGAGGACATTATGCTGAGTGAAATAAGTCAATCACGAAAGGACAAATATTGTATTAGTCCATTATCATAAAAGTTAAGGAAAGGTTTATCTAGAGAAGGAAATTTTCTTTGTTGGTTATCAGGGGTGGGAGGGGAGGGGAGGGAATACTGTTAGATAGATAGAGATAAGTATTGATTTCGGTGAATAGAAGGACAATGTACCAAATGTGAGTGACCAATATGACAGCATTGAGCATGAGGAAGACATAGAGCGGTACATGGGAGGTATAGACAACAAATATGAACCCTTTTGTACTTATAGTACTGCGTTGTCAATGAAGGCAAACATGGGTATACGGGTGGATAGATGGGTGGCAGGCTGAATGATTAGCTATGTTTATGAAATGGGGAGTGTATCCAAGAATATATATAGGGTTGACAAACAATCGTCCTATAAGTGTAATTGTATGATCAGAATTCCCAGGTGTATAGTAGAGCTATAAGGGGCAAGGTTGTGGTCACTGCTTGGTCACAGCCAGCTACCCAGAGGGACTGAGTAGTTAACCCTGCAGGCTTGAGACCATAGTCGCAGGGAACATCAACCTTAATTGGCATAACATACTATACAAAACATTGTTCCACCTCCTACTTTGGCGAGTAG
>NW_006922135.1:123152-138403 GCF_000298275.1 Orycteropus afer afer
TCCTACTCAAACTATTCCACAACATAGAAAAAGATGGAATCCTCCCAAATTTATTTTATGAAGCCAACCTAGCCCTGATACCAAAACCTGGCAAAGATAGTACTAGAAAGGAAAATTATAGACAAATATTCCTAATAAATAGAGACACAAAAATCTTCAACAAAATCCTAGCCAATAGACTTCAACAACATGTCAAAAACAATACATCATAATAAAGTGGGATTCATACTATATGTGCAAAGATGGTTCAGCATCAGAAAAACAATCAGTGTAATACATCACGTAAGTAAAATAAAGGAAAAGAACCACATGATCATATCAATCAATGCAGAAAAGGCATTTGATGAATTCCAACACCCATTTCTGTTAAAAAACGGCCAGAAAAATAGGATTAGAATGGAAATTTCTCAGCATAGTATAGGGTGTATATACAAAATCAACAGCCAATATTATTCTCAATGGAGAGAGACTGAGACCATTCTCCTTGCGAACAGGAACCAGACAAGAATGCCTTCTATCACCACTTCTATTCAACATTGTATTGGAAGTCCTAGTCACGGCAATAAGGCAAAGACGGTAAATAAAAGGCATCCAAATTGGTAAGGACGAAGTCAAACTATCCCTATTTTCTGATGATATGATTCTATAAAAAGAAAACGAAAGAGACTCAGCAAGAAAGCTACTGGAACTAATTGAGAGATTTAGCATAGCAGAACACAAGAACAACATACAAAAATCACTTGGATTTCTCTACAATTGGGAAAAAAATCTTTGAAAAGGACATAAGAAAATATTGTAAATACCAGTTACAATAGCTACAAAAAAGATAAAATACTTGGGAGTTAATCTTTCCAGGGATATGAAAGACCCATACAAAGATAGCCACAAAACACTGCTTCAAGAAATCATAAGTTGTTGTTGTCAGGTACCGTTGAGTCATCTCTGACTCATGGTGACCCTATGCACAGTAGAATGAAACACTGCCCAGTCCCGTGCTAGCTCTACAATCCCTGCTATACTTGAGCCCATCACCCCAGCCACTGTGTCAATCCATCTTGTTGAGGGCCTTCCCCTCTTTCATTGACCATCCACCCTACCAAGCATGACATCCTTCTCCAGGGAATGGTCCCTTCTTACAACGTGACCAAAGTAGATGAGATGATGTCTGGCCATTCTCACTTCCAAGGAGCATTCCAGCTGCACTTCCTCCAGGGCAGATTTGTTAGATCTTTTAGTAGTCCTTCATACTTTCAGCATTCTTCTCCAGCACCACAACTCAAAAGCATAAACTTTTCTTTGGTCTTCCTTATTCATTGTCCAGCTCTCACATGCATATGAGGTGATTGAAAATACCATGGCTTGGGTCAGGCACACCTTAGTTCTAAAGGAGACATCTTTGTTCTTCAGCACTAGAAAGAGGTACTTTGCAGCTAATTTGCCCAGTGCTACTCCTCAGAAGGAAGATGGGGCAATCTACTTCCATAGTGATATTGCCTTGTAAAACCCAAGGAGGGTTCGCCATGAGTCAGGTCCGACTCGACAGCACATAACAACAACAACAACAACAACATATGTTGCCTGATGTCCCGACTGCTGCTTCCATTGGCATCAACTATAGAACCAAGCAATGTGAAGTCCTTGACAACTTCAAACTTTTCTTCATTTATGGTGATGCTGCATAGAGGCCCAGTTGTGAGGAATTTTGTTTTCTTTATATTGAGTTGTAATCCATGCTGCAGAGTGTATTCTTCAATCTTCATCAATAAGTGCTTCAAGTCATCCTCACTTTCAGCAAGCAAAATTGTGTTCTCAGCATGTCACAGGTTGTTAATGATTCTTCCTCCAATCCTGATGCCATGTTCTTTGTATAGTCTAGCTTCTCAGATTATTTGCTCAGCATATAGATTGAATAAGTATGGTGAAAGTATACAGTTCTGACACACTCCCTTCCTGACTTTAAATCATGTAGTGTCCCGTTCTCTTCAAATGACAGCCTCCTGGTCTATGTACTGGTTCCTCATAAGTACAATCAAGTGCTCTGGGATTCCCATTCTTCTCAATGTTACCCATAATTTGTTATGATCCACACAATCAAATGCTTTTGCATAGTCATTAAAACACAAATAAACATCTTTCTCATATTTTTTGCTTTCAGCCAAGATCCATCCGACATCAGCAATGCTATCCCTCATTCTGCATCCTATTCTGAATCCAGCTTGCATTTCTGGAAGTTCTCTGTCAATATACTGCTGCAACCATTTTTGAATTATGTTCAGTAAGATTTTAGTTGCATGTGATATAAATGATATTCTTCAATAATTCCCACATCCTGTGTAATATCTTTTCTTTGGAATGGGTACAAATATGGATCTCTTCCAGTCAGTTGGCCAAGTAGCTGTTTTCCAAATCTCTTGGCATAACCAAGTGAGTACCTGCAGCAGGACATCTGTTTGTTGAAACATCTCAATTGGCATTCTGTCAATTCCTGGTGCCTTGTTCTTTACCAATTCCTTCAGTGCAACTTCAAATTCCTCCCTCAATATCATTTGTTCTTGATCATATGCCACCTCCTGAAATGGATGAAGATTGACCTGGTCTTTTTGGTACAATGACTGTGTATTCCTTCCATCTTCTTTTGATGCTTCCTGCATCATTCAATATTTTGCCCATAGAATCTTTCAGTATTGCAACTCAAGGCTTAAATTTTTTCCTCAGTTCTTTCAGCTTGAGAAATGCCAAGCGTGTTCTTCCCTTTTGGCTTTCTAACTTCAGGTCTTTCCATATTTCACTATAGTAATTGGCTTCATCCTCTAGAGCTGCTCTTTGAAATCTTCTGTTCACCTCTTTTATCTTGTCATTTGTTCCATTTGCTTTAGTTACTTTCCGCTCAAGGGCAAGTTTCAGAGTCTCTTCTGACATCCATTTTGGTCTTTTCTTCCTTTCTTGGCTTTTTAATGACTTCTTGCTTTCTTCATGAATGATGTTCTTGATGTCATCCCATAATTCTGGTTTTCAGCCATTAGTGTTCAATGCATCAAATCTATTCTTTAGATGGTCTCTAAATTCAGGAGGGATATATTCAAGGTCATATTTCAGCTCTCATGGACTTGTTTTAATTGTCTTCAACTTCAAGTTGAACTTGCATATGAGCAGTTGATGGTCTGTTCCATAGTCAGCTCCTGGCCTTGTTTTGGCTAAAAATATTGAGCTTTTCCATGGCCTCTTGCCACAGATGTAGTCAATCTGATTTCTGTGTACTCTATCTGGTGAAGTCCATTGTATAGCATCTGTTTGTGTTGTTGAGAAAAGGTATTTGCAATGAATAAGTTGTTGGTCTTGCAAAATTTTATCATGTGATCTTCAGTGTTATTTCTGTCACCAAGTCCAAATTTTCCAACTACCGGTGATTCTTCTTTGTTTCCAACTTTTGCATTCCCGTCACCAGTGGTAATTGACACATCTTGATTGCATGTTCGGTCAATTTCAGACTGCAGAAGTTGGTAAAAATCTTCAATTCCTTCATCTTTGATTTTGGTTGTTGGTGTGTAAATTTGAATAATGTAGTATTAATTGGTCTTCCTTGTAGGCGTATGGATATTATCCTATCACTGACAGCATAGTACTTCAGGAAAGATCTCGGAACATCCATTGTGATGATGAATGCCAGGCCATTCCTCTACAAACTGTCATTTCTGGCATAATAGATCATATGGTTGTCTGATTCAAAATAGCCAAAACCAGTCAATTTTAGTTCACTAATGCCAAAATCAATCTTCATGTGTTCCCTTTCATTTTTGACAACTTCCAGTTTTCCTAGATTCATACTTTGTACATTCCATGTTCCGATTATTAATGGATGTGTGCAGCTGTTTCTCCTCAAATTGAGCCATGCCATGCCAGCAAATGGAGGTCCCAAAAGCTTTACTTTATCCATATCATTAATGTTGGTTCTACTCTGATGATGCAGCTCTTTCCCAGTCATATCTTGAGTGCTTTCCAACCTAAGGGGTTGGTCTTTCTGTACTGTATTGGACAATGTTTCAGGGATATTCATAAAGTTGTCCAGTAATGTATCAGACAGTGTTTCTCTGCTATTTATAAGGTGTTCCCTGACCAAGATTTCTGAGAAGTGGATAACCTCTTCCTTCTCCCTAGTCTGTCTAAGTCTGTAAGCTGTGTTGAAACCTGCACACCATGTGCAACTCTGCTTGCATTTGAGACACCAGTGGCACAGTCTTAAACCTCACAGCAACATACAAGCCACCATAGTATGACAAACTGACAGACAAGTTTGTCTAACTTAGTTGTTTGAAACCTCTCCACCCTACCCTTACCTGGATCCTGCAGCTCTAACATCTCTGGCTGTTCCCCCTCTTCCTGTCTCTTGGGTGTGGGGCCTGTCTACCTTCTCTTACTTGGATCTCACAGAAACCATAAGAGATCTACATAATTGGAAGAACCTACCTTGCTCATGGATAGGAAGACTAAACATTGGAAAGTCAGTATTACTCAAAGCAACTATACACTCAATGCAATCCCAATCCAGATTCCATCAACATTCTTTAAGGACATGGAAAAACCAATCACTAATTTTATAGGAAGGAAATAGACCTCAGATAAGCAAAGCACTACTGAAGTAGTACAAAGTAGGAAGTCTCACACTCCCAGGTCTCAAAACCTACTATATAGCCACAGTAGTCAAAACAACCTGTTATTGATACAATGACAGACATATAGATCAGTGGAACAGAATTGAGAATCCAGAAATAGATCCATCCACCTATGGTCAATTGATCTTTGACAAATGTCTGACATCAATTAAATGGAGAAGAGATAGTCTCTTTAACAAATAGTGTTAGCAAAAATGGTTATTCATTTGCAGAAAAGTGAAACAAGATCCATACCTCACACCATACACAAAAATAACTCCAGATGGATCAAAGACTTAAATGTGAAACCTAAAATTATAAAGCTCATCAAAGACAAAATAAGGGCAAACTTTGGGACATTAGTTTATAGCATAAATGGACTTATCAACTATGATCCAAAATGCACAAACAGCAGAAGATAAGCTAGATGATTAGGACTGTCTAAAAATTAAATTTTCATGTGCTTCCAAAGACTTCTCCAAAAGAGTAAAAATAGAACCTACACATTGGGAAAAATATTTGGCAGTTACATACCTGACAAGTGACTTATCTTTAAAATTTATGGAGAACTCCAACACTTCAAAATAAGAAAGACACCACTGAATCTGCTAACTCAGAACCATAGTATTGGGTGACACCAGGCTCATGTGGCACAACATAATATATAAAAATCTTGTTCCACAACCTACAAGTGACTACTACTACACCTAGTAGTGAGTAGAGACTGGGGTATTAAAGCTTTCGAGTGGCCATCTAAGATGCAGCTAATGGTCTCCTCTTGTCTGAAACAAAGAAGACTGAAGGAAACCAAGGGCATTTGGAAATAATCAGCCCTGGGATATCATGGACCTCAAGACCAGAAGAAGTAGATGGTGCTCTCCTACCAATGCCAACCACTCAGAAAGGGATCAAAACTGGAGATCCTGGATAGAGTGGGAGGAAAGACATGGAACAAAACTAAAAAACACAACAATAACCAGAATATTGGTTGGATGGAATCTGGTGGGACACCCAAGACTATGGTCCTGGGATATACTTCAGGCATGGGATAAGACTCACTCCCAAGGACTGGCTCTCAGCCCATCAGTAGTAAGACTTACATACAAAACACCCAACCCAGGGAGATGCACCCACCTATTCTATGGAGATATATCCCTTGGAGCAGTTGGCCTTGGGGCATCAGAGGGGCAGCGTTCACATGAAGGAAAAGCTGGACAGACAAGAGTGCACAACTAAGAAGGGCACAGGTATGGGGGAGTCATTGGACAGGAGAGGAAGAGAGTGGGTTAGGGTTGGGGATGGTTATTGAGGAGTAAAATCAAATGAACAGGAACTGTTGAATGTAAAACAAATTCTGCTCTGTGATTTGCACCCAGAGGACCGTAATAATAATAATAATGATAATGATAATAATAATAATAATAATAATAATGACAAACAATCCAACTGAAAAATAGGCAGAAGACATGAATAGACACTTCACCAAGAAGATATTCAGGCAGCCAACAAACACATGAAGAAATGTTCACAATCACTAGCCATTAGAGAGATGCAAATCAAAACAACTATGAGATGCCTTCTCACCCCAGTATTAATAGTAAAGTTCAACAAGACAGAAAATAACAAATGCTGGCAAGGATGTGGAGAGATTGGGACTCTCATATCCTTCTGGTGGTATCCAAGCACTGTGGAAATCAGTATGGCAACTCCTTAAAACTTTGGAAATAGAAATACCATTTGATCCAAGAATCCCATTACTAGGTACATATCCTAAAGATGTGAGAGCCAGGGCAAGAATTGATATATGCATGCTCATATTCATTGCCGGTTTATTTACAATAGCAAAGAGATGGAAACAACCTAAGCAATTTTCAATGGAGGAATGAATAACCAAACTGTGGTACATACAGACAATGCAATGCTATGCAACATTAAAGAATAATGTAGAATCCTTGAAGCAGCACATAATGTGGCTGAGTTTGGAGGACATTGTGCTGAGTAAAATAAGTCAACAACAGAAGGACAAATATTGTACTAGTCCACTATTTTAAAATGACAAAGGAAGGTTTGCATATGGAAGGAAACTTACTTTGTTGGTTACCAAGGATGGGGCTGGGGGTGGAGAGTGGAGGGGAAGTTGCTAGATAGGTAAAAGAAAATATTAATTTGGGTTAAAAGAAAGCAATATACCAAAAGTGAGTTACCAACAGAATAACACTAAGGAAAAGGTAGACATGCAGAGGTGCATAAGAGGTGCAGACAATGAAGGTAAACACTTTCACATACAGAGAACTGCATTTTCAATAATAACAAACATTAACCTATGGGTGGATACATGTATAGACAGACTAAATGATTAGTTATGTCTAGGCAAAAGGGATTTTAACTCTGGTAGCATAGTGCCTAAGGCACCTGACTGCTCACCAGAAGGCTGGCGGTTCAAACCCACCAGCCACTCCTCAGAAGGAAGGTTGGGCAATCCTACTTCCATAGTGATACTGCCTCGGAAACCCAAGGAGGGGTTACTATGAGTCAGGGCCGACTTGATGGCAAACAACAACAACAACAACAACAACATAAATAAGTTTGGCAGATGAAATTTCTACATATGTATTTGTATGTGTTATATGAATGTCCATAAAAATAGAACTAACAGGAGGCAAAGTTATGATAACTTCTTGCCCACAGCCAACCATCCTGAGGGAGACAGTTGTTTGGGCTCTAGGCTTGGGACCACTGTTGCAGGGGACATCAAACTCAAAGGGTATAACATACTACACAAAACCATTGTTCTGTATGCTACTTTGGTGAGTAGCAACTGTGGTCTTAAAAGCTTTCAAGGGTCCATCTAGATGCAATAATTGGTCTCTCCTCATCCAGAGCAAAGAAGACTGAAGAGAGAAAACCAAAGACACATAGAAACAATTAGTGCAAGGGACTAGTGGACCATGAGTACCTCAACCTACGTGATCCTGGGACCAGAAGAACTAGATGGTACCTGGGTACCACTGTCAACCACTTGGAAAGGGATCAGTGCAGGAAGTCTTGAATAGAGTAGGAGAAAAATGTGGAAGAAAATGCAAAATCATAAAAAAGACCAGGCTTGCTGGTCGGATAGACATTGGTGAGACCACCCAAGGCAATGGCCCCTTTGAACTGGAAGTGAACTCATTTCCATGGCTTCCAGCCAAAGAATAGACAGACATATAAGGTGAACATTTATATCAGATAGGCACACTTCTTAAAACAATCTGTCATGGGAGATCAAAAGGGCAGTATTTGCACAAGGTGATAGCTCAGGGGGCAAGAATACATAGGAAAGAAAAACACAGGGAAAGGTAGCCTGGGGAGGAAGTGGGATGAGAGTTGTTACATTGTGGGGATTCTAGTCATTGTCATGGAACAAAATGTGTGGGAACTGTTGTATGGAAAATGGATTTGCTCCATAAACATTCACTGAAATCACAATATAAATAAATAAATAACGTTGAGGATTATGAATTAAAAAAAAGAGAGAGATGAAATTCTGATATATGCTACAACATGTAGAAATCTTGAAAACATGCTGAGTGAAATAAGTGACAAGGGCAAATATTATGTTACAGAAAGTTAGGAAAATACAAACATATAGAGAACAAATATTATTAGTGGTTATCAGGGGTAGGAGAGAGAGGAGAAGGAGGGGTTAGTGGTGATGGAAACATCACATTGATTAAGGGTAGTGTAACACGGTCAATTATTGTAATTGATGGCAATGAGTTGTTCACCTGTAAAAAAACTAAATTGGCAAAAGTTTTGTGATAGATATATATGCAACAATGACAGTAAAAAAGGAAGAGTAGAACTGAGGCTTCTTATGTACACAAAAAACCTCATGGGATTTTGTTCCCTGGTTTGGAGGTTAAGGGTCATGGTTTCATGGAATATCTGAGTTAACAAGCCTAATAACATATTTAGTGGCTCTGTTCTGCCTCCTAGTTCAATAAATAGAGCCTGGGGTCTTAAAAGCTTGCAAGCAGACATGCAAAGCATTACAATCTGTCTCTATTTGCTTGGAATAACAGAAAGGACAGTTAGGAATGAGGGGAGGATACAGAATAGTGGCTAATTGCCTCTATGAAAAACTGCCTACTTTGCCATGAGACCAGAGGAACTGGATGGGAAATTGGCTACCATCACTGAACACTTTGCTCAAGCATTCCATAGAAGAATCTTGATCAAACAGGGAAAAGTGTAAAATTTCAAACTCTCATGGACTTCCTAGAGCCATGCAGACAATGAAACCCTGAAACTATTGCCGAGATAGTCTTTAAACTCTTAGCCAAAAGATATTCCCTGAAGTCTTCTTAAAACCAAATAATAGTTTAGCTTAACTAGTAAAAAATGTCTTCCTTGAGCATTACGTTCTTTTAGGAATTATCCATATGGGGTCAAATTTACAAAGCAACTTGAAAGATTAGATAGGAACCTTCCTAGCAGTGAATTTATGTTAACAGGGGAGGAATAACTCAGAAAAAGAGAGTGAGAATGGTTATATAACTTGAAGAATGGGATCAATGTCATTGAATGGTACATATAGAAACTATTGAACTTCTGTATATTTTGCTGTGCCTATTCTCAACAACAACAAAATAAATAAAATTATATCAGAAGAAGAAAACATTACAAGTTACACCAGCAGTTCTCAATGTGTACATAAAGACCCCTGGAGGTTCTTGAGACACTTTGCAGGGATCCAAGAAATCCAACTTCTTTCCATAAAAATTTAAGACAGAAAGTGGAAAACTTTTTTTCTGAAAAGGTCCAGATAAATATTTAGGCTTTTCAGGGCATATGGTTTCTGTCATAACTACTTAACTTTGCTGTTGTAGAGTGTAAGCAACCATCACCATAAACAAAGGAGCATGGCTGGGTTCCAATAAAATTTTATTTACAAAAACAAGCAGTGGAGCAAATTCAACCTGTGGGCTATCATTGGCCAACCCTTAATCTAAGACTTCAGTTGCTTTTTCACACTTATTTTCTCAACAGTGTGCAGGGGTGTTACTGCAACAGACTAAAGCAGACACAAGAATCCAGCTGTCTGAATTCATATTAAAAAGATTTGCAAGAATTCAAAACAATGCCATTCTTCTATATTTTAAAAATATAGCTATTTTTCATAAAATCTATGTTTTTATGTTAACATTGAATGCATTTATTATTGTTGCTATTTTAAACAAATTGTTACTTCTTGGTTTTAATTTCTAATATGGTAAGCATCAATAGATACAACCCCCATAAGCAAAAGCTCTTTGGGGTCCTCAATGATTTTAAGAGTTACACTATAAGGAGGCTGAAGAAATTTGCAGGCAATACTGAAATATGAACACTGGACTTTTCAGAGAAGGTGGGTAGTGAAAGAATTAGGTGGAAGGAAGAAGGGTAAGTTGTCCAGTTAGCAGGGAGAGGGGCCAATGCCAGGGAGGACACAGTGATGTTTGTAGGATTAAGCCATGTTAGCCAATATATGCAGCCAGAGATTTCTTTTTTTACACTGTAAGCATTTAATATTATTCTGCTCTGAAAATCAGCCACACCCTTCCCTCCAGAATTCTGAATTTGTGGCCCAATGGAGAGAGACAAGGCTCTCCAACCCCCTAAAGACCCTCATCCCCAAAATCTTTGTTGTTTGGGTCCTGAACATGAGATGAAAACAGAAGGGATGTTGGGTTGCTTCTGTATTTAACTTAGTCAATTGTGGAGGGATTGTGAGCCTGGCACAAGACTGGATAGTGTTTCGTTCTATGTACATAGGGTCACTATGAGTCAGAGCTGACTCAATGGCACCTAACAACAACAACAACAGTTATTGAGGGTTTCATGACTCTAATTCTCTTGGTGCTTTTTATATTCTGTTTTTTCCTTTTTGTACTAGAGTCTGAGTAAAAAAAAAACCTCCAAATTCACTGCCGTTGAGTAGGATCCAACTCATAGTGACCCCCCTTTGGGTTTCTGAGGTTGTATCACTATAGAAGTAGATTGCCCAATCTTCCTTTCGAGGAATGGCTGGTGGATTTGAACCACCAGCCTTCTGGTTAGCAGTCAAATGTCTTAGGCACTATGCCACCAGAACTCCTGAGTAAAAAAAAGGGAGCTTTAACTCTACTAATTGCTATAGTGAGTAAAAAAGTGGAAAAAGAGCTTCAACCACATGAAAATTTCCCAAACCACCCCTTTTTGCCACTGCGATTTCAGAAATCCACTGTATTTACTACCTAAGGTCCACTGATGCTAGCCTAGGGCACCTGGCCAACACTGTCTCCTGATGCATCCATGTCAGAACTCACACTTTTTCCTGTCTTCTCTTATCAGGGTCCCAAGCCTGGGAGAAATGCTTTGGTACTTGCTGTGTAGATTTGTAGAGATTTATATAAATGTCCTTGATCACTGGCCTGAAGCCTGCACGAGGTGCCTCCTGGTGGAGTAGATGGCAATGCATACCCAGAAGGGTTCCAAATCAGAGGGACAGCCACTGCATGAATCTGCCACAAATCACCTCAACAAAAAGATTAGCCACAAAAACAATAGTGAATAATAGTGAACTGAGTGTGAGAATCCTGGTGTTTGCTTGGGCTTAAATTTCAGGGAGATGGCTGAGAGTCCTCAAATGCAACACTTTTTTCCCTCCACATTCTGTTTGTAGCAAGATATTAACTGCCTGAAGCATGAACAAATCAGTCTTACAAAAAAATGCAATCAGAATCTTCCTGAGAAGTGAGGATGGTGAGATTTCATCTTGTTTATATTGGGCACATCATCTGGAAAGATTAGTCATTTGAAAAAGACAACATGGTTGGTAAAGTAGAGGGTCAGCAAAAATGAGGAAAACCCTTATTGAGATGGATTGACACAGTGACTGAAACTATGGAATCAAATATACTAACAATCATGAAGATGGCTCAGGACTGTACACTGTTTAATTCTGTTATATATAGGGTCACGATGAATTGGATCCTACTGGAGGAAAACTAACAACAACAATCAATTGCTAATATTTTTGTGTGTGTGTCTAATCTCATCATATATCTCTTTTTAGTTTTCTCTTAATTTTATTTTGTCTTCTTTTTCCTCTTTTTATTATCATTTCCATGGGCTCTGAAATGCCTACTTCAAATTAGTATAAACTAGTTGTTGCTAATGATTCCCAAATTTTGACAATTCAGGGAGAAGTTCTTAGCAGGAATTTTTAAAAACTATCTTCACTTAAGCAATTGCTGTGAGTCTGACCCTGAGCTTTATCTCAGTGCATCTTCACAATAGCTTTGGGAGGCAGGAATGAATGTCTCCCAATCCACAAATAATAAGTTAGATTTGTTAAAACAAAAATCATATTAAGCCAATAAAATGAATTGATTGAAATGTATTTAATACATGATTAGAAAATCAGGGTAACTTTTCAATTCTCACTGCCATCAAGTAGATTCTGACTTACAGCAACCCCCACTGGGTTTCTGAGGCAGTAAATCTTTACAGAAGTATATTGCCCCATCTTCGTTCCATGGAGAGGATTGGTGGCTTTGAACCACCAGCCTTCTGGTTAGCAGTAAAATGCCTCAGGCACTGCACCGCCAGAGCTCTTTAACATTTTCATTCCTAAAAAACAAATGCACTGCTGTGGAGTTGGATCTGATTCATAGTGACCCTTCCTTGGGTTTCTGAGGTGGTATCTCTACAGAAGTACATTGCCCAACTTTCCTTCTCAGTTGTCGCTGGTGGGTTTGAACCACTGGCCTTCTGGTTAGCGGTCAAGTGCTTTAGCCACTACACAGTTAGAGGGAGTAAAAAATGATCCAAAGATGAGAAATCCTCCAAAAAGACACTTATACACCATTTTAGCAATATTGCCATGGAAAAAGTTCTGGGAGTAGTGTTTACATAAAAACAATTTACCCTAAAATACACCTTCCTGTCCCAATCCTGTAGTCTCTGACTGAATTCTTCAAAAGAGCACAAACGCAAAACAGCCTTGATTAAGAAGCAAGACTAAGGCACTTGCCTGCTAACCAGAAGGCTGGCAGTTCAAACCCAGCAGCCACTCCTTGAAAGGAAGGTTGGGCAATCTACTTCCATAGTTATACTGCCTTGGAAACCCAAGGAGGGTTCGCTAGGAGTCAGGTCTGACTAGACAGAACATAACAACACAATAACATTGTTTGACTTAGTGGTGACTGCTCAAGTTTCAAGATTCAAAAAAAGATGTCAAGGCTAATGGCCTTGATGAGTCACCCCAACTCCATGGATCCCAGAAATCTGGATTGTATATTTAAAACTGTTTCTCAGAAGTTTGAACATCATCAGTCTGTGACTTCTGTTGCTTTACTGTGCTGTCTTTCCAACTTTGGAAATTGATATATGCTATTTCATTGATACTAAGCTCGTAACTCTGTCTTTTGCCTCTGGAACTCTCTTTGCACCTGAACTGGGCCAGGTCAGGGGAGGGGCCCTGACAGCTTCATAGGAAAGAGTGTTTGTTTGAGTGTTACTATTTCAGCTCCCATCCAGTTGGCAACTTATGGCAACACCATGCACATAGGTTGAACTATTGTGATCCACTTGGTTTTCATTGACAGATTTTTTGGAATTATATCCAAAAAAAACAAACCAAACCCATTACCATCAAGTTGATTCTGACTCATAGTGGACTCCATTAGCTTTCCAAAGTGATAAATCTTTACAGAAGTAGATTGTTCCATCTTCTTCCCACTGGTTTGAATTGCCAACCTTGTGGTTAGCAGTCAAATACCTCAGGCACTGTACCATCAGAGCTCCTTATTGGGATAAAAAATAAGAAAACCAACAACACAAAGAAAAGTCTTTTATTAAAATACGTTGACTAGGTTTCACTCTGAGAAGGATGAGTAGGCACAATCCTTTGGCTCTTGTGCCTCCCAAGACTTCAGGACAGTGACATTAAGAAAATAAGTTCAAAAGAATTAAGGGAATGGGAAGGGAATCTTAGCAAACACAAAATGTCGAGATATATCCAGAAGATGGAAGTAATTTGACAGTTAAGATGCAATAGATAGAGAGTTCCGGCAAGCTGGCGCACTAGGCAGAAAGACTGCACAGACCCCCTTCAACAAAGAAAAGGGAAAACAATTAACACAGACACAGAAGATAATCTTGGACCCCTGAGCCTTGAAGGGGAGGATATGGAAGTGGACTAAACCCCAACTAGCAGAAGAATTTGCCTGGAAATACCAAAAAAGGAGACAGACGGAGCTGCAGTCTGGCAGCCATCCTGAGTGATTCTGATGGCACAGACAGCTTGGAGATTCCCAAGTGGTGGTAGGACCTAAGAATTAACCTAAAAATCAGCTCTGCTAGCCAGGGACTGCACAGAGAACTGCTCTTGTGGCTGGGGAATAAATGGAGAAGGTGAAGAGAAAGGCGGGCTGAGCTGTGGACTTTTGCCAGTCTGGATGGCACCACCATTTTGAAGGTTTAAAAGTGGCTTGACTATTTTGGATATTTAAAGAGACAGTGCTCTCGCAGATTCCTGGGGCTTAAGAACATGTTCTGGTTTTCAGCAACCCCAAGGTTATTCCAGACTTGCAAGGATGAAAAGGTACCACATTCCTCTTGTTACTTGTATTCCCACATCTGCTTGATGAATGGAGGTGTGGCCATCCCCCACTCCCACCTACCTTCTGGGCTCACAGGAACTCCATCACAGTCTGTGTGCTCAGACGGAGGCTGGGTGCCCTGCCCTGTCCTCCACTGAATTTTTTTTTTCTTTTTGATTTATTTTTCTGGTGATTAGTTTGCTTGTATTTGCCTGTTTCAAAACAACTATTATTATTAATACTTTTGTCCTTTTTACTCTTATTCTTAATCTTCCCCTTCCAGGACCTAGTTTTTAGCATTTTTTCTTTTTCCCATTTCTGGTTGAATTTTTTTTTTTTTTAAATTGAAGTGTTCCCCCCCTCCTTTTTCTCATGGTTAACCCCATTCCTTGTTTTTCTTTTTGCATTTTTCCCATTTTTTCCTTCATTATTCTCCTTCTATACATTTTTTCTCTTAGTGTCCTATCCCCAGATATTGCAAGTTTTCTTGTTTCTTCTTCTTCTTTTTTCCTTTTTTCTACTTTTGGTTATTGCTCCTGTGTGATTACATGGTGTGTTTTTTGTCCATGTGCTTTTAGGTTTTTGATGGTTATTCAGTTGTAATTTGTGTCCAACTAAGTGGGAGACAAAAACAGTCCACATAAGACACAACTACACCCACACCTCCTTCAACTTCACTTACTGAACAAGAGCTACTACCTCCTGCTACACCAAAAGGCTAAAAATAAAAAAAACACCAAGAAGAGCCTGAATAACCCTTGGCTGCTCCTCACAAACAGTTAAAAGAGATCTAAATACAACAATGCCATGATGCCTCTGAGACAACAGACCATCACAGTCCACACAAAGAAGCAGGATAAAGTGGTAAAAAAAAGGGAGCAGATACAGAACAAGAACACATTCCTGACAAAGAAGCAGCATTGGAACTCTCTGATAAGGAATTCAAAAGAATTATCTTTAGGTATCTTCAAAGGATTGAGAGACAGACCAAAGA
>NW_006922135.1:163351-174602 GCF_000298275.1 Orycteropus afer afer
TTTGGCTCTCTTGGACTTGTTTTAATTGTCTTTAACTTCAAGTTGAACTTGCATATGAGCAGTTGATGGTCTGTTCCACAATCAACTCCTGGCCTGTTTTTGGTTGAAGATATTGACCTGTTCCACCACCTATTGCCACAAATGTAGTCTGTCTGATTCCTGTGTGTTCCATCTGGTGAAGTCCACATGTAGAGCCATCATTTGTGTTATAGAATAAAGGTGTTTGCAATGAATAAGTCATTGGTCTTGCAAAATTCTACCATGCAAATTCCAGCATTATTTCTGTCACCAAGGCCAAGTTTTCCAACTACTGGTGATTCTTCTTTGTTTCCAACTTTTGCATTTCAGTCACCAGTGATAATTAACAAATCCTGATTGCATGTTCGGTCAATTTCAGACTGCAGAAGTTGATAAAAATCTTCAATTTCCTCATGTTGATTGTAGAATTGAGTAATATGAAGTCCTTGACAACTTCAATCTTTTCTCCATTTGTCATGAAGCTGTTCATTGGACCAGTTGTGAGGATTTTTCTTTTCTTTATATTGAAGTGTAATCCATACTGCAGACTGTAGTCTTTAATCTTCTTCGTCAGTAAGTGCTTCAAATCATCCTCTCTTTCAGCAAGGAAAGTTGTGTCATCTGTGTATTGCAGGTTGTTAATGAGTCTTCCTCAAATTACGATGCCACATAATTCTTCATATAATCCAGGGTCTAGAATTATTTGCTCAGCATACAATTTGAATAAGTATGGTGAATGGATACAACCTAAACGCACTCCCTTTTTGATTTTGAACCATGCAGTATCCTCTTGTTTTGTTCAAATGACAGCCTCCTGATCTATGTACAGGTTCCTTATGAGTACAATCAAGTGTTCTGGAATTCTCATTCTTCTCAATGTTACACATAATTTGTTATGATCCACACAACTGAATGTCTTTGCATAGTCAATAAAACACAAGTAAACATCTTTCTGGTATTCTTTCCTTTCAGCTAAGATCTATCTGCCATAAGCAATGATACCCCTCATTCCATGTCCTCTTCTGAATCCAGCTTGTATTTTTGGAAGTTCTTTGTCAATATACTGCTGCAACCATTTTAAATTATCTTCAGTAAGATTTTACTTGCATGTGATATTAATGATATTGTTTGATAATTCCCACATTCTGTGGGATCACCTTTCTCTGGAATGGGTACAAATATGAATCTTTTTCAGGCAGGTGGCCAGGTAGATGTCTTCCAAATCTCTTGGCATAGCTGAGTGAGAGCCTCAAGAGGGACATCTGTTTGTTGAAGCATCTCTGTGGATATTCCATCAATTCCTGGAGCCTTGATCTCCACCAATGCCTTCAGTGCAATTAAACTTCTTCCTTCAATACCACTGGTTCTTGATCATATGCCACCTTGTGAAATGTATGAATATTGACCAATTCTTTTTGGTACAGTGACTGTGTATTCATTTCATCTTCTTTTGATGTTTCCTGCATCATTCATTATTTTCCCATAGAATCTTTCAATATTGCAACTCATGGCTTAAATTTTTTCCTCAGTTCTTTCAGCTCAAGAAATTCCAAGATTGTTCTTCTCTTTTGGTTTTTTAACTCCAGGTCTTTGCACACTTCATTATAGTATTTGGCTTTGTCTTCTTGAGATGCTCTTTGAAATCTTCTGTTCAGGTCTTTCATCTTGTCATTTCTTCCTTTTTCTTTAGCTATTCTGCTCAAGGGCAAGTTTCAGAGTCTCTTCTGACATCCATTTTGGTCTTTCCTTCCTCTTTTGTCTTTTTAATGAACTCTTGCTTTCTTCATGGATGATATTTTGTTGTCATCCCACCATTCCTCTGTTTTTTGGTCATTGGTGTTCAATGCATCAAATCTATTCTTTAAATGGTGTCTAAATTCAGGAGGGCTATTATGAAGGTCATACTTTGGCTCCTATGAACTTATTTTAATTGTCATCTACTTCATCTTGAATGTGCATATTAGCCATTGATGGTCTATTCCACAATCAGCTCCTGGCCTTGTTTTGGCTGAAGATATTGAACTTCTCCATCACCACAGATGTAGTCAATCTGAATCCTGTGTATTCCATCTGGTGAAATCCATGTGTATAGCCACTACTTATGTTGTTGAAAAAGGGTATTTGCAATGAGTAAGTCACTGGTCCTGCAAAACTCTATCATGTGATCTCCAGTGTTATTTCTACCACCAAGGCCATATTTTCTGACTACCAATAATTCTTTGTTTCCAACTTTCGCATTCCAGTCACCAGTGATAATTAAAACATCTTGATTGCATGTTTGATCAATTTCAGACTGCAAAAGTTGGTAGGAATCTTCACTTTCCTCATCTTTAGCTTTGGTGGTTGGTGCATAAATTTGAATACTAGTAGTATTAACTGGTATTCCTTGTAGTTATATGCAGAGGATATTATCCTTTCACTGACAGCCTTGTACTTCAGGATAGATATTGAAACAGTCTTTGTGATGATGAATGCCACACCATTCCTCGTCAATTTGTCATTCCAGCATAGTAGATCATGGTTATCTGATTCAAAATGGCCAAAACTAGTCCATTTCAGCTCACTAATGCCTAGGATATTAACTTTATGCATTCCTTTTCATTTTGATAACTTACAGTTTTCCTAGATTCATACTTGATACATTGCATGTTCCAATTATTAATGGATATTTGCATCTGTTTCTGTTCATTTTGAGTCATGCCACATCAGCCAATGGAGGTTCCAAAAGCTTTACTCTATTCATAAGGTCATCTCCACTCTGAGGAATCAGCTCTTCCTCAGTCAAATTTTGAGTGCCTTCTGACCTGATGGGCTCATCTTCTGGAACTATATTGGACAATATTTCAGGGCTATTCATGAAGTTTTCCAATAATATATCAATCAGTGTTTCACTGCTATTCATAAGGTTTTCACTGGCAATTCTTTGAGATGTGGATGGCCTCTTCCTTCTTCCAAGTTTGTCTTAGACTGGAAGCTCCACTGCAACCTGTCCACCATGGGTAACCCTGCTGGCATTTTGCAACACTGGTGGCACAGCCTCCAGCCTCACAGCAACAAGTAAACCAACAAAGAACAACAAACTGACAGACAAGTTCATCTCCCTTAGTTGTTCTTAATCCTTCTGTGCCTGCATACCTCAGGCCTCAGCCTTAAAATAGAGCTATCTTCAAGAGAAAAGCAGCCCCAAAGCCCTGTGTCCACTTACCTTGGGCCCTGGCCTGAAAATAGAGCCACCCCCAAGTGAAAAGCAGCCCCCTAGCCCTGGGCTCACCTACTTCAGGCCATGGCCTTAATATCAAAACAAAATGAAGAAATCTTAATATCCATGTGGGAGACCATCAAAAGGAATAAGCTACATGTAACTCGAAGTCCAGAACAGGAAGATACAAATAAAATCACAGAGAAAGTTGTTGACTATTTGTTGGAAGATAATTTCCCTGATATGATGAAAGATGAGAATATATCCATTCAGGAAGTCCAATGTACCCCAAACAGGATAGAACCCAAAAGAAAACCACCAGGAAATATAATCATCAAACACCAGAACCAAAAACAAGGAAAGAATCTTGAAAGCAGCACGGGAAAAATAAAAAGTTACCTACAAAGGGCAACAAATGAGTAAGCTCTGGTTTCTCAGCAGAAATTATGCAGGTGAGAAGGCAATAGAATGGTATTATAAAATGCTGAAAGAGAAAAACTTCCATCCAAGAATTATATACAAAATAATGAAACTCACTCCCATAGAGTCGATTTGACTCATATATACTCAGCAAAATTGTCCCTTAATTTTGATGAAGAAACTAGGAGATTTCAAGATAAGCAGAAATTAAGGGAATTTGCTAAAACCAGACCAACCTTACAAGAGGTAGTAAACGGAGTCCTTTGGACAGAGATCCAATAATAGCAAACAACAACTGATCATTAATACACATGATGACATAACCCAGACATCAACCCAGTTATGGAAATATCCAAAGTAAAATAAGCTTACAAGATTATAAACAGGGAACCAGACACATCAATTGGCAAATGAGGATAACTACAAACCAAAAAGAAGGAAACAATAGTGTAGTTATAGGACTTCTAAATAATGAGAAAGTCAAGACAATTGCCAGATAGAATGGACTGTTCTAAGCTTGGGAAGGAAGTTATAAATCACAGGGCAACGGTAGCCTCAAAGAAAAATGATACACCTTTATAACTCAATAAAAAGGAGGACAAACACAAGTATTTAGCAAATTCTAAAACATTCACAATGAAGGAAATGATAACACAATTCATAAACTAAATGAGTTCAGCACAGAAAATTATATGGAACAAAGAAACCAGGAACACGATGAAAAAACACATAACAAAATGACAGCAACCTATTCATACTTTGTTGATAATTACACTGAATGTCAGTGAATTACATGCACCACTCAAGAGACCAAGAGTTGTAGACTGGATAAGAAAACATAACCTAAAATATGCTATCTACAAGAGACAAACTGAGAGACAAAGACGAAAATAGGCTAAAAATCAAAGGTTGGAAAAAGATATATCAAGCTAATAGCAACCAAAAAAGAGCAGGAGTGGCAATATTAATTTCTGATAAAGTTGACTTTAAAACAAAAACCACCACAACAGACAAGGAAGGACATTATATAATGATTAAAGGATCAATTGAACAAGAAATATAACCATAATAAATACCTATGGACCCAATGTAATAGCCCCAAAATACATAAATCAGACTTCAACAGAATTGAAAAGACAAATAGATGACTCCACAGTCACACTAGGAGACTTTAATACATTACTTTCAATGAAATATGGAACAACTGGAATGAAACTCATCAAAGACAAAGAACTAAACAACATGAACCAACCTGACCATATAGACATGTACAGAGCACTTCACCCAGCAACAGCACAATATACACTCTTTTCCAGTGCATATGGAACATTCTCCATGATAGACCACATATTAGGCCATAAATCAAGCCTTAATGAATTTAAAATATTGAAATACTGCAAATAATCTTCTCAGATCACAATGAAATCAACACTTGGAAGAAAAATAGAAAAAGAGCAAACACATGGAAACTGAAAAACACCCTTTTTAAGAACAACTGGGTAATAGAAGAAATAAAAAAATAAATTAAAAAATTCCTTGAATCAAATGATTATGAAAACACAGCATACATAAACCTTTGGGACACAGCAAAAGCAATGATCAGAAGTAAATTAATAGAAATAAATGCATACATCAAAGAAGAAGAAAAGTTCAAAATCAACACCTTAACCCAACATCTCCAACAAATAAAGAAAGAGAAGGAAAAAAAAAAAAGCCAGAGTTACCAGAAGAAAATAAATAATAAAGATTCGAGAAGAAATATACAAAACAGAAAACAGAATGACAATAGAAAAAATCAACAAGACTAGAAGTTGTGCTTTGAAAAGATTAATAAAAGTGACAAACTACTGGCAAATTTAACAAAGGAAAAGAAGAAGATACAAATAAGAAATGAATTGTGCAACATCACAAGAAACCCAACTGAAATAAAAAAGATAGTATCTTGATACTATGAACAACTCTTCTCCAACAAATTTGAAAATCTAGAAGAAATGGACAGATTTCTAGGAACACACTATTTACCTGAACGAAGACAGAATGAATTGGAGAATTTGAACAGATCCATAACAAAAGGAGAAATTGAACAGGTCATAAAAATTACCAATGAAAAATAGTCTTGGCCTAGATGGTTTCACTGGAGAATTCTACCAAGCATTCAGAGAAAAACTGATACCAGTCCTACTCAAACTATTTCACAACATAGATTAGGATGGAATTCTCCCTAAGTCATTTTATGAAGCAGCCATAACCTTGATATCAAAACCAGGCAAAAACAACACTAAAAAGTAAAACTACAGACCAGTATCCCTCATGAATATAGATGCGAAAATCTTCAACAAAATTCTAGCCAACAGACTTCAACAACATATCAAAAAAATAATGCATTATGACCAAATGGATTTCATATCAGGTATGCAAGGATGTTCAACATTAGGAAAACAATCAATGTCATCCATCACATCAATGAAACTATTCAAAAGAACCACATGATTATATCAGTAGATGCAGCAAAGGCATTTGATAAAATCCAACACCGATTCCTGATAAAAACTCTCAGCAAAATAGGAATACAAGGGGCATTCCTGAACATAATAAAGAGCCTATATACAAAACCAGCAACCAACTTTATTCTCAATTGAGAGAGACTGTAACCATTCCCCTTGTGGACCAGAACCAGACAAGGATGCCCTCTATCTCCACTTCTATTCAACATTGTATTGGAAGTCTTAGCTAAGGCAATAAGGCAAGAAAAGGAAACCAAAGCATCCAAATTGGTAAGGAAGAAGTCAAACTATCCCTATTTTCTGATGATATGATCCAATACCTAAAAAACCCAAGAGATTCACCAAAACACAATTGGAAGTAATTGAGAGATTTAGCATAGTGGCAGGATACAAGATCAACATACAGATATTAATTGGATTCCTCTACAACAGCAAAGATATTGTTGAAAAGGAAATAAGGAAATCAATACCATTTACAATAGCTACCAAAAAAAAAAAAAAAAAAAAAGAATAAATTTTACCAGGGGCACAAAAGACCTATACCACGAAAAGTACAAAACATTACTTCCAGAAACCATAAGAGAGCTACATAAATGGAAGAATTTACCATGTTTGTGGATAGAAAGATTGAACATTGTGAAAATGTCAATTCTACCCAAAGCAATCTATATAATCAATGCAATCTCAATCCAGATCCCATCAACATTTTTTAAGGATATGGAAAAACCAATTACTAACTTTATATGGACAGGAAAGAGACCTCGGATAAGCAAAGCACTATTGCAAAGAACAATGCAGGAGGTCTCATATTCCCAGATCTCAAAACCTCCTATACAGGCACAGTAGTCAAAACTGTCTAGTATTGGTACAATGACAGACACATAGACCAATGGAATAGAATTGAGAACCCAGAAATAGATCCATCAACCTATGGTCAGCTGATTTTTGACTAAGGGCTGAAAGCCATTAAATGGGGAAGAGATTGTTTAACAAATGGTGCTGGCAAAACTGGATATCATTTGCAGAAAAATGAAACAAGATCTGTACCTCTCACCATACACAAAAACTAACTGCAGATGGATCAAAGACTTTAATGTGATACCTAAAACTATAATATTTCTCTAGGAAAAAACTAGGGGAAAATTTTGGGGAACTAATTTATTGCATAAATAGACTATCAAGCATAACCCAAAAGGCACAAAGAGCAGAAGATAAACTAGATGAATGGGACTTTCTAAAAACTAAAATTTTTAGAATTATTTTCTAAAAACTAAAATTTTTAGAATTATTTTCTAAAAATTAAATTTTTATGTGTTTCCAAAGACTTCTCCAAAAGAGTCAACAGAGAACCGACAGATTGGGAGAAAATATTTCACAACAACATATCTGAGAAGGGATTTATCTCTAAAATTTATAGAAAACTGCAACACTTCAACAGCAAAAAGACACATAATCCAATTAAAAATGGGCAGAAGACATGAATAGACACTTCACCAAAGAGGATATTCAGGTGGCCAACAAACATATGAAGAAATGTTCACGATCATTTGCCACTAGAGAAATGCACATCAAAACAACAGTGAGATACCATCTTGCCCCAGCACTAGTAGCAAAGTTCAACAAGACAGAATATAAAAAAATGCTCGCAATGATGTGGAGAGACTGAGACCCTCATACACCGCTGGTGGGACTGTAAAATGATACAACCACTGTGGAAAGAAGTATGATGATTCCTTAAAAAGTTGGAATTTGAAATACCATTTGACCCAGCAATTCCATTACTAGGTATATATCCTAAAGAAGTGAGAGCCAGGACAAGAACAGATATATGCCTATCCATTTTCATTGCAGCACTATTTACAATAGCCAAAAGATGGAAATAACCCAGGTGCCCATGAACAGAAGAATGGATAACCAAACTATGGTACATAGATAGACACAATGGAGTACTATACAGACCTAAAGAATAATGTAGAACCTGCAAAACACCACAGAACATGGTTGAACTTGGAGAACATTATGCTGAATGAAATAAGTCAATCACAGAAGGACAAATATTGTATTAGTCAGTTATTGTAAAAAGTCAAGGAAAGGTTTTTATATGGAAGGAAACTTTCTTTGTTGGTTACTTGTAGGGAACAGTGCTAGACAGGTAGAGACAAGTACTGATTTGTGTGAAGGGAAGGGCAATGTACCAAATGTGAGTGATCAACATGGTGGCATTGAGGAAGAGGAAGGCATGGATAGCTGCATGGGAGGTATAGACAAAAGATGAACCCTTTTGCATATACAGTAATGTGTTGTCAGTGATGGCAAACATTGATCTATGGATGGATAGATGAGTGGACAGGCTAAATAATCAAGTATGTCTATGCAGGGGGAAGTGTGCCCATGTCCACGTATAGGGTTGGCAGACAATGTTTCTACAAGTGTATTGGTATGTTCTGTAAGAATGTCCAGGTATATAGTAGAGCTGAAGGGACAAGGCCGTAGTCACTTCTTGGTCACAGCCAACTATCCAGAGGGAGCAAGTAGTTGGACCTGTGGTCTTGGGACCATGGTTGCAAGGGACATCAAGCTCAATTGGCTACACAAAACCTTGGTTCACATCCTACTTTGGTGATTAGTGACTGGGATCTTGAAAGCTTGGAAGCAGCCATCTAGATGCAAGGATGGGTCTCTATTCAACCAGAGCAAGGAAGAATGAAGAAATCCAAAGATGCAATTACTCCAAGGGACTAGTACAACATGTGCTCTTCAGCCTATATGACTATGTGATCAGAAGAACTCCATGATGTCCAGCTACCACTGTCAACCACTCGGAGGGGGATTTATGTAGGAGATCTTAGATAGAGCAGGAAAATAATGTGGAGCAAAACTCAACATCACAAAAAAAAGGACCAGATTTGCTGGTCTGATTGATCCTAGTGGAAACCCTGAGATTATGGACCCTAGCTGCCCTACAGGTTTGGAATTGAACACACTCCTGTGGCTTCCAACCCAACAAAAGACAGGCATATGAGCTGAACATTTACATTAGATAGATATACTCCCTGGAGAAATCAACCATGGGAGAATAGAAAAGCTGTGTATGCACAGGGAGATAGCTTGGGGGGCAGGCATGCATGGGAAGGAAGGACACAGAAAAGAGGTAACTATATGGAGGAATCAGGAGAGAGCTATTGCATTGTTGGAAATTGTAGTCAATGTCATGAGACAAAGTACATGTGAACTGCTGTATGGAAAATTAATTTACTTTGTAAACTTTCACCCAAATTACAATAAAAGGTTTTTTTAAAATTTTTTTTTAAGATAATCCCTTGTCAGATATGTCATTTCCTAATATTTTTTTCCCAATCTGTAGTTTCTCTTTTTTTACTCTTTTGGAGAAGTCTTTTGATGTTCAAAAGAATTTAATTTTTAGAAGGTCCCAGTCATCTAGTTTATCTTCTAGAGTTTGCGAGTTTTACTTATGTTTGAAAGGCTATTAATACCACAAATTAGAGCCCCTAAGTTTGCCCTTATTTTTTCTTTGATGAACCTTATAATTTTAGGTTTTACGTTTTAGTCTTTAATCCATCTGGGGTTAGTTTCTATGTATAGTGTGAGATATAGATCTTGTTTCATTTTCCTGCAAATGGATATCTAGTTTTGCCAGCACCATTTCTTAAAGAGACTCTCTCTTCCCCCATTTAATCAGTTTCAGCCCTTTGTCAAAGATCAGTTGAGCAAGAGTGGATGGATTTATTTCTCAATTCTCAACTCCATTCCACTGGCCTACATGTCTGTTGTTATACCAATGCCAGGCTATTTTGACTACCATGGCTGTATAGCAGGTTTTGAGAGCTGGGAGTGTGAGACTTTCTACTTTGTTCTTCAGAAGTGCTTTGCTTATCTGAGGTCTCTTTCCTTTCCATATAAAATTAGTGATTGGCTCTTCCATGTCCTTTAAAGAATGTTGATGGAGTCTGGAACGGGATTGCATTGAATGTATAGATTGCTTTGGGTAGCATTGACATGTTCACAATTCAGGTTCTATTCATATTTTCCTATCCACAAGATGGTATACGCTTCCATTTTTGAAGACCTCTTATAGTTTCTTGAAGTAGTGTTTTGTAGCTCTCTTTGTATAGGTCTTTTGCATCACTTGTAAGATTTATTCCCAAGTATTTCATCTTTTTGGTAGCTATTGTAAATGGTATTGATTTCCATATTTCCTTTTTTAGAGATCTCTATTGGTGTAGAAGAATCTAACTGATTTTTGTGTGTTGATCTTGCATCCTACCACTATGCTGACTGCTTCTATTAGCTCCAATAGTTTCCTGGCTGAGTCTCTGGGGTTTTCTATGTATAGGATCATATTATCTACAAATGGGGATAGTTTTACTTCTTCATTACCAATCTGGATGCCTTTGACTTCCCTTTCTTGCCTTGTTGCTTTGACTAGGACTTCCAATACAAGGTTGAATAGAAGTGATGATAGAGGGCATCCTTGTTCGGGTTCTTGTTCGCAAGTGGAATGCTTTCAGTCTCTCTCTACCAAGAATAATGTTAGCTATTGGTCTTGCATATATACCCTTTATTATGTTGAGGAATTTCCCTTCTATTTCTATTTTTCTGAGGGGTTTTTTTTTTTTTTAAATCAGAAATGGGTGGTGGAATTTTATCAAATGCCTTTTCTCCATCTATTGATATGATGATGTGGTTCTTTTACTTCATTTTACTTATGTGATGCATTATGTTGATTGTTTTTCTAATGTTGAACCATATTTGCATATCTGGTACAAAACCCACTTTGTCATGATGTATTATTATTATTTTTTTTTGATATGTTGTTGGAGTCTGTTGGCTGGGATTTTGTTGAAGATTTTTGCATCTATATTCTTGAAGGTTTGTAGTTTTCTTTTCTAGTAGTGTCTTTTCATGGTTTTAGTATCAGGATTATGCTTGCTCCATAAAATGAATTTGTAAGGATTCCATCCTTTTCTATGTTGTGGAATAGTTTGTGTAGGATTGGTGTCAGCTCTTCTCTGAATATTTGATAGAATTTTCCAGTGAAGCCAACTGGACCAGGTGGCTTTTCTTTCTTGATAGTTTTTTTTTTTTTTTT
>NW_006922135.1:174949-193740 GCF_000298275.1 Orycteropus afer afer
CTTTTTTTTTTTTGCTGCTGTTTTTGTAATTGTTAGAGATGTTGGGTTAAGGTGTTGATTTTGGCTCTTTCTTCTTTTTTGATGTGTACATTTATTGCTGTAAATTGCTCTTTGATCATTGTTTTACTTGTGTTCCAAAGATTTTGGTATGTTTTCATTCTCATTCAATTCAAGGCATTTTTTTTTTTTAATTTCAGTTTTTATTTCTTCTATAACCTATAGTTTCTAAGGAGGGTGTTATTCACTTTCCATGTGTTTGCTCTTTTTCCATTGACCTTCCTGTTTTTGATTTCTAATTTGATAGAATTGTGATCTGAAAAGATGGTTTGTAGTATTTTATTGTTTTTAAATTTGTTGAGGCTTGCTTTGTGACCTAACATATAGTCTGCTCTGTTCCAGGTGCACTGGAAAAGAATGTATATTATGCTGTTGTTGGGTAAAGTGTTCTGTAGATGTCTATGAGGTCATGTTGGTTGATTGTTTTGTTTAGTTCTTTTTTGCCTTTGTTTACTTTCTTCCTAGTTCCTCTATCTTGTACTGAAAGTGGTATATTAAACTCTCCTACTATTACTGTGGATTCATCTATTTTTCTTTTCAATTCTATTAAAGTCTGATTTATGTATTTTGAAGCTTTCATTGTGTGTGTAAATATTTATTATAGTCATGTCGTCTTGTTCAATTGATCCTTTAATATTTCTACAGTACCCTTCCTTGTCTCTTATGGAGGTTTTTGTCTTAAAGTCTATTTTATAAGAAATTAATATTTACATTCCTACTCTTTTTTGATTGACATTTGCTTAATATATTTTCCCCCCATCCTTTTACTTTTTATCCATTTTAGTGTTTTTTTTTTTTTTTTTTTTTTTTTCTGAGGTGAGTCTGTTGTAGGCAGGATATTGATGGGTCATTTTTTTTTTTTTTAAATCCAGTCTGCAACTCTCCATTTCTTGAGTGGTGCATTTAATCCATTTCCATTCAGTCAGCTTAATTATTAACAAGTATGAAGTTATTGCTGTCACTTTGTTATGTGCTTTGTGGTGTCATTCAGATTTCTTTGTTCCATACAATATTCTGTGCTCAGCTCATTTTGTTTATGATTTCTGTTATAATTTCCTTCATTTCTATTGTTTCAGTATTTGTGATTCTTCTCTCTTATTTTGATAAGAAGGTTCATTAATTTTCTTTGACATTACTCTGTGATTTATTGTTTTCTTTCTGAGTTTAGAATAGTCTGTTTTATCTTGCAATCATCTTGGCTTCCTCTCCATTTTGAAGTTCTGTATGTATACTATGTATTTCCTCTTTTTCGTTTGTAGTTGTCTTCTGATGTCTATGGTTCCCTGTTTACAACCTTGTAAATATATATATATTTGGATACTTCTATAACTGGTTTGATTTCCATGTGATGTCACTATATTTGTTAATCATCTATTGTTGTCTGCTGCTGTAGGTTCTCTCTCCAAAGGATACCCTTTTGCATCTCTTGTAATGATCTCTTGTTGGTCTGGTTTTAAATATTCTCTTAATTAGTCTTTTTCCAGAAATGTCCTAATTTCACCATCTTATTTGAGGGACATTTTTCTTGGGTATATAATTGGTTGGCAATTTCTTTTCCCTTAAAGCTTTATATATATCATTCTACTGCCTTCTCACCTACATGGATTTTGCTGAGAAATCAGCGCTTAGTCTTACTCATTGTACTTTTTAGGTAACTTTTTGTTTTTCTTGTGATGCTTTCAGGTTTTTTGCCTTTGGCTTTGATAAGGTTGATTATGTTATGTCTTGGTGATTTGCTTTTGGCGGTTTATCCTGTTTGGGGGTTCTTTGAACTCCTTGAATACATAGCTTCTCATCTTTCATCATATTAGGGAAGATGTCAACCAACAAATCTTTGACAATTTTCTGTGTGGTTTTAATTGACTCTTCCTGTTCTGAAATTCTGGTCACACATAAGTGATTCCTGTTGAGGTGTCCCACATGAATTTTAGGCTTTCATCATTTTGTTTCATCTTTTTATTCTGACTGATTTCTTAATGAAGTAGTATTGAGAGATATGTCTTCAATCTCACTAATACTGTTTTCCATCAATTCAATTCTATTCCAGTGCCCTTTAATGTGCTGTTTCTGAAATCTTAGTATCGATCTTCTGGATTTCTATTTGCTGTTTCTATATGGTTTCTAATTTTTAATTTATTTTTTCAGTTTGTTCTTGTATTGTTTTCCTCAATTGTTCTAGAGTTTTACATAATTTTGTCAGTGTTTTCTTTGATCTGTCTGTCAATCCATTGAATGTACCTAAATATAATTTTTTGAATTCCTTATCAGGTAATTTCAATGTCACTTCTTCCCAAGGTAGGTTTTCTGGGTCTGTATTGTAGTCCCTTGTTTGTACTACTTTATCTTGCCTCTTTGTTTTGAATGGGGGTCGTCTGTTGTCTCTGTTATATTGTGATGGTGTTGTATTTATATTTAATTGGTGATTGTATGTTGGTATGATTCACCTACCTGTTTTTTTTCTCCCCTCATTTATTTTGTTTTATACATCCGAGTGAGCTGGGCTGTTGTGCTACTCTGTTTACTAGTTTGGCAGCACTGAGACACTTACCCCTTTCTCTTGGTAGGTGTGATAGAGCATGAGAATGTGTGCACAGATTTCTTTTAGCTGTTTGTATAGAGTAGTTGATAGCCTGTTGGTTTAGTATTTTCCACTGTCTATCACTGATCAGTTAGTGCAGAAGCAAGTGGTGGCCCTCACCCAGTAGGAGAGACTGCAGAAGATGCAGGCATGGTTGGGTCATTTGGTCATGGTTGCTGTCTCCACTTGGTTGGACAAAAAAAATTTGTCCAAAAAGTTGGACAAAAAAACAACAAAAAATTTAAAACCAGAGACCAAAGACCACAAACTGCATAAACAGAAATAATTGCAAAAATGAAAAAAAATCAAAAGCAATAAATGAAAAGAAAAAAAAAAAAAAAGGAAAAGAATGTCAAAGTGAAAAAGAAAAATAAAACTAAAAAGAAAAACAAAAACACTATCTTTCTAGTCATCAGTTACCAGTGCAGTTGCCTGTGCAATCCTCCACAAGTGGAGCCAGTTCTTAGGTTGCAGCTTGTATCAGAACATCACTTGCAAATATTCTAATTAACCATACCATCAGGATAGCTGACAGTCCACAGCTCAGTTTGTCTTCTTATTTGCTGTTTTCATTCAGTTTCTTCTGCTAGTTGGTGTTTAGTCCACTTATTTATGCTTCCCTTCAAAGCTCCAGGTTCCAGGATTATCTTCTGTACCTGTTTCAACTGGTTTCTTGTTTCTCTGTGGTAAACAGTCTGTATAGCTTGTCTGAGTATTCAACCATCTTGCCAGAATTCCTCCATGGGGTTTTTAATGGCTATTTTTTCAGAATAGATTGCCAGGCCTTTCTTTTGAGGTGCCTCTTGGCAGATTCAAACCAACAATTTTTCATTTAGCAGCCAAGTGCATTAGTTGTTTCATCCATAGTCCTTCATTTTACCTCCTGGTAAAATGATGGAAATCACTCCTTTAGAAAAAGAAACTCTGCCTATAAATAGTTGAGGAGAATGTCAGAATAGGAGCGCTGAGTCAAGTTCACCTGGTTGCAGATATTTGGCCCAGATTACCAAATCTTTACCAAAAACCTGTCCCTACACACATAATTCTCCATCTCCTTGCTGATGGAAGGCAGGGAGAACTAGAAGGAAAACCAACCTACACATTCAAATGTTGTGGCAACCATATCAGCCACTAAAAAGAAAAGAAAAGAAAAGAAAATCACCACACTGGTGGCATTGTGTCTAATGCATTTGACTGCTAAGCAGAAAAATGGCAGTTCAAAACCAGCTACTCCTCAGAAGTAAGACTGGGCGATGTACTTCCATGGAGATACCCTCTCAGAAACCCAGAGGGTTCACTAGAAGTTGGAATCAACTTGATGGCAGTGAGTTTGGTGGAAACCTATTGAAAAAAAGAAGTGACCACCAGAGGTCACCAGACATCTGAAGACAATCTGAGGTATGAGCAAGAGAAGGATCATGACAGACAGAGCTGACTTGAGGATTGGGTGGGGAGACATAGATAGGATGAGGAAAAAGTGCCATAAATATGAACACCAGATAAAACAAAAAAACATAAAACCCAAACTCACTGCCATCAAGTGGATTCCAGCTCATAGTGACTCCCATTGGGTTTCCAAGGCTGTAAATCTTTACAGAAGCAGACTGCCTCACCTGTCTTCCGCAGAGCAGCTGGTGGGTTTGAACCACTGACCTTTTAGTTAGCAGCCAAATGCCTTAATCCCTACACCACCAGATCTCCTGTAAGCACCACCAAACCCCCCAAATCATCAGTGAACTAACTTAATTACCAGTGATCCCCAAAAAGTGAAGTATAAAGTGTGACCCAGTAAGAGCTACACTCCACTCCAAAAGAACTGCTTGATTTTTCTAATATGTGCAAAGAAATACCTGAAGGAAATGTGAGGGAATGGCTCTTAATGGTGTGGGATAGTGATCAAAGAACAGAACATTGGATCAGTTTCAGTTTATTGATAAGGGTCCACTAAGTACAGATTCTTCATTCATTGTTTCAGCTCAAGAGGTTAGGAAAGGAACTAAGAGTTGATTTTGTTGATTCACCGAAACATGAATTATGTGGTGGTCTTTCAAAGGGGGGAAAACACAACAAACTCATTGCCACCATCATGATTCTAACTCATAGCTATCACCATTGGTTTTCCAAGGCTGTAAATCTACCAGAGAAGCTGGTAGGTTCAAACCACTGAACTTTTAGTTAGCAGCAATTGTCTTAACTACCAGAGCTCCTCCATGTGGTGGCCTACACTAAATGAAGTTGAAGTAACATTGGTATACTGTAGAAGAAGATATCCAAAGGCTTAGGGAAATTGGCATGTTAGAGTGGATTGATCTGGTGAGAAGCATAGGATCACACATGGAGTACCCAGAACACATACCTTTTACAACAGCAAAGAAAAATCTGTGAAGGCAGCTACACCATCTGTTGAACAATACTGTGATTGCTATTCTGTGTAAGTCAGCTTTGACAGTAGTAATTTCCCTACTTAGATCAAGAAACCTAACTACAATGGAGCTATTTGCATCCCTTGGTGGTAGTGTCCAAGTGACAACACTTAATCAACAAAGAAAAGATAGGCATGGCTGCTATAATAGAGAGCAGGGTCAAAGCAGTAATCAGAATAATCTGACTCATATGGATTTATGATATTGGTTACTTAAGGATGATGTCCCTAAGAGTGAAATATGTGAGAGTTGGACAATGAATAAGGAAGATTGAAGAAGAGTCGATGCTTTTGAGTTGTGGTGTTTGTGAAGAATACTGAAATTATCATGGACTTCTAAAAGAATGCTCCTCAGAAGCCAGAATGGCCAGACTTCTTCTCAACTACTTTGGTCATGTTGTAAGATGGGACCATTCCCTGGAGAAGGATATTATGTTTGGTAAAGTGGAGAGTCAGTGAAAAAGGGGAAGGCCCTCAACAAGATGGTATGAAATGGTGGCTACAATGATGGGCTCAGGTATAGCAAGGATTGTGAGGCTGGCAGAGGACCAGGCAGTGTTTCATTCTGCTGTACTTAGGGTCACTATGGGTCAGAGATGACTTGATGGAACCTAACAACAACAACAACAACAACAAGAGTTAGATAAATAGGAAATCTACTAAATATTTACTTGGTCTGCACAAGTGAAAGAATTATAGGTCAAGTGAAAACAAGTCTAACTTGAATAATCAGAATAGAGAGTCATGACCCTTCAATCAATTTTCAGATTTGAGCAAGTTTACAGACCCACAACCCTTCAAATGAAGGCCATGTCCCCTTCAAGAAGGACTCCATTATGCTGTTCCAAATTTATACTGTTAATCTTTCTCCCATCTTTCCCCAAAGGGATCTATGGACTTTTATTAAAGTGACTTCACTGGGGAAAGGAAATAATTGGACTTTTTTGGGATTACTGGACATCAGCCCTGAATATACCCTAATTCTAGGAGACCTAAAATGCCACTGTGACATACTATTCATAGTAAGGGTGTTGAAGGTCAGGTTCTTAATGAGTTTTGGCTCAGGTCCATCTCACAGTAGCTGCAGTTGGTCCCCAAACACATCTTGTAGTGATTTTCCTCAGTTTCAGAATACATAATTGCAATAGACATACTCAGTAACTGGAAAAAACCCCACATTGGACCCCTGACATGTGTAGTAAGGGTTATTGTGGTGGCGAAAGCAAAGTGCTAGCCACTAGAACTTCCTCTACTTAGGAAAATAGTAAACTAGAGGCAATATCACTTCTCTGGAGAGATTTCAGAGATTAGTGCCACCATCAAGGACTTGAAAGATACAGGTATGGTGATTCCCACTATATCCCCATTTAATGCAACTAATTGGCTTGTGCAAAAGAGAGTTGGATCTTGGAGAATGACAGTGAATTATGTTAAATTTAGTCAGGTAGGTGCTTCAATTGCAGCTGTTATTCCAGATGTGGTTTCATTGCTTGAGCAGATTAATAGTTCTCTTGGTACCTGGTATGCAGCTATTGTTCCGGCCAATGACTTTTTCTTAATTTTCACTTGAAGGCTTACCAGAAGGAGTTTGTCTTCAGCTGAAAAGGGCAGCAATATACCTCCACTGTGCTACCTCAAGGGTATATCAACTCTCCAACACGATGGGAACTTGATCACTTTTCCCTTCCTCAAGATATCATATTGTCCCATTACATTGACGCCATTATGCTGACTATATCTAGAAAGGAGGAAGTGTCAATGACTGTAGACTTAACTGGTAAGAGGTTTGCATGCTAGAAAATAACCCATAAAAACTCAGTTGCTTTTCACCTCAGAGAAATTTCTAGGGGTCGAGTGGTTTGGAGCGTGTCAAGATATTCCTTCTAAAGGGAGGAATAAATTGTTGCATCTGGCCCCTCCTACAACTAAAAAAGGAAGCACAACGTCTAGTGTACCTCTTTGGCTTGTGGAAGTAACACATCTGTTGCTTGGGTATGCTACTCCAGCCTATTTATCAAGTCACTCAAAATCTGCTATATTTGAGTGGGGCCTAGAACAAGAGAAGGCTCTGCAACAGGTTCAGGCTGCAGTTGAAGCTGCTTTGCCACTTGGGTCATATGAATTAGATGATCCAATGGTGCTTGTAATGTTAGTGGCAGATAGTGATGCTATGTGTAATCTTTGACAGGCCTCTATTGGTGAATCATAGTGCAGAGCCTTAGGATTTTGGAGCAAATCCCTGACAACCTCTGTAGATAACTAATATTTTGAGAAATTAACTAATATTTTGAGAAATAGCTTCTGCTTATTACTGGGCCTTAGTAGAGACAGAATGTCTAACCATTGGCTTGAACTGTCCATCACGAACTGGGTGTTGGGGTGTTGTCTGACCCAAAGAATCATAAAGTTGGGCACACATAGCAGCAACCCATCATTAAATGAAAGTGGTATATGAACAGTTAGAAAAAAGATCAAGCACTACAAGATGTCCAAAATTTGTATATTAGGATCTTTAGAAATAGCACATTTTTTTTTAATTAAATCAATGTTGTACATCAACAATGATAATAAAACAAAATAAATTTTTAATTAATTAAATCTTTAAAATTATTTTTAAAAAATTTAAAAGAGAGAAGATAATTTCCATTCATCACATCTGGGAAGTCTCAGTGCTGTGCAAATGAGGTAAAAAACTCCCCGATAGAAATATCACCATGAAATTCCAGAACACTAAAGACAAAGAGAAGAGCCTAGATGTCTTCAAATAGAAACGCAATGTATTATCTGAAAAAGGAGAGTTTGGTTGGCATTAGCAATATTTAGTTCTAGAAAACAAGGGTGCAGTGCCTTTGAAATTTTAAAAGAAATTAGCTTTGAACCTAAAATTTGATATATAATAAAATTATCAATCCAGAGTGAAATCAGAAAGATACCACTGCATGAATGAATCTCAAAAATATAATATTGAGCAAAAGATCCCAGATATAAAGAACATATGCTGTGTACATCCATTTATATGAAATGTTTGAGTAGAAAATCAAATCTATGGTCATAGATGTCAGAATAGTGTTTCCCTGGTGCTAAGGATAGGAGCCCTAGTGACACATGGTTAAAGCAATAGGCTGCCTTAAAGGTCAATGGTTTGAACCCACCATCTGCTTCATGGGAGAAAGGTGTGGCAGTTTGCTTCCATAAAGATTTCAGCCTTGGAAACCCTATAGGGTGAGGACTATCAGCAAGATGGTGCAGTAGGCAGCCAAGTTACCCAGATCCTTTACAATAGACAGGAGATATCAAATGAAAAATATACCAATGATAATCCTGTACTTTGAATTTTGAAGGAAAGGATAAAGAAGTGGATTAAATACTGACTAAAAGAAGAAACTGAATAAAAATAGAAAACAAGGAGACAAATGGAGCTGTGAACTGTCAACTGGTCTGCCACAGTGTGAACATTTTGAATTTTTTCAACCAGTATTCCTACTGGGGCAGCAACCTGGTAATTGACTCCAGTTGCCAAGGACTGCACAGACACTCACAACAGTAGCTACCAACAAGAAAGGTGTGATGTTCCCCATATTCCCCACACTCTCCAAGTGACCAGAGGTGAGGCCATCCTCCCACCCACCTACCTTTTGGGCTGGCAAGAACTCCATCTGGACAGGGTTTTCTGCCCCCAGACAGTTTCTGGGCCAGAGGGAAATCCTTCTGGGACCAGGTGCCCTGCCCCCAGCCAAATTTTAGTCCGGAAGGAACTCCTTCTGAGTCCAGGTACCACACCCCTACATAAATTCTGGGCTAGCATAGACTCCTTTTGGGTCCAGGCACCAATGTCCTTAGCTACCTTCTAGGCTGGCAGAAACTGTCTCAGACCAGGCACCTTGTTCCCATCTGACTAATAGACCTGCAAGAATTCTATCTAGAAGTAAGTGAGCTGCCCCACTGCCATCCACTTGGCTAGTAGGAGAAACATCCACTTGCCCTAAATTGCCCCTCCCCCACTTTTTTCCTATCTTTTTTTTCCCTTTCCCTTCCTTGTTCTTGTTTTTTCTTTCTCTTGTCCTCTCTTTTCTTTTTTCCTCTTCCCTTATTCTTCTCTTTTGTTTCTTATATTTTCACTATTCTTTTTCTCTTTTCCTTCACCTCTTCCTAGATTTTGTTTCTTTCTCTTTCTTTTTGTCCTTTCTGTATTTTTTTCCTCATTTAATTTTTTTTCCTCTTTTTTTGTGGTTGTTGCTGTTTATTTTTTACTTGTTTTCCTTTCCTTTTTTTTTTTTTTTGGTTGCTATCATTTATATTTTTTTCTCTCTTTTTTTTGGTCTTTTTATCTCAACTGGTGGGAGTCAACAACCATGCTCACACTGCCCAATCACTTCCATACTTCCTGCAGTCACAGTCACTCGGCAATAGCCACCACACACTCCTCTATCAGCTGATCAATGATAGTTGGTGGCCAACACCAATTCAACACACTCTCAAGTGTTCTACACAAATAGAAAAGAAAGAACTGCACACATACTCCCTTTCTCTATCACACTCACCAGGAAAAAGGTGATGAGTACCTAAATGGTGCTAAAATAGTGAACAGAGTTCACTACCTCATTGTTGTTCATTCTGATATATCAAAACAAAATAAAGCAAAGCAAAGCAAAGCAAACTAAAACAAGCAAACAAACAAACAAAAACCCAAGAGAAACACACTAGCATTCAATCACCAATGAAATACATTAACAACCATGCCACAATATCTCAGAGACAAAAGACAATCTCACAAAGAAGCAAGACACAGTGGCACAAACAAGGGACCAAAACACAGAGTCAGAAAACCTTCCTGAGCAAGAAATGACATTGGAATTACCTGATAACTAATTCAAAAGAATTATATTTAGGAACCTTCAATGTATTGAGAGAAAGATCAAGGAAAATACTGACAAAGTCAAGGGAACACAGACAAAACTCTAGAAGAATTAAAAAAAAATACAAGAATAAACTGACAAAATAAATGCAAAATTAGAAACCATACAAGACTAGTAAATAGAAATCCAGAAGATTAATACTAAGATTTCAGAAATGATAACATATTGAAAGGGCAAAGGAGTAGAATTGAATTAACGGAAGACAGAATTAGCAAGATTGCAGACAAATACCCCAATGCTACTCTTTCAGAGGCACAGTCAAGAAAAGAACAACAACAACAGCTAAAAATAACTGAAGAAAGCTTAAGATTTATGTGACACATCATCAAGAGAAATAAGTTATGTATGATCAGAATAACAGGACAGGAAGAGACAAAAAAATATGGAGAAAATGGTCAAAGATTTTTTGGAAGAAAATTTCCCTAATGTAACTGAAAATGAGAAGCTATTGTTTAAGAAACTCAATGAACCCCAAATAGGATAGAGCTCAAAAGGAAATCAGCAAGACATATCATAATCAAACTTTCAAAAATCAAAGGCAAAGAAAGGATCCTGAAAGTAGCTCAGGAAAAACAAGAAATCACATACAAAGTAGAACCACTAAGAGTAAGCTGTAATTTCTCAGCAGAAACCACACATTTAAGAAGGCAATGAGATGACATACCTAAAACCCTGAAAGAAAAAAATTGTCAAATAAGAATTATATATTCAGAAAAATTCTTCCTCAAATATCATGGTAAAATTATGACATTTCCAAATAAACAGGAATTAAGGGAATATGTAAAAATAAAAATAAAAATCAACCTTACAAAAGATGCTAAAGAGAGTCCTTTGGACAGAGAACCAACAATAACAGATGACAACCAACGATTAACACGTGGGAATATCACTTAGAAAGCAACCCAGATATGGAAGTATCAAAAGTAAATTACACTTAAAGATTGAAAATAGGGAACCAGAAACATCAATTTGCAAATAAGGATAACTACAAAGGAAAAAGGACTAAATACTTAATACAGTCACCAAAACCAAAAACCAAACCCACTGCATCGAGTTGATTCCAATTCATAGTGACCTACATTGGGTTTCCAAAGTGTTAAATCTTTACGGAAGGAGATTGCCCTATTTTCTTTCTGCAGAGCAGCTGGTAGGTTTGAATCACCAACCTTCTGGTTAGCAGTCAAATGCCCTAGACACTGCACTACCTGAGCTCCTTAGTGTAGTTACAGAACTTTCAAGTGGAGAGGAAGTCAAGAAAATATCAAGATAGAATGGATTGTTTAAACTTGAGAATAAAATAATAAATTACAGGTAGCCTCAAAGAAAATTAATAAACTTTCTCATCAAAATAAAAAAGGGGAAAGCCATAAATATTTAGCAAAAACTGAAACAATACCAATGAAGGAAATGATAAGAATATCCATAAACAAAATGAGCTCAGCATAGAAAATTACAACCTGAATGTCCATCAAGGGATGAATGGATAAACAGACTATGGTATACACTCACTCACTGCCATCAAATGGAATCTGACTCATAGTGACCCCTCTTTGGGTTTCCAAGGTGGTATTTCTACAGAAGTAAATTGTCCAGTCTTCCTTCTGAGGAGTGGCTAGTGGGTTTGAACCACCAGCCTTCTGGTTAGCAGTCACATGCCTTAGGCACTATGCCACAAGAGCTACTATGGTATATTCACACAATGGAATACTATCAATGTTAAAATATATTGAATCTGTAAAACACCTCATAACATGGGTGAACCTAGAAGACATTACGTTGAATGCAATTAGTCAATCATAAAAGGAAAAATGTTGTATGAGCCCACAACTGCAAAAATGTCAAGAAAAGGTTTACTTACAGAAAGAATCATTCTTTGAAGTTTAATAGGGGTGGTAGGGGAAGGAAAAGGAATTTTCTAACTAGTGGATAGACATGTATTAACTGGGGTGAAGGGAAAGTAAACATACAATAAGGAGGAGATCAGCAAAAAATGATCAAGCTAAAGGAAAACACTGAGGGGATTACAAGAGTTAATGGCAACAGAGACAAATACAATTACATACATGATCCTGCAATAATAGTAATAATAATAATAATCTCTGAGTGGATACAGACTGGGCAGTGTTTCATTCTGTTGCAATAGGGTTGCTATGAGTCGATACCAAGTCAACAACACCTAACAACAACAACATGAATAGATACATAGATAGACATGCCAGCTGAACAAGTGTGGAAAGGAGAATCAGGCTGTACCCAGTAATATACATAGATTTGACAGAGAATATTTCTATATATGTATTTACATATGCCCAAATATATCCAGGAATACAATAGCATAAAAGGGGAAAGGTATGAAAACTTATTAGCCATAACCAAAAACCTTGAGGGAATGAGTCGCTGGGCCTGGGGACTCAGGTCCATAGTCTTGGTGGACATAAAGGTCAATAGGCACAAGATAGTCTGCAAATAAATGTTCTACATCCTACTGTGGTAAGTAGGACTAGGGTCTTAATGCTTATGAGTTGCCATTTTAGTCACAACTATTCATCTCTCCCCATCTGGAGCAAAGAAAAGTGAAGAAAATCAAAGACTCATGGAAACAATTAGCCCAAAGGACTAATGGACCATGTGAACCTCAGCCTCCATGATCCTGAGACCAGATGAAGTAGATGGTGCCTGGCAACTACTACTGACTTCTCTGAAAGGGATCACATGAGAAAATCCCAGATAGAGTGGGAGAAAAAGCTGGAGCAAAACTCAAAATCATAAAAAAAGACCTAGATTAATGGTCTAAAAGAGACTGATGGAACCCCTGAGACTATGGTTTTAGACACCATTAGGACCTGGAACTGAACTCACGTTGTGGTTCAATTTTCAGATAAACAATAGGCAGATCTTGTTGAACAGTAATATTAAGGAACCACATACTCCTTTGAACAATCAACAATTCCAGGTCAAAATGGTGGCATTTGTCCAAGGACAAAGTCTAAAAGACAAGAAGCCTTAGGACAGGAGGAGGAATGGAAACTAGAAAAACAGGGAGGAAGTGGGAGGAGTGTAGTTACATTATAGAGATTGCAATTAATGCCACAAAACAAAATACGTGTGAACTGTTGAATGGAAAGCTGATTTGCTCTGTAAACTTTCACCCAACTCACAACAAAAAGTGAAAAATGTAAAAAAGAAACCCTATGCAGTTTTCGTATGGGGTAGTTAGGGGTCAAGATCAATTCTATGGAAGAGGTTTGGTTTTGGTTTTTTTTGGAGGCAAGGGAGGAGTCCTGGGATGGTGTAAATGGTTAATGCACACAGCTGCTAACAAAAGTTTGGAGGTTTGAATCCACCCAGACATTCCACAGAAGAAAGACCTGGTGATCTACTTCTGAAAAATCAGGCACTGAAAATCCTGTGGAGCCCAGTTCTATTCTGACACACTTAGAGTCTCCATGAGTTGGAGTGAACTTCACAGCAACTGGTTATGTTTTTTGGTTTGGAGGCGGAAGAGTGACTAAGCAAGATCATGAAGAAACTTTCTGAGGTGAAGGTTATGTTCTATATCTTTATTTGTTGGTGGATAAAAGGGCATGCACATATGTTGAAATTAATTGATCTCTATTAAGATTTGTGCACTTTACTGCACATAAGTTATACTCACAATTTTTAAAAATGAATAAATATGACCATGAGACCAGAAGAACTTGATGGTACCTGGCTACCACTGTCAACCACTTAGAAAGGGATCGGTGTAGGAGATCCTGGATACGGTGGGAGAACAATGTGGAACAAAACTCAAAATCATAAAAAAAAAAATAAGAGCAGTTTTATTAGTCTGATAGAGCCTGGTGAGACCTGCAAGACTATGGCCCCTAGTTACCCTTCAGGTCTGGAGATGAACTCACTCCTGTAGCCAAACAATAGCCAAGTCTATGGGGTGAACATTTACCTCAGGTAGATATGCTCCTTGGATGGATAAACTGTGGGAGAAGAGAAGGGCAGTGTTTGTATAGGGAGACAGCTCGAGGGGCAGGAATGCATGTGAAGGAAGGACACAGGGAACAGGTAACTACAGAAGGAAGTGAGAAGAGAGCTATTACATTGTGGAAAATGCAGTCAGTGTCGTGAAACAAGATGTGTATGAAATGCTGTATGGAAAATGAATTTGATAAATAAATAAGAATGAAGGCTGTCCCTTTCCTTCCTGTCCCTAACTATTCTGTGATGGCCAGTAAACTTGAAATCTATGGGCAGATATCTCCTACCCATGGGATTGTTCCCAATAACCTCATCATTGAGGACTTAAACGAACCAACCAGCACAACCACATGTCATGATCAAGTAATCAACCAGTCAATTGCCAAGGTCTGAAAGTTAGAAATTACTTTCCTGAATTTGGATTTTCAAGGTAGTAAATCTTTATGGAAGTAGATTGCCCCATCTTCCCTCAACAGAGTGGCTTCTGGGTCTAAACTGCCAACCTTTGGGTTAGTAGTCAAATGCCTCAGGCAATGTGTCACCAGAGCTCCTTTCCTGAATATATCCATTTATGAAAATTTACCAACTTCACTTTCTTCCTTGGACAGTCTTAATCCCAGATATTTTTAGGGAAGTATTGCTGAAAAATTTCTCCACCAGGCTCTGGTATGGTGTCTGATATAAACAATGTGTGGCCTGTATACTGTGAACTTCAACAGCCTACAAGACAAAATGAGGTTTTATTAATCTTTTAATGACTAAGTTATGGTGAATATACTCACCTAGCTTGATTGCCAGACCTCTTTTTCTCTTGTCTTATAAAATGATGCCTCAAAGATTCTTTGATATCTAGAGCTATCTAGAAGTCCACAAATCGCTACATCATATGATAGTGTGGTGGTTAAGTTTGTGTGTCAACACGGCTGGGCCTGGTTGAGTGTCTGGACAGCTGAATGTAGTTATTCCCCATGGTGAGATTGATAATTAACTCCATGGTGGAATCTACTGGAGCAGCCAAGTAGCTGCTTTAGGGCTGTGGTCTGCTTCCTGTATATAAGAAACAGCTTTGGGAATGGTATCTAGCTTATGGCATGCTTGTACCCTGTATGTAGCCATGTTGTTCTGCCATGCTCTGCTGATCTTGGGACTTTCGATGGACTTGAATTAATGGCCTGCTGTGTGGTTTGATAACATCATGACTGTGCCTTTTTAATTGTCAGCCTCAGCAGCCAGCAGCTATCTGAATGAAGCCGGGAGCAGGAGGCAGAGCTGATGCCTAAGGTTGATGGGCTCTCTCCCAGCCCCTAGAGCCTGGCACTTTGAACTTGGACTTAAAGCCTCCAAACTGTTAGAGAATAAACTCCTGTTTGTTCAAGCCATCCCATTGGTGGTATATTCTTGTCAGAGCAGCACTAGGAAACCAGAAAAGCTAGCAAATAGCCAACTTTCTTTTCTGCCAAAGTAAGATTGTAATCTTCAGTAAACTGCAGAGAATGGCCTTGTTTGACTCAATGCTTAATTTTGTTACATGTTCCTTAAGCCTCAATACTTTGACTAGACTTGCAGTTCTCAAACTGTAGCTTTTATCAGAATCCCCTGAAGGTGTCCTTAAAACACAGATTGCTTCCCTCTAATCCCCATCTCCCAGTTTCTGAGTCAGTAGATTTGGATTTGGGAGTTCAATCTGAGAATTTATATTTTTAACAAGTTCCCAGATGCTGCTGCTCTTCCTGGGACCAAACTTTGAGCAACACTTGTCTAAAGTTTAATCAAGATTCTCATAACAGTAACTCTTCAACATTTCTTCTTTGGTCTTATCTCCTGAAGACAATTCTTTTTTTTTTTAAATGTTTATTGAGATTTGGGTGAAAATTTACAGAGCAAATTCATTGTCCATGTAGCAGTTCATTCATATTTTGTTTAATGGCATTGACTAAAATTCCCCACAATGTAACTGCTCTCTTCCCACTTTCTCCCTATAGTTACTGCTTCCCTGTATCCTTCTTTCCTGTGCATCCCTGTCACCTGAGCTATCTCCTTGTGCAGACTCTTCCCTTCTATTCCCCCAGCATTGATTGCTCTAAGGAGTGTATCTACCTGATGTAAATATTCACCCCATATGCCTGTCTATTGTTTGAGTGGAAGCCACAGGATTGAATTCAGTTCCAGACCTGAAGGGTAACTAGGGGCCACAGTCTCGGGGATCACACCAGACACTATCAGACCAGTAAACCTGGTCTTTTTTTAAAAAAAAAATGATTTTGAGTTTTCTTCCACATTGTCCTCTCACTCTATCTAGGATCTCCTGTACTGATCCCTTTCTGAGTGGTTGACAGTGGCGCCATTTAGTTCTACTGGTGTCATGGTCATATAGGCTGAGGATTGCATGGTCTGCTAATCCCTTGCACTAATCATTTCCATGTGTCTTTGGTTTTCTTCATTCTTCTTTTCTCTGGATGAGGAAAGTTCCAATGTTGCATCTAGATGTCTGCTTGCAATGTTTTTGTGTAGTATGTTATGCCAATTCAGCTTGGTGTCCCTTGTAACTGTGCTCCCAGGCCCACAGGTCCAACTTCTCACTCCCTCAGGATGGTTTACTGTGGCCAAGAAGTTGCCATATATTTGTCCCTTTTTAGCTCTACTATATATTTGGACATTCTTATAGCACATACAAATATGTATGTAGAAATATTGTGTGCAAATCTTATATATGGTCATGAGTATATTCTTTTTTGCCTAGATATACTTGATCATTCAGCTTGTCTACTCCCTTACTTACTCATAGATTAATGTTTGTTATTACTGACAATGCAGAATTGTGTATGTAAAAGAGTTTATTTTTGTTGTCTGTACCTCTCTGTGTCTTCCTATTTGTGAAGACAATTCTTGAGGAAAATCAAACCAATGATGTGACAGAGCCAGTCATTTAACTTTCAGGATCTTTGTGAGATGGTTAAGAAAGGCATTATTAAAACTATTGTATGAGATCCAGTAAGATGGCAGACTAGGCAGAAAGACTGCACAGACCCTCTTCAACAAAGAAAAGGGAAACCAATTAACACAGACACAGAAGATAATGCTGGACCCCTGAGCATTGAACGAAAGGATATAGACGTGGACTAAAGCCCAACTAGCAGAAGAATTTTCATGAAAATACCAGAAAAGGAGACAGATGGAGCTGCGGTCTGGCAGCAATTCTGAGCAATCCTGATGGCATGGCACAGACAGCTTTGAGAGTGCTGAGTGGCAGTAGGACCTAAGAATTAACTTTAAAATCAGCCCTGCTAGCCAGGGACTGCATGGAGGACTGCTCTGGTGGCTGTGGAATAAATGGAGAAGGTGAAGAGAAAGGTGGGCTGAGCTGTGGACTTTTGCCAGTCCAGAGGGTGCTGCCATTTTGAATGTTTACAAACGGCTTGACTAATTTGGATATTTAAAGAGACAGCACTCTCACAGATTCCAGGGGCTTAAGAACACATTCTACTTGCCAGCAACCCCAAGGACACTCCGGACCTGCAAGACATTCCTCTTGTTACTCTTATATCCCACACCCACTTGGTGAATGGAGGTGTGTCATCCCCCACTCCCACCCACCTTCTGGGCCTGCAGGAACTCTATCCCAGTCTGTGTGCTCAGACGGATCCTGGGTGCCCTGCCTTGTCCTCCACCAATTTTTTTTCTCTTTATTTAATTTTTTTTCACTTTCTTTTTTCTGGTGATTAGTTTGCTTGTATTTGTCTGTTTTTTTTTTTTTTAAAAAACTATTATTACTTCTATAGTGATACTGCCTCGGAAACCCAAGGAGGGGTTGCTAAGAGTTAGGTCTGACTCAATGGCACACAACAATGACAACAACAATTATTATTAATACTTTTGTCCTTTTTACTATTATTCTTATTCTTCTCCTCCCAGGTCCTAGTTTTCAGCTTTCTTTCTTTTCCCTGTTCCTGGATGAAATTTTTTTTTTTCTTTTTTTCCCCTTTTTCCTTGTGGTTAACTCCATTCCTTGTTTTTCTTTTCACATTTTTCCCATTTTTATCTTTATTACTCTCCTTCTCTTCCTTTTATCTCTTAGTGCTCTATCCCCAGGTATTGCAGGTCTTCTTGTTTCTTCTTCTTCTTTTTCCCTTTATTATTAGTATTATTATTTTTTGATTATTTTTTGGGATTACATGGTGTATTTTTTGTCCAAGTGCTTTTAGTTTTTTGATGGTTATTCAATTGTAATTTGTGTCTAACTGAGAGGGAGACAGCAACAGTCCCCATAAGACACAACAACACCCACACCTCCTGCAACTTCACTTATGCAGTGAGAGCCACTACTTCCTTCTCCACCAACAGGCTAATGATAAAAAACCACCAAGAAATTCCTGAATCACCCTTGGCTGCTCTTCACAAACAGTTAACAGATATATAAATACAACAATGCCATGATGTCTCGTAGGCAACAGATCATCACAGTCCACACAAAGAAGCAGGATAAAGTAGTAGCAAAAAGGGAGCAGGATACATACCCAGAACACATCCCTGAGGAAGAAGCAGCATTGGAACTCTCTGATAAGGAATTCAAAAGAATTATCTTTAGGTATCTTCAAAGGATTGAGAGACAGACCAAGGAAAACACAGAAAAAAACATAGAAGAATTTTGGAAGAAAGTACAAGAACAAAATGACAAAATAAATGAAAAAATTAGAAATGATTCTAAATCTACAGATAGAAATCCAGAAGATCAATACTAAATTGTCAGAAATAGATAACACCTTGGAAGGGCAAAGGAGAAGAATTTATGTGATGGAAGACAGAATTAATGAGATTGAAGACAAATACCTGAATACTTCTATGGAAA
>NW_006922135.1:209266-220356 GCF_000298275.1 Orycteropus afer afer
TGCATTGTGGTAAACTGTGGTCAATGTCATGAGACAAAGTGTATGTGAACTGCTGTATGGAAAGTGAAATTGCTCTCTGTAATTCTTCATCCAAATCACTATTAAAAAAAAAAAAAACAACTATTATATAAGGTTACAATTAAATAAATTATATTCAATGGAAAGATAATAAATATTAAAATGTCATCACTTCATAATTATTGTTCTACATCTGATTATTATCTGTGTTCATAAGGTTATTTACATGTATTATGTCTGTGTGATAGAATGCTATATAATGATGAGCTACTACACATCTCAACTTCATGTTCAACGATGTCATGTTGGAAGCTTGAGATCAGCACTGGTAGAGGCTTGTACACCACAGAAATTTGCAAACACTACAAATCAGGGTTTAATTTATTGTGTTGTTGATCATCTAGACTTAAATAAACAGTGGAAAATGTAAATTAAACTTAGAAGTGTCTGTAGCATTTATGTTGTAAATGTTGTTGTTATGTGCCGTTGAGTCTGACCTCACTCATAGCGACCTCTCCTTGGGTTTCTGAGGCAGTATCACTATGGAAGTAGATTGCCCCATCTTCCTTCTGAGGAGTGGCTGATGGATAGTACACAAAAAACAGGAAATATTCTTTCAGTGTTTAAAACTATTATCTGATTCAAGCAAAAATCATTCTTGTCATTGACAAGAAAGTGAAGTTTTGGCATATGTCATTGTTTTTTACTTTTATCTTGCTTGTTATCATAAACAAAAATATCAACCAACATTCATGTCTAAACCACACTTGCTTGTGAATGATCTGAGAGACTTTTTTGTTGATTTGGAGAGTAACCATGCTTTTATTTATAGTCTAATTTTGTCAAGTTGTGTGTGAATTACAACTATTGATTTGTTATACAAACAAAAATCTGACCAAAAAACAGAATGAAAACATTCTGTGAGGATCAGTTGGCTATATGGGATTTACCATAGGGAGCATTCTGTATTTTATTTTATTTGTAAATTATATACACATTATTATATCAATAAAATTTATTATAAACTTATTAGATATATCAATATAATCTTAGGACAAGCCAGTTGTTAAATGTTACTAGCACACTACTCTCAATGCCACTGTTACTATCTCTAACCCATTATATCCCAGGAATAAGCTGTGGTCAAACACATTTCATGCTAGAAAAATACTTTTCCTTCACCCACTTCACCAAGGAGAGAGAGGAAATAGTCTACAAAGATTAGAATTCTGATTTAGCAATTCACAATTTTTAATCCATATAAACCACTTTCTCTTCTTGTTTAAAGATGGCATCAAAAGTGAAGGCAGCCTCACATTCGTCAGAAGGAACTTTGTTTCACATTCGTGCAATTAAAGGGACTGCTGAGTTTCCCAAAGAAACAGTCTACCTACAAAGATTACTGATATCTCAGATATTTCTTGGTGAAAACTGCTTGTGATTTATAAAGAGCAATATGTTGTTTTCCCCTAGTAGTTTTCTGTTTCAAAAAATATTGGTTCAGTTTCCTCAAAATTTAAACATATGGTTACCATATAACCCAACAATTTCATTCCTAAGTCAAAAGACTTGAAAACAGAGATTCAAACAGAGACTTGTACACCAACATTCATTGCAGCACTATTCACAATAAATAAAAGGTGGAAACAGCACAAGTGTGCATCAACAGATGAATAAACAAAATGTAGTGTATAATTCAGCCACAAAGACAAAAGAAGTTCTGATACATGGTCTGACATGTATGAACCTTGAAAACGTTATGCTGAGTGAAGTAAGTCAGGCACAAAAGGATAAATATTGTATGATAACATTTACATGAAATACCTAGAATAGCCAAATGCAGAGACAAAAGTAGATTAGTGGTTATCAGGGGCTGGAAGAGAAGTTCCTGGGTGGGGTTAACAGTTGAACACTCGACTACTAACCATAACATTGGTGGTTTGAATCCATTCAGAGATGCTTCAGAGGACAGGTTTTCTAATCTGCTTCTGAAATTTCACAGCTTTGAAAACCTTGTAGTGAATAAACTCCACATAAGCAGTTTCTAACTAACAACAATAAGGGGGTGGAAAGAGGAGAGAATGCAGAGTTACTGTTTAATGAATAATGAGTTTCTATTTGTTGTTGTTATGTGCTGTCGAGTTGGATTCGACTCATAGTGACCCCTCTTTGGGTTTACGAGGCAATATCACTACGGAAGTAGATTGCACCATTCTGTTTAGGGTGATGGAAAACTTTTGGAAATACTGATAGTTGTACAACATGTGGATATAATTAATGTCACTGAATTCCATCTATAAAGATAGTTACAATCACAAATTTTTTTTTGTTATATGTATTTCACCACAACAAAATTTTTAAAAAATAATGTAACATAACATCAGACAAGAGTTTCACACATGGAACTCTCCAACCTACTTTTCTGGCATGCCAAAAATAAATAAATAAATAAAAATTAGAGCAACGGTAACAGTTCCTCCCTTTCTCCCTAATTCAGTTTCCTGGGTAGGCTTTTAGGGGATCTATGCATGCACTTTTATTTCAACATTGTTGTTGTTAGGTGATGTTGAATTCATTTTGACATGTAAGAACCCAATGTGACAGAATCAAACTTCCCCATAGGGTTTTCTAAGCTGTAATCTTTATGGGAACAGGTCACCAGGTCTTTCTCCCACCAAGAAATGGGTGGATTCGAACCACCAACCTTTGAGCTAGGAGTCAAGCATGTTAACCTCTTGCCTCACCACAGGGACCTTGGAATAAGTAGCACAATTTTAATCACATCTAGCTAACACGAAAAGATTGAAGTAGATGTAAGACATACCTGATATTTTCCTGCCAAATGACTTCATGGAGTACTGTCCAGCTTAAGGTCCTGGGCATCTTGGGAAAAAAAAAAAAAAAAAACTGGAGGGAAGACTGAGAGGCAAAGCATCAGTGTGTAAACCTATCCAGGCCCCAGATTCTGGTCCAAAGCAGTACAACTGTGCTGGTTGAAATAAGAGATTTCAACCACCCCAGTAAAAGTGGGTTAAAATTGTTAATCAGAATTTTAATTATAGTTTCTTGTATTACATTTATAAATTTGTTTGGCTTTGTTGATGTATATTCTTATGTTGTTAGGTGCCATAGAGTTGGTTCTGGCTTATAGTGACCTCATGTACAACATAACAAAACAATGACAGGTTCTGCACCATCTTCACAATCATTTTTGCAGCCACTGTGTCAATCCAATTCTTACTATTGTATAAGAACCATAAAATGAGGATATGTGTAGAAATTGCCGAATGAAAATTTGGTTTTCTGTGTGTTGTTGCTGTTGTTAGGTGCCGTCGAGTTGGTTCCGACTTATAGCGACCTTGTGTACAACAGAATAAAACACTGCCTGGTCCTGCACCAGACTCACAATCCTTGCTATTCCTGAGCCCATTGTTACAGCCACTGTGTCAAACAATCTCGTTGAGGGCCTTCTCCTCTTTCGTTGACCCTCCACCTTACCAAGCATGACATCCTTCTCCAGAGAATAGTACCTTATGACAACACGACCAAAGTAGGTCAGACAAAGTATGGCCATTCTCACTTCCGAGGAGAATTCTAGCTGCATTTCTTCCAGGAGAGATTTGTTCATTCTTTTGGCAGTCCATGGTACTTTCAGTATTCTTCACCAATGCCACAACTCAAAAGCATCAACTTTTCTTTGGTCTTCCTTATTCATTGCCAAGCTCTCACATGCATATGAGGTGATAGAAAATAGCATAGCTTGGGTTAGGTGCGCTTTAGTCTTCAAGGAGATATCTTTGCTCTTCAGCACTTGAAAGAAGTCTTTTGCAGCAGATCTGCCCAGTGCAATACGTTGTCTGATGTCTTGACTGCTGCTTCCATTGGTGTTAATTGTGGAAACAAGTAATACAAAATCTTTAACAACTTCAACCTTTTCTCCATTTACTGTGATGCTGCTTATTGGTCCAGTTGTGAGGATTTTTGTTTTCTTTATGTTGAGATGTAATTCATACTGCAGACTGTAGTCTTTAAGTCTTCACCAGTAAGTTCTGCAAGTCATCCTCACTTTCAGCAAGCAAAGTTGTGTCATCTGCATATCTCAGGTTCTTAATGAGTCTTCCTCCAATCCTGATGCCACCGTCTTCTTCATATAGTCCAGCCTCTCTGATTATTTGTTCAGCACACAGACTGAATAAGTAGGCGAAAAGATACAACCCTGATGCATGCCCTTCCTGATTTTAAACCATGTAGTATCCCTTTGCTCTGTTTGTACAACAGGCTCCTGGTCTATGTACAAGTTCTTGATGAGCACAATCAAATGTTCTCGAATTCCCATTCTTCTCAATGTTATCCATAATTTGCTATGATTCATATGATTGAATGCTTTTGCATAGTCAATAAAACACAAGTAAACATGTTTTGTGGTGTACACTTCACCAAAAATAAAATACCATTTAAAGAGAAAAAAAGAACTATGAGTAAAGAATTGCTATCTAGTTTGGTACATGTTTAAGTATTATTGTAATAAATAAAGGTAAACTGAGGATTAGGGAGAATTGTTTTTCCTTGAAAAGAGGTTTATGCCTTCCTCGGGTTTGCAGGATAGGGACTTGCTGCTCTAGCACAAGTTTTTAATATGCTGAATTTTTCCTATTATTAGTTTAAATTGCGGTAATTTCTACATGGCCTCTAAAGAAAGAAATGTTATATGCCCCAGAAAACTGCAGTTTCTAACTAACAGACACCACAGTAATTCAGGTTCTAATTTGCAATTTCTAGAATTGTAAGAAGAAAATAATTCAGAGTTCAAGGATATTGTGCCAACTCACAACTTTGCTATGTATACAGTGATCCAGTCTTCCACCATGGACTTCAAACTCTCTAATTGATCAAGTTATTTCCTCCCTAATGAAGATGGCAAGACTTAACATTTCACTATTTTAATCAATGTATGGGAGAAAAGGCTGGGTCAGAACATAAGGCTGGGTCAGAACTTCCTGATCTGCAAATTTTAATTTTTTTTAAAATTTACTTTATTTTTGTTGTTGTTAGTAGTGAGAATATAAAACCAAACCAATTGCCATAGATTTGGTTCTGACTCATAGTGACCCTTTAGGACAGAGTAGAACTGCCTCATAAGGATTTTCAAGGCTATAAATCTTTATAGAAGCAGAGTTTGAACCAGCAACATTTTACTTAGTAGAAAAATGCTTTTAACCACTATACCACAAGAGCTTCTTGGTGAGGTTACACAGAGCACCCCCCCCCCCAAAAAAAAACCCAGAAAAAATACACACATCAATTCAAATTTCTACATGCACACTTCAGTGACATTCTTTGAGTTGTGTAACTTTTCTCACCCTCATTTTGTGAGTTGTGAGTTGATCTTCCCCCATTAACATAAACTCACTGCCCCCGAAGTTTCCAATACAATCTTTCAACTTGCTGTTGTCAATTTGTCCCATATGTTGTGATTGTTAGATAACATCAAGTCAGTTTAGAGTCATAGCAACCCTATGTATGACAGAACAAAACACTACCCAGTCCTGCGCCATTCACACTGTGCTGTGTTAATCCATCTCACTGAGGGTCTTCCCTTTTTTCACTGGTCCTCTATTTTACCCAGCATGATATCTTTCTCCAGGGATTGGTCCCTTGTGACAAAATGACCAAAGTATGAGACTCCAAGTCTTGTCATTCTTGCTTCTAAGGAGCATTCTGGCTGTACTTCTTCTAAGACAGATTTGTTCTTGTAAGAGATCATGGTACATTCAATATCCTTTGCCAACATACAATTCAAATGAACCAATTCTTCTGTGATCTTCCCTATTTATTGTCCAGCTCTCACATACATATGAAATGATTGAAAATACCCTGGCTTGGGTCAGGCCCAAGGAGCTCTGGTGGCATAGTGCGTAAGGCATTTGGCTGCTAACCAGAAGGTTTGCGGTTCAAATCCACCAGTCACTCCATGGAAGGAAGACTGGGCAATCTATTTCTGTAAAGATTTAGTGCCTTGGAAACCCAAAGTGTGTTGTTATGAGTTGGAATTGACTTGATAGGAGTGAGTTTGGTTTTTTGGTTTTGGGATCAGGCCCATCTTAGTTTTCAAAGTGACATCTTTGCTCTTTAACAATTTAAAGATGTCTTTTGCAGTAGATTTACCCAGTGCGAGAATATGCCATTTGATTTCTTGACTGCTGCTTCCATGGGCATTGATTGTGGATCTAAGTAAAATTAAATCCTTACAACTTTAAAATTTTCTCCGTTTATCATGATGTTGTTTCTTAGTCCACTTTTGAAGATTTTTGTTTTCTTTATGTTGATTTATAATCTGTACTGAAGGCTGTAATCTTTGATTTTCAGTCAGTAAGTCCTCTTCACTTTCAGCAAGCAAGGTTGTATCATCTGGATATTATATGTTGCCAACAACTCTTCCTTATTAACATTCATACAATACACCTTCTTGGATTAGCATACAGATTGCATGAATATGGTGAAAAGATACAACCTTAATGCAGACCTTTCTTGATTTTAAACCACACAGTAACTGCTTGCCCTGTTTGAATGACTGCCTCTTGGTCCATATGTTGTTTTTGTTAGGTGACAATAACAGTTTCTCATGACTACAATGAATTGTTCTGGAATTCCTATTCTTTTTAATGTTATGCATAATTTGTTATGATGTACCCAGTCAAATGCCTTTTCATTGTCAATAAAACATCTTTCTGGTATTCTTTACTTTCAGCCAAGATCCATTTGTCATTAGCAATGATATCCTTCATTATATGTCCTCTTTTGAATCTAGCTTGAATTTCTGGCAGTTTCCTATTGATGTACTGCTACAACTGTTTTTGAGTTATCTTCAGCATAATTTTACTTGTATGACATGTTAATGATATTGTTTGATCATTTCCACATTCTATTGGGTCACTTTTCTTTGGAATGGGCACAAATATGGATATCTTTCAGTTGATTGGCCAAATAAATGACTTCAAAAATTTTGTTTTTAATGAGTGAGTGCATCCACCGTTGCATATATTTGTTGAAACATCTCAATTCAATGGATATTCTTTCAATTCCTGGAGTCTTGTTTTTGCCAATTCCTTTGGTGTAGCTTGGACTTCTTCCTTCAGGACTATTGATTCTTGATTGCATGCTGCCTCCTAAAATGGTTGAACTTTGATCAATTCTTTTTGGTACAGTGACACTATTTATTCCTTCCATTTTCTTTTGATGCTTCCTGTATTGTTCAATATTTTGTCCACAGAATCCTTCAATATTGAAACTTGAGGCTTGAACTTTTTCTTCAGTTCTTTCAGCTTGAGAGATGCTGAGTGTGTTCTTCCTTTTGGTTTTCTAACTCCAGGTCTTTGCACATTTCATTATAATTCTTCACTCTGTCCTTTCAAGCTGCCTTTGGAAATCTATTCAACTCTTTTACTTGATCATTTTTACCAGTTTCTTTAGCTACTCTACATTCAAGATCAAGTTTCAGAGTTTGTTCTGACATCCATTTTGGTCTTTCCTTCCTTTGCTGTTGTTAAGTGCCATCTAGTCATCTCTGACTCATAGCGACCTTATGTGCAACAGAACAAAACACTGCCCAGTCCTGTGCCAGCCATATGATCCCTGCTATGCCTGAGCCCATCATTGCAGTCACTGTGTCAATCCATCTTGTTGAGGGCCTTCCACCTTTTCATTGTCCCTCCTTCTTTTCCTGTCTTTTTAATGACATTTTGCTTTCTTCATGTATGATGTCCTTGCTGTCATCCTAAAACTTGTCTGGTCTTTGGCCACTGGTGTTCAATGCATCAAATCTATTCTCCAGGTGACCTCTAAATTTAGGTAAGATACACTCAAGGTCATATTTTGGCTTTCATGGATTTATTTTAATTTTCTTCAGTTTCAAATTGAACTTGCATATGAGCAATTGATGGTCTGTTTCAGAGTCAGTCCCTGATCTCTTTCTGACTGATGATATTGGGCTTCTTTATTGTCTCTTTCCACAGATGTAGTTGATTTGATTCCTGTGTATTCCATCTGACAATGTCTATGTTTATAGTAGTCGTTTATGTTGTTTTAAAACAGTACTTGCAACAAATATGTTGTTGGTCATGCAAAATTCTATCATGTGATCTTTCATGTCATTTCTATCATCAAGGCAATAAAGGCTTTTGACTGCTAATCAGAAGGTTGGTGGTTCAAACTCACCAAGTGCTCCATGGAAGGAAGATTGGGCAATCTACTTCTGTAAAGATTTACTGCCTCAGAAACCCAATGGGGTCGTTATGAATCAGAATTGACTAGATGGCAGTGAGTTTTGTTTTTAGTGATGCTTCTTTGTTTCCAACTCTTGCAATTCAATCATAAGTAATTATCAATACATCTTTTTTTTTTTTTTAATTGTAATTTGGGTGAAAATTTACAGGGCAAATTCATTTTCCATACAACTGTTCATACATATTTTACTTCATGATATTGCTTACAATCCCCATCATGTAGCAGCTCTCTTCCTGCTTTTTCCTTGTGTTACCTTTTTTATGTGTCCTTCTTTCCTATGCATTTTTGCCTTCTAAGCTACCTCCCTGTGCAAATACTGCCCTTCTTGTCTTCTGTGGTTGATTGTTCTAAGCAGTGTATTTACCTGGTGTAAATATTTACTTATGCCCCTATCGTTTGGCTGGAAGACATGGAGTAAGTTAAATTCTAGGCCCACAGGGTGCCTAGGGACCATAGTTTCGGGCATTTACCTGTCTTTATCAGACAAGTTAGCTTGATCTTTTATTGTGGTTTTGAGTTTGCTCCACATTTTTCTCCTACTCTATGCAGGATCTCCTATTTTGAACCCATTCTGAGTGGTTGCGAGTGGTAGCCAGAAAACCTCTAGTTCTTCTGGTCTCAGGGTCATGAAGGCTGAGGTTCCAGTAGTCCACTATTCCCTTGGACTAATTTTTTACATGTGTCTTTAGTTTTCTTCATTCTTCTTTGCTCCAGATGAGGAGAGCCCAATTGTTACATCTAGATGGTCGTTTGCAAGCTTTTAAGACCCTAGTCACCACTCACCAAACAAGGATGTAGAACAGTGCTTTTCTCTAGTACGTGTTCTGGTTACTTAGTGTCATACTGACAGGAATATACCACAAATGGGATGAACAAACAGGAGTTTATTCTCTTACAATTTTGGAAGCTAGAAGTCTGAGTTCAGAGTGCTGGGTCTTGGGCCTAGGTGAAAGTCCTTAAACCTTGGGCTTCATCTTTTGCTTCTGGCCCACTGAAACTAGAGGTATCTCTTCACTCAGGCACATGTTGGCTGCTTAGGTTGACAAGCCCAAGGTTGACTAATAAATTCAAGTCCCATTAACAGTTCTAAGATCGGCAGACAACATGGCAGGCTGGTGAATAACTTGGCTACATGCAGGATTCAAGTGTGCCTTAAACTGTAGTCCATTCTCAAAGCTTCTCCTTATATAGGGATAGCAGACCACATCCTTAAAGCAACTACTCAGCTGCTTGTGGCAGATTCTACCATGGAGTTGATTGCCACTCTCATCATGGGGAATAACTACCAGCAGCTGCCCAGCCACTCAAAACCAGGCTCAGCCAAGTTGATATAACTTTAACTACTACCACAGTAAGTTATACCAATTGAACTTGATGTCTCTCCTGACCATAGTCTGGATCCCATGGGCCCAACAACTCACTGCCTCAGGGTGGTTGGCTGTGGCTGAGAAGTTATCAAAACTTTGTCCCCTGTTAGCTCTATTATCTCTTTGTGTGTGTGTGTGTGTGTGGGTAGACATTCTTACAGTGCATACAAATACTTATGTAGAAATAGCGGCTGCCAAAGTTATATATGGTCATGGGTATATTCTCTTTTGTCTAAACATACCTGATCATGCAGTCTGTATACCTATGTATCTACCCATAGATTAATGTTTATTAGTACTGATAAGGCAGGACTGTGTAAGTAAAAGTGTTAATCTTTGTTGTTTGTACCTCTTGTGCATCTCTCTGTGTTGTTCTATTCCTCAGTGTTACTGTGTTGGTCACTTGTTTTTGGTATATTGCCTTTCCCTTCACCCAAATCAATACTTGTCTCTTACCTATCTAGCAAATTTCCCTTCCTTCCCCTTTGATCTCTGGTAACCAGCAACAAAGAAAATTTCCTTCCATATGTAAATCTTTCATTGAATCTTTTCAATTGTAGTAATCAATATTTTTCCTTCTGTGATTGACTTATTCCACTCAGCTTAATGTACTCTAAGTTCATCTATGTTATGAGATGTTTTATGGATTCTACGTTATTCTTTAGTGTTGCATAGTATTCCATTGTGTATGTATCAGAATTTGGTTATCCAATCCTCTGTTGATGCAAACTTAGGTTGTTTCAATCTCTTTACTATTGTGAAAAGTGCTGTGATGAACATAGATGTGCATATATCTATTCATGCCCTGGCTCTCGCTTCTTTAGGACACATACCTAGTAATGGGATTGCTGAATCAAATAGTATTTCTATTTCCAATTTTTAAGGAATTGCCATACCACTTTCCACAGTGGTTGTATCATTTTACAGTTCTACTAGCAGTGTATGAGAGTTCCAAAATCTCCACATCCTTGTCAGCATTTGTTACATTCTGTCTCATTGTACTTTGCTGTTAGTGCTGGGGTGAGATGGTATCTTTTTGTTATTTTGATTTGCATCTCTGTAATGGCTAAGCCCCAGGGTTACAGGTGAGGAGAGACAATGCAGGGGCGCCCAGAGCAGCAGGCCGGAAGAGCAGGAGAAAGGGGATAAAAGCCTTGAACCGGACAGAAGAGCAGTCAGCCCCAGGGTTACAGGGGAGGAGAGACAACTAAGGGATGCCCAGAGTAGCAGGCCGGAAGAGCAAGAGGAAGGGGATAAAATCCAGGAAGCCAGAGAGAAGAGCAATCAGCTGAAGGGATTAGGTGAGGAGGGGAAACTCAGGCCCGCCCAGAGTAGCAGGCCGGAAGAGCAGGAGAAAGGGGATAAAAGGCTTGAGCCTGGACAGAAGAGCAGTCAGCCCCAGGGTTACATGTGAGGAGAGAC
>NW_006922135.1:223761-232712 GCF_000298275.1 Orycteropus afer afer
TCGGAAACGACTTGACGGCACTTAACAACAACAACAACAATGGCTAATGATTGTAAAACATTTCTTCATGTATTTTTTTGCTGCCTGAATATCGTCTTTGGTGAAGTGTCTGTTCATGTCTTCTGCCAATTTTTTAATTGGATTGTATGTCTTTTTGATGTAGAGGGGTTGGAGTTTTTTGTTAAAATTAGAGGTAATTTCATCGTCAGATATGTCGTTGCCAAATATTTTTTTCCCAATTTTTACTCTTTGGAAAAGTCTTTCATTGCTCATAAGAATTTAATTTTTGGAAGGTCCCAATCACCTAGTTTTCTCTTTTGCTGTTTGTGCATTTTTTTTTTTTTTTTTAATGTTTGGCATTGTATTCATGTCATATATCAGGACTTGTAAGTTTTTCCCTATATTTTCTTTGATGAACTTTATAGTTTTAGGTTTTATATTTAAGTCTTTCATCTATCTGGAGTTAGTTTTTGTTTATGGTTTGAGGTATGGATCTTGTTTAATTTTTCTGCAAGTGGATATCCAGTTTTGCCAGCATCAGTTTTTAAAGAGACTACGTCTTCCCTTTTTAATGGATTTCAATCCATGGAATCAGGATTGGGATTGCATCAAATGTATAGATTGCTTTGGGTAGTATTGGCATTTTCACAATGTTCTGTCTTGCTATCCATGAATATGTTATTTTCTTCCATTTATGTAGATCTCTGATAGTTTATTGAAGTTGTATTCTGTAGTTTTTTTTTTTTTTTGTATAGGTGTTTTGTGTTTCTGGTAAGATTTATCCCCAAGTATTTATCATTTTGGTAGCTACTGTAAATGGTATTGATTCCTTATTTCCTTTTCAGTGACCTCTTTGCTGGTATAGAGGAATCCAGCTGATTTTTGTATGTTGATCTTGTATCCTGCCACTATACTAAATCTCTCAATAAGTTCCAGTAGTTTTCTTGCTGAGTCTCCTGGGTTTTATATTGCCTTATTGCCCTGGCTAAGACTTCCAACACAATGTTGAATAGAAGTTGTGATAGAGGGCATCCTTGTCTGGTTCCTGTTCACAGGACGAATGGTTTGAGTCTCTGTTCATTGAGAATAATGTTGGTTGTTTGCATATATTCCCTTTGTTTTGTTGAGGAATTTCCCTCCTGTTCTTATTTTTTCTGAGAGTTTTTATCAAGAATGGGTTTTGGATTTTTCAAATGTTTTTTCTGCATTGATTGATATGATCTTGTGGCTCTTTTTCTGTATTTTACTTATATTATGGATCATGTTGATTGTTTTTCAAATGTTGAACTGTCCTTTCATACCTAATATGAACCCCAATTTCTCTTGATGTATTATTATTATTATTATTATTATTTGATATGTTGTTGGAGTCAATTGGGTAGGATTTTGTTGAAGGTTTTTGCATCTATATTTATCAGGGATATTGGTCTGTAGTTTTCCTTGCAAGTGGTGTCTTTGCCTGCTTTTTTGTCAGGGCTATTCTTGGTTCATAAAATGAATTTGGGAGGATTCCATCCTTTTCTATGTTCTGAAATAATTTGAGTAGGGTTGATGTCATCTTGTCTCTGAATGTTTGATATAATTCACCAGTGAAACTGTCTGGGCCAAGACTCTTTTTTTGTTGGTCATTTTCTTATGACCTGTTCAATTACTTCTTTTCTTATGGGTATGTTCAAATTTTCTACCTCAGTTTGTGTTAGTTTAGGTAAATAGTGTGTCTCTAGAGCTCTGTCCATTTCTTCTAGGTTTTCATTGTATCCTGATAGTATACTTTTTATTTCAGTTAATTCTGTTGTGATGTCAGACAGTTAATTTCTTATTTGTGTTATTTGCATTTTCTCCTTCTTTTCCTTTGTTAAGTTTGCCAGTGGTTGGTAGATTTTATTAATCTTTTCTGAGAACCAACTTCTATTTCTAGTCTTGTTGATTTTTTCTATTGTCTTCCTATTTTCTGTTTCACTTATTTCTGCTGAAGTTATTTCTTTTCTTCTGGTGGTTGTAGGCTTTTTCTTTTGCTGCTCTTTTTCTAATTGTTGGAGATGTTGGGTTAAGGTGTTAGTTTTAGCTCTTTCTTCTTTTTTGATGTGTGCATTTATTTGCATAAGTTGCTTTTGCGGTGTCCCATTGGTATGTTGTGTTTTCATTCTCATTTGATTCAAAACATTTTTAAATTTCTTTCTTATTTCATGCATTATCCAGTAGTTTTTAAGGAGGGTGTTATTCACTTTCTATGTGTTTGCTCTTTTTCCGTTGATCTTCCTACCGTTGATTTCTACTTATATAGCATTGTGATCTGAGAAGATGCTTTGCAGTATTTCAATGTTTTATTAAGGCTTGTTCTGTCACTGAACATATGATCCCTCCTAGCAAGTGTTTTATGTGCACTGGAAAAGAATGTATATTGTGCTGTTGTTAGGTGAAGTGCTCTGTACATGTCTATAAGGTCAAATTGGCTGATTGTATTTTTTTAGTTCTTGTTTGTCTTTGTTTAGTTTCTTTCCCTTTGGTCTATCCTTCATTGAAAATGGTGTGTTAAAGTCTCCTACTATTACTGTGTATTTATCTGCTTTTCATTTCAATTCTGTCAAAGTCTGATTTATGTATTTTGGGGCTCTCTCATTGGGAGTATAGATATTTATTATGCTTATGTCCTCTTGTTCAGTTGGTCCTTTAATCATTATATAATGTCCTTCCTTGTCTCCTTTGGTGGTTTTTTTCTTAAAGCCTATTTCATCAGAAATTAATATTTCCACTCCTGCTCTTTTTTGATTGCCATATTCTTGATAAATCTTTCTCCAACCTTTGATTATTAATCTATTTTTGTTGTTGTGTCTAAGATGAGTCTCCTGTAGACATCATATTGATAGATCATGTTTTCTTACCCGGTCTTCAACTCTCTGTTTCTTGAATGGTGCATTTAACCCATTTGCATTCAGTGTAATTCTCAACAAGAATGAATTTATTGCTGTCATTTTGTTATGTGTTTTTTCACAGTGTTGCCAATTTCTATGTTCCATATAATTTTCTGCATTGAGTTCATTTTGTTTATGAATCATGTTATCATTTGTTTCCTTGCTATTGTTTTGTTTTTGTTGTTGTTGTTAAGTGCCGTTGAGTCATTTCCGACTCATAGCGACCCCATGCACAGCAGAACGAAACACTGCCTGATCCCACGCCAGTCCCACAATCCCTGCTATACTTGAGCCCATCATCGCAGCCACCGTATCAATCCATCTCGTTGAAGGCCTCCCCCTCTTTCGTTGACCCTCCATCCTACCAAGCATGACATCCTTCTCCAGGGAATGGTCCCTTCTTACAACATGACCAAAATAGGTGAGACGAAGTCTGGCCATTCTTGCTTCCAAGGAGCATTCTGGCTGCACTTCCTCCAGGACAGATCTGTTAGTTCTTTTAGCAGTCCATGGTACTTTCAGCATTCTCCACCAGCACCACAACTCAAAAGCATCAACTCTTCTTCGGTCTTCCTTATTCATTGTCCAGCTCTCACATGCATACGAGGTGATTGGAAATATTATGGCTTTTGTCAGGTGCACCTTAGTCCTCAATGACATATCCTTGCTCCTCAGCACTTGAAACAGCTCTTTCGCAGTTGACTTTCCCAATGTTTCCCAATTGTTTTAGTAATTGCTAAATATTTGTGACTCTCTACTTTTTAAAATTTTGATGCAAAATTTTATTATGTTTCTTTGTGTTTACTCTGTCATTTATGATTTTCCTCCCAAGTTTAGAAAAGTGCGTTCTATCTTGCAATTGCCTTGACTTTCTCACCATTTGCAAGTTCTGTACCTACCCTATTTATTCTTCTTTCTTTTTGGTTTGTATTTGTCCTCATGTACCAATTGATGTCTCTAGTTTCCTGTTTACAGTCTTGTAAGCTTATTTTATTTTGGGTACTTCTATAACTGTGCTGGTTTCTGGGTTATGTCATCATGCATGTTAATCGTCAGTTGTTGTCTGCTGTTATTTGTTCTCTCCTTGAAGGACTCCTTTTAGCATCTCATGTAAGTTTGTTCTGGTTTTGACAAATTCCTTTAATTTCTGTTTATCTGGAAATGTCTTAATTTCATCACCACATTTGAGCAACAAATTTGCTGGGTATATAATTCTTGGCTGACAATTTTTTTTCTTTTGGGGTTTTTTATATATAGTCCCATTGCCTTCTCACCTGCATGGTTTCTGTTGTGAAATCAGCACTTAGTCTTCTTGTTTGCCCTTTGTAGGTAATTTTCCATTTTTCCTGTTCTGCTTTCAGGATTCTTTCTTCGTCTTTGGGTTTTGTGAGCTAGGTTTTGATATGTCTTAGTTATTTTCTTTTGAGGCCTGTCCTGTTTGGGGTTCGTTGAACTTCTTGAATGGATATCTTCTCATCTTTCATCATATCAGGGACAAACTCTTCCAGCAAGTCTTTGACAATTTTCATTGTGGTTTTATTTGTCTTTCCCTGTTCTGGAATTCTGTTCACATGTACGCTATTTATCTTGATGGTACCCCACATGAATCTTAGGCTTTCTTCAATTTGATTTGATTTTTTTCTGATTGATTTCTTAGCAAAGTAGTATTGAGGTATTTGTTTTCAAATATCACTAATTCTGTCTTCCATTGATTGATTCTTCTTTGCTTGTTCAATTTGCTATCATTTTCTGAAATCTTTGTATTAATCTTCTGGATTTCTATTTGTTATTTTTGTATCTTTTATAACTTTTCATTAATTTTATCTGTTTGTTCTTGTTTTGTTTTTCTAAATTATTGTAGAGTGTTGTCTGTGTTTACCTCAAATTTGTCACTGTTTTCCTTGATCTGCCTCTTAATCCATTGAATATACCTAAATACAATTTTTTGAATTTCTTATCATTCAGTTCCAATGCTGCTTCTTCCTTGGGGAAGTTTTCTGGGTCTGTATTCTTTTTGTCCTACTTTATCTTGATTTTTTTATGTAGATTGGGATGGTCACTTATTTCTCCAAGACATTGTGAGGTAATTTAATTTTTAATATTTAATTGCTGATTCTATGTGTGATTTGCCCAGTTTTTCCTTCCTTTATTTTGTTTTGATATATCCAAATGAACAGGTCTACTGTTCACTAGTTCCTCTGTTCACTAGTTGGCAGCATTTAGGCACTCACCACCAGTCTCCTGGTGGATATGATGGAGAATGAAAGTGTTTGCACAGATCTGTGTTAGCTTTTCATGAAGAGTAGTTGAGGGTGGGATGGGTTGGTATTAGCTCCCATCTATCATTGCTCTATTGGTGCAGAAGCAAGTGGTGGCCCTCATATAGTGGGTGGGTCTACAGAAGGTGTGGGTATCATTGGGTCACATGGACATTGTTGCTATCTCCACCTACTTAGGCAAACAAATAAAAAGAGAACAAAAAGTACAAACAGCATAAATATACATCAACAATCACACATGCAAAAAAGAAAAGGTATAAAATAACAGAAAAATTAATAAAAAGTTAAAAAAAGAAAAAGAGAGAAAAAAAAAAGCCACAATATCTAGGGAAGTGGGTAATAAGAGAAAAGAGCAACAGAAAAAGAATAATAAAGAAAAATGCAGGTAGAAAAACAAGGAATGTGGAAAACCAAAAGAGAAGAACAAGAAAAGAAAGCAAAAAGGATGGAACCAGGAAAAGGGAAAAGAAAAGCTAAGAACCAGAGAAGGGAAAGAGGAAAGAAAAAATGAAATGAAAGAAAGGAAGAAAAGAGAAACATATGAAAACAAAGCTTGGGGTAGAGCAGGGCACCAGGGCTCTGTGAGGGCACCCAGACTGGGATGGAATTCCTGCCAGTCAAGAATGTGTGTGAAGGTGGGTGATGGCCACACCTCTGCTCACCAAGAGGTTGTGGGGTACAGGGGTAAAGGGAAAATCACACCTTTATATTTGTCAGCCTCCAGTGTGTTTGCCCATGCTGTCCTTGCCAAGTGGAGCTTACTCTTAGGTTGCTGCCTGGATCTTAATGGCACTTGTAAATATTCAAATTGCCCATGCCATCAGGACAGCCTATAGTCTGCATCTCTGTGAATATTCAGGTTCCTCTAATAACCCATTCCCATCAAGTCTACTTTGCCTCGTAGTGACACTCACTGGGTTTCTAGGGCTATAAATCTTTATGGAATTAGAGCACCTCCTCTTTCTCCTGTACAGCAACCAGTGGGTTTGAACCACTGACTTTCTGTTTAGCAGACCAATACCTTACCCACAATGCCACCAGAGCTCCTTCAGGTTCTTCTACTACTTGGTATTTAATCCTGTTATTTATCCTTCCCTTCAAAGCTCAGGGTTCTAGGATTATCTTGTGTATCTGTTTCAATTAATTTCTTATTTCTTTGTTATAAGGAGTCTGTGTAGCTTCTCTGACTATTTTGCCATCTTGCTGGAAGTCACTGATCACTACCTCTTGATTGCCTGGTCAATTTTAAACTGCAGAAATTGGCAAAATCTTCAGCTTCTTCATCTTTGGTTTTAGTGGTTGGGGCATATGTCTGAATAATATTTTTGTTATATTAATTTATTTTAATTTACTATTTTAATTTATTATTATCTTCCTTGTAGGCATATGGATGTTATTCTATCACTGACAGCACTGTACTTCAGGATGGAATTTGAAATGCTCTTTTTGACAGTGAATGCAGTGTCATTCCTCTTTAATTTGTTATTCCCAGCATAGCAGACCATATGATTATCTAATTCAAAATGGCCAATGTCAACCCATTTCAGCTCACTAATGCCTAGGATATCATTTTTTTTTTTTTTTATGTATTCAATTTCATTTTCAACAACTTCCAAATTTCCTAGATTCATACTCCCTACATTCCATATTCAGATTATTAATGGGTATTTACATCTCTTTCTTCTCATTTTTTGTTGTGCCACATCAAGTGAAGGTCACAAAAGCTTTACTCCATGCATATTATTTTGTTCTGCTCTACTTTGAGGAGGCAACTCTCCTCCAGTTGTATTTTGAGAGCTTTGCAATCTGAGAGCACTATATTATAAAATGTTTAATTGCTAGTCATAAGGGTTTCAGTGGCCATTTTTTCCCCCCAGAAGTGGACCTGGCCACATCTTTCTTTCTTTTCCTTTTTTTTTTTTTTTTACTTTTATTGTGGTAAAAATATACACAACAAGACATTCACCAACACAACGACTTCCACATTAACAGATCAGAGACATTGATGACATTTTTCATGCTGTGCAATCATTATTGCTATCCTTTTCCAAAATATTCCACCACCATTATCAGAAACTCAATGCCCTGCAACCAAAACATCCCCTTTCCCCTTCTTCCTATCCCTGGTAACCAATAATAATGTTTGATATGTGTTGTTGTTGTTAGGTGCCATTGAGTCATCTCTGACTCATAGAGACACTATGCACAGCAGAACAAAACACTGCCCAGTCCAGCACCAGCTCCACAATCCTTGCCATACTTGAGCCCATCACTGCAGCCACTATGTAAATCCATCTCATTGAGGATTCTCTTTTGTCGACCTTCCATCTTACCAAACATGACATCCTTCTCCAGGGAATGGTCCCTCCCTTCTGACAACATGACCAAAGTTTGTGAGAAGAAGTCTGGCCATTCTTGCTTCTAAGGAGCATTCTGGCTGCACTTCTATGGAGGACAGATTTGTTGGATCATTTAGCAGTCCATGGTACTTTCAGCATTCTTCGACAGCACCACAACTCAAAAGTATCAACTTTTCTTCAGTCTTCCTTATTCATTGTCTAGCTCTCACAACCATAAGGGGTGACTGAAAATACCATGTCTTGTGTCAGGTGCACTGTAGTCCTCAAGGAGGAATCTTTGCTCTTCAGCACTTGAAAGAGGTCCTATGCAGCTGATTTGCCCAGTGCTATATGTTGTCTGATGTCCTGACTGCTGCTTCTATTGGTGTCGATTATAGAAACAAATAATGTGAAGTCCTTGACAACTTCAAACATTTCTCCATTCATTGTGATGCTGCTTATAGGTCCAATTGTGAAGATTTTTGTTTTCTTTATATCAAGATGTAATCCATACTGCAGGCTGTATTCTTCAATTTCCATCAGTAAGTGCTTCAAGTCATGCTCACTTTCAGCAAGCAAAGTTGTATCATCAGGGTATCACAGGCTGTTAATGATTCTTTATCCAGTCCTGATACCATGTTCTTCTTCATATAGTCCAGCTTCTAAGATTATTTGCTCAGCATACAACTTGAATAAGTATGGTGAAATGATACAACCCTGACACACTCCCTTCTTGATTTTAAACCATGCAGTGTCCCCTTGTTCTGTTTGAATGACAGCCTCCTGGTCTATGTACAAGTTCCTCATGAGTACAATCAAGTGTTCTGGAATTCCCATTCTTCTCAATATTATCCAAAATTTGTTATGATCCACACAATCAAATGCTTTTCCATAGTCAATGAAACACAAGTAAACATCTTTCTGGTATGCTTTGCTTTGATCCAAGATCCATCTGACACCAGCAATGATATCCCTCATTCCACATCTTCTTCTGAATCCAGCTTGCATTTCTGGATGTTCTTTGTCAATATACCGCTGCAACCATTTTTTAATTATCTTTAGTAAGATCTTACTTGCATGTGATATTAATGATTTTGTTTGACAATTTACACAATGTGTGGGATTACCTTTCTTTGGAATTAATACAAATATGAATCTCTTCCAGTCAGTTGGCCAGATAGCTATCTTCCAAATCTCTTGGCATAGCCGAGTGAGTGCCTCCAGTGGGACATCTGTTTGTTGAAACATCTCAGTGGGTTTTCTGTCAATGCCTGGAGCCTTGTTCTTTGCCAATTCCTTCAGTGCAGCTTAAACTTCTTCTTTCAGTACCATTGGTTCTTTTTTTTTTTTTTTAGGATTTGGGTGAAGATTTACAGAGTAATTTCACTTTTCATACAGCAGTTCACATATACTTTGTCTCA
>NW_006922135.1:237292-240798 GCF_000298275.1 Orycteropus afer afer
ATTATCTTCTGTGTCTGTGTTAATTGGTTTCCCTTTTCTTTGTTGAAGAGGGTCTGTGCAATCCTTCTGCCTAGTCCGCCATCTTGCCCCGCCTCCCTCAGTACCATTGGTTCTTGATCATATACCACCTCCTGAAACAGATGAACATCTACCAGTTCTTTTTGGTACAGTGAATCTGTGTATTCCTTCCATCTTCTTTTGATGCTTCCTGCATCATTCACTATTTTGCCCATAGAATCTTTCAATATTGTAATGCTATGCTTAAATTTTTTCCTCAGTTCTTTCAGCTTGAGAAATACTGAGCATGTTTTCCCTTTTGGTTTTCTAACTCCAGGTCTTTGCATATTTCATTATAACTGACTCTGTCTGCTTGAGCTGCTCTTTAAAATCTTCTGTTCAGCTCTTTTTACCTGTCATTTATTCCATTTGCTTTAGCTACTCTGTACTCAAGGGCAAATTTCAGAGTCTCTTCTGCCATCTATTTTGGTCTTTTTTTCCTTTTTTGTCTTTTTAATGACCATTTGCTTTCTTCATGGATGATGCTCTTGATGCCATCCCATAATTCTTCTGGTTTTTGGTCATTAGTGTTCAGTTCATCAAATGTATTCTTTAGACAGTCTCTAAATTCAGGAGGGATATATTCAAGATCATATTTTGGCTCTCATGGATGTGTTTTAATTTTCTTGAACTTCAAGTTGAACTTGATTATGAGCAGTTGATGGTCTGTTTCACAGTCTGCTCCTGGCCTTGTTTTGGCTGAAGATATTGAGCTTTTTCATCACCTCTTGCCATAGATGCAGTCAATCTGATTCCTGTGCACTCCATCTGGTGAAGTCCACATGTATAGCCACCATTTTTTTGTTGTTGAAAATAGGTATTTGCAATGAATAAGTTTGTTAGTCTTGCAAAATTCTATCATGCCATCTCCATTGTTATTTCTGTCACCAAGGCCAAATTTTCCAATTACTAGTGATTCTTCCAACTTCTGCATTCCAATCACCAGTGATAATGAACACATCTTGATTGCATGTTTGGTCAATTTCAGACAGCAGAAGTTGTAGAAATCTTAGATTTGAATAATACTAGTATTAACTGGTCTTCCTTTTATGTGTCTGGATATTATCCTATCACTGACAGCATTGTACTTCAGGACAGATCTTGAAACATCCTTTGCTATGATGAATGATACCATTCCTTTTCAAATTGTCATTCCCGGCGTAGTAGATCTTGTGGTTATCTGATTCAAAATGGCCAAAACCAGTTCACTTCAGCTCCCTAATGCCTAGTATATCAATCTTTATGCATTTCATTTCATTTTTGACAACTTCCAATTTTCCTATATTCATACTTCGTACATTCCATGTTCTGATTATTAATAGATTTTTACAGCTATTTCTCCTCAATTTGAGTCATGCCACATCAGCAAATGGAAGTCCCAAAAGTTTTACTTTATCCATATTACTAAGGTTGGTTCTACTTTGTTGAGGCAGCTCTTTCCCAGTTGTATTTTGAATGCCTTCTGATCTAAGGAGTTCATCATCCTGTTCTGTATTGGAAAATGTTTCCAGGTTATTCATAAATGTGCCTAGTAATGCATCAGTCAGTGTTTCTCTGCTGTTCATAAGCATATTCTGGCTAATTCTTTGAGAAATGGATGGTCTCCTCCTTCTTCCTATCAGTCTGTAAGATGCGTTGAAACCTGTGCACCATGTGAAACCCTTCTGGCATTTGAAACACTGGTGGCACAGCATCAAACCTCACAGCAAGGTGCAAGCCACCACAGTATGACAAACTGACAGGCAAATTTGTCTCCCTTAGCTTTTCAAAAACCTCTCCATTCTCTTCTTACCTGGATCCCTCAGCTCTGTCTCTGTCTCATCCCTGGCTTTTCCCCCATTTCTTGCCTCTTGTGGTGGGGCCTTGTCTCCCTCCTGTAAATCTTTATGGAAGTATATTGCCCCTTCTTCCTTGCACAGAGTGGCTGGTGGGTTTGAACTTCTGACCTTCTGGTTAGCAACTAAATGCCTTATGCACTATGGCACCAGAGTGTTCTCTCTCTCTCAGCTTATCTAGGAATTTTCCCTCCCTTCCCCTGTCATCCCTGGTAACCAACAAAGAAAATTTTCTTCCATATATAAACCTTTCCTTGATTTAGCCATGTCTTTCTTTCTAGTCTGCTGCTCCACCAAAACCTGTCTACCATGGATGACCCTCCTGGTATTTGAAATATTGGTGACATAGCTTACAGTATCACAGCAACATGCAAGCCACAACAGTGTGACAAACTGACAGATGAATGGTGGTGTTCCTATTCAGATAGAACTTAAAAGAAAATGCTCAGGGCAACATTCTTTATTAGTTTAGCTAAACTATCATTTGATTTTAGGAAGACATCAGGGGACGTTTTTATTTTAAGATTTAAATATTATTTCAGAACAATAGTTTCAGAGGTTAATCTAGTCTCCATGGCTCCAGAAAATCTGGAGTTCATGAGACTTGAAATTCTGTTCTGCATTTTCTCCCTTTCAATCATTATTCTTCTATAAAATCTTTGATCAAAACCTTCAGCAATAGTAGCCAGTGATCATCCAGTTCATCTGGTCTAATGGCAAAGCAATAGTTATTCATAGAATTAATTAGTCACACATTTCATTTCCTCTTCCTATTCTTGACTTTCTTCTTCCTTTCTTGCTCCAGGCAAATAGAGACCTAAAATTCTATTGTGCCTTGGATGGCAGCCTGCAAGCTTTTAAAATCCCAGGCACTATGCAACCAAGAGGTAAAACATGGTCTAAACATGCTATTAGCCCAATTAACTGGGATGGCCTATGAAACTATGATCCTAAACCTCCAAACCAAAGTGGTATATCCCATGAAGTGTTTGGTTATGCTATATGCAGCCTCAGTAACTACTCTTTTTTTTTTTTCCTACTTGTAATTATTGTAAATATATCTAACACATGATTTTTCAAAATTCAGGTTTTTGCCGGTGTACAACTTATTGATAGTAATTACATTATTAAGTTATGCAATCCGACCCTTAACCAATGCAATTTTTCCATCCTTGTAAACCAACTAAAAGTCGGGAATCCACAAGCAACAATCTCCCTTTTCCCCTTCCCTCATACCTCTGGTAACTGCAAACAAAAACTTGGTTTCTATACATTTGCCTGTTCTTTTCTTTTATATAAGTGAGACCATGCAATATTTATCCTTTTGTGATTGACTTATTTTGGTGGTGCAGTGCCTAAAGCATTTGACTGCTAACCAGAAAGTTGGTGGTTCAAACCCACCAGCTGTTCATGAAAGGAAGATGGGACAATTTACTTTATAAAGATTTACCACCTTAGAAACACTAAAGGGGTTGCTATGACTCTAATCAACTTGATTGCCTCTTGTGGTGGGGCAAGATTTTTTTTTTTTTTTTTTTTTAGAAGCAGATCATTGAGTTCTTCTCTGTCTGCCTTAATCTAGAAGCTCCCCTGAACTTGTTCACCAGATTTCAT
>NW_006922135.1:240898-255335 GCF_000298275.1 Orycteropus afer afer
CTTCTGACCTTCTGGTTAGCAACTAAATGCCTTATGCACTATGGCACCAGAGTGTTCTCTCTCTCTCAGCTTATCTAGGAATTTTCCCTCCCTTCCCCTGTCATCCCTGGTAACCAACAAAGAAAATTTTCTTCCATATATAAACCTTTCCTTGATTTAGCCATGTCTTTCTTTCTAGTCTGCTGCTCCACCAAAACCTGTCTACCATGGATGACCCTCCTGGTATTTGAAATATTGGTGACATAGCTTACAGTATCACAGCAACATGCAAGCCACAACAGTGTGACAAACTGACAGATGAATGGTGGTGTTCCTATTCAGATAGAACTTAAAAGAAAATGCTCAGGGCAACATTCTTTATTAGTTTAGCTAAACTATCATTTGATTTTAGGAAGACATCAGGGGACGTTTTTATTTTAAGATTTAAATATTATTTCAGAACAATAGTTTCAGAGGTTAATCTAGTCTCCATGGCTCCAGAAAATCTGGAGTTCATGAGACTTGAAATTCTGTTCTGCATTTTCTCCCTTTCAATCATTATTCTTCTATAAAATCTTTGATCAAAACCTTCAGCAATAGTAGCCAGTGATCATCCAGTTCATCTGGTCTAATGGCAAAGCAATAGTTATTCATAGAATTAATTAGTCACACATTTCATTTCCTCTTCCTATTCTTGACTTTCTTCTTCCTTTCTTGCTCCAGGCAAATAGAGACCTAAAATTCTATTGTGCCTTGGATGGCAGCCTGCAAGCTTTTAAAATCCCAGGCACTATGCAACCAAGAGGTAAAACATGGTCTAAACATGCTATTAGCCCAATTAACTGGGATGGCCTATGAAACTATGATCCTAAACCTCCAAACCAAAGTGGTATATCCCATGAAGTGTTTGGTTATGCTATATGCAGCCTCAGTAACTACTCTTTTTTTTTTTTCCTACTTGTAATTATTGTAAATATATCTAACACATGATTTTTCAAAATTCAGGTTTTTGCCGGTGTACAACTTATTGATAGTAATTACATTATTAAGTTATGCAATCCGACCCTTAACCAATGCAATTTTTCCATCCTTGTAAACCAACTAAAAGTCGGGAATCCACAAGCAACAATCTCCCTTTTCCCCTTCCCTCATACCTCTGGTAACTGCAAACAAAAACTTGGTTTCTATACATTTGCCTGTTCTTTTCTTTTATATAAGTGAGACCATGCAATATTTATCCTTTTGTGATTGACTTATTTTGGTGGTGCAGTGCCTAAAGCATTTGACTGCTAACCAGAAAGTTGGTGGTTCAAACCCACCAGCTGTTCATGAAAGGAAGATGGGACAATTTACTTTATAAAGATTTACCACCTTAGAAACACTAAAGGGGTTGCTATGACTCTAATCAACTTGATTGCCTCTTGTGGTGGGGCAAGATTTTTTTTTTTTTTTTTTATTTCACTCAGTATAATGTCTTCAAGTTCCATCCATATTGTAGCATGTATTGAGAGTTCCTTTTTTCTTACTGGCTGAGTAGTATTCCATCATATGGATGTACCATATTTTGTTTATCCATTCATCTGCTGATGGGCATTTCCATCTTTTTGCTTTTGTGAATAGTGCCACAATGAACATTGGCATACAACTATCTGCTGGAATCTCTGCTTTTAAGTCTTTTGGGTACATACCTAGGAGTAGAATTGAAAGGTCATATAGTAGTTCTAGTTATAGTTTTTTTTGATGACCTGCCACATTGTTTTCCACAAGAGCTCTACCATTTTGCATGCCTGCCATCAATTGATAAGGGTTCTAATTTCCCCACATATCCACCACTATTTGTTATTTTCTTCTTTTTTATCTTAGCCATTCTGATGGGCACAAATTTGAATTTTTAATCTAAGAGAACTTAGATTTCACCTTGGCCCAAGTCTTAATGTTATATGAGAAGACTTAAAGAGCACAGAGATTGAGATTTACCCAAGGGCAGGCCAGGGCCCAGGCAGCTTGTAATGAGAGTGGACCAAGAATTTTCCACCCAGTGGCCCTTTCTCACTTTCCCCAAGAAATGTGTATTCCTGCAGCAAAATCTACCTTGCCTCACAAATACACAAAGGCCTTGTGCAGATCTGGGGTCTGAGCCTTAAAATGTATAAATCTGGCTCTAATTTTAGCTCTGTACTAACTGACACCTTGATCAATCACTGAACTCCCTTACCACAATTTTTGCATTTCTGAAAAAGAAACTAATCTTTATTAGATCCTAGTTGTTATTGTTTATAGTTGCTGTTGGGATCATGGAAACCTTGTGTACAGCAAAATTAAACATTGCTTAGTCCTGTGCCATCTTCACAGTTGTTGGTATGTTGGAGTCCGTTGTTGTGGCCATTGTGTCAATTCATCTCATTGAACATTTCACCCTCCTTTTTTGGCCTTCTACTTTGAATAGCTATTGGTCCCCCTGATGGTGTGTCCAAAATAAGCAAACTAAAGTATCAGATAATATTTTTTGATCCATACAGTTTTCACTGGTTGATTTTTTGGGAAGTAGATCACTAGGCCTTTCTTCCTAGTCTGTCTTAGTCTAGAAGCTCCACTGAAACTTGTCCACCATGGGTGACCCTGCTGCTGTTTGAAATAGCAGGGTATAGCTTTCAGCCTCATAGCAACATGCACACACCTCCACAGTACAACAAATTGACAGAGGGGTGCAGGACTACCTAACAGTAAAAGTAATGATTACATATCAAGGGCCACCATACACCAATAACTCTTAAGTAACTTTTGGGGGTTAGCTTGTTTATCTTCCCAATAAACTTAGGGGATAAGGAAGATTATTACCTCCAATTTTACAGATAAAGAAATTGGGGCACAAACAAGAAAGCTAAGTAACTTGCCTGTAGTTGCAGCTCACAGAGTCAAGCTGGCACCAGAGTCCATGCTGTCCCACTCCAAAGTCTATACCATGGGCCTGAGTTCCCACTGGCCTTGCTGTGGGTGTTTTAGAGGATATCAACCATAAAAAAAACCATAAAAACAACCCTATGATGTTATTTCTCTTTCCAAATTCAAGAAGATTATTTGCATTAAAGCAATTTGACTCAAACTCTAACTTTTCTCCATACCTCTGGACCCCTCCTTTGTCAACTGAGACTCTGCCAACATGGCTAATCTGAAATTACTACCAATTGGATGCTAGTCAAAAGTTGTGGATTGAGTCTACCAAGAGGTACCTTGAAATAAAGGCCTGGCAATCTACTTCTGAACAATTAGCCATTGAAAACCCTGTTAAGCATAGTTCTATTTTGACACACATGGGTTTCCCACAAGTCAAAATTGAGTCAATGACAACTAGTTTCATTTTTCTTAAATGAAACATGAGATGTGGAAATGCTGGTTGTGATTTAAAGTACCAGACACACATACAATTTATTTTTGCTCACAGAAGTGTGTGGTGCAAAACTTAGGAAACAGAGACAAGAAATACCACTGTCCATTGGGATCATGTGTCCTCTAGAGAGCTCCTCAGTCTATTCTCCCCAGATAGCAGAGCCCTTGAGGTACCTTTGGGTTCCCCAGGAACTGTAACAGTTCTGGCCTGAAGGTACCTAAATATCTTAATGTCATAGAGTGTCAGTACAGGTAGTTACTTTCAAGTTCTACCTTCTCATTTTCAGATGAGAAAAGTGAGACCAGAAGGGTGGGTATTTTCTCCATTTTCATGTACTTTCTCCATTGGCAGTGTTAGGGCTGGACAATCAGTTGCACCTCCATCATTCGCTCCTCCCTGACATGGATACAGAACAAGAAGTGTGAATGGAGTAGAGTCTCTTGATCTGCAGCTCAAATCTACTCACTGAAACCGCAGCTGAAGCAGGAGGAGCAATGTGCCCCACTGGGGTGTAATCCCTCCTCCATGGAGCTTCAGACCATGAAGTTGACTGTTAAACAAATGTTTCTGTGTTGTTATCTTCCTTCAATGTGATTACAAGATAAGGAAAAGTCAAGATTAGATATTTTTACCTAAATTGTAGCACAACTGTATAGCACAATCTAGTGTTCAAAATGCAAAAAAAAAAAAAGCAAATGAACTGCCGTTGAGTTGATCCTTACTCACAGGTGTACTTGACTGTAAAATTCAAGTCCCTCAAAAGGAACTTGGTACACATTCCCTCGGAATGAAAAATGGACATCTTAAGCTGCTTGCTTATATTTCTCAAGTTACCAAAAATAACCCTGTACTCTCTGCTTTTGATAACACAAACCACACAGATTAAAAATACACTTTCCTGCTGCCTGACTACTTGCTTATTTTCTATCCAAAGGTAACAGCACTACTCTATGTAGCCTTCGAAAAACACTGTTTGGTTGGGACTTGGGGACATTTGTTTTTTTAATGCTGAATCTACATTTCCTACTGAAATGGAGCTCTCTTCTTGGAAACTGGCCAGACTCCCTGTGACTCCGGAAATGAGAGTCAGATGCCCTGTACTCTGTTGAAGCTGAAGTCACTTTCCTTTCTCTGGCAGATGAAAGAGTGAGGTAATCACACATGATTTAGTGGAGGAGAAACTCAGCCCTCTAGATATGAAGACCAAGCATTTGTCTCACAACTAAAAATTTTAAAAACCAGATTTAGATCAACAACATTAAATGAACCATTGATTTCAAAACCTGGTAAATTCAAATTGCCATCTAGATCTGTGTTAAACCTTAAAGCATAATTTTTGATTGCGAGATGATAATGCTCTAAAATGTCAACAAACTTGATCTTAGTAATAGTAATCACAAAAAGTGAAAATTAAAAACAAAAAACTAAAAACTCACATTACTTATCGCTGGCAAGATTGTGTTTTAAAAAGGGGGAAAATATCTACAATTATTCAGTGTTCTCCAAAAGAGGGCATGTCTCCAGCCTCCAAGAAAAGGCTCTTGGCTGGGTGCAACTTGGCTCTAGGCCAAGGAAAGAGTGAGCAGGGGAAATGGAATTTGGCAGCCATTGTGCTTTCCTGGCTGCAAGGTCAGTGGGTTGCAGAGGCTTGGCCTTGTCAAAAGTGACAGCTCTATTGTCCCATGGCTTAGAGATCCAGAATGAGGAGGAACTGTGACAAGACAAGTCCTGCCCCATCCAATCACTGCACTCTCATCTGACTGGCAGCAGGTTGGTTCTATTTGGACTTTGATGTGCTTGTCTCAACAATTCTCATTTTGCCATCTCCTGGATCCTCATTCATGCATTGCTTTTTTTTTTTTTCTTTTAAGATTTTATTGTAGTAAAATATATATAACAAAATGTTTACCATTTCAATCATTTTTAGATACAATTTAGTGACATTAACTACATTCACCTTGCTGTACTACCCTCACCAGTATCCATTCCCTAAAGTTTTTCATTACCCTTGCAAAAAGGACAAGGAGGCCACATGTTCTGACCTCCCCTAATCCCACAAGGGGAAGACAGAATCACCATCAATAGCCCAAAACCTATTCCTGAGAGGCCAGACATACTGCCTCCCTCCAGCCCTTTCACCAACCTTTCCTCCCAAAGCACCCACCACCTCTCTCCTGGGTTCAGTAATTCACTGCAGTGGCCACATAGAACTCACAGGTTATGGGATTTATTAGGGAAGCACCAGGCTACAATTCAAGTTCAGGAAAAACACTCAGTCTCTCTTCCAGCCCACCATCCCTCAGCCAACAGTCTCTCAGTCTTTCCCAGCAGTCGTGTCCCTCGGTGTCTTACTCAACAATGTGTGTCTCTTGCGTCTCTTTCCCAGCAGTGTGTGTCTCTTTCAGGAGCGCGTATCTCTTTCAGTAGCACATCTTCCTCAACCAGTCAGAGAGAGCGTTCTGCCTCTAGGAGGCCTCCTTTTGAGCTTGGCAGAGTGGCCAAATCAACCAAGCATAACAACAGAATTCTAAGCACCTGAGAGTGAGCCTCCCATAACATTGTGTTGTGCCACTCTCAACAGAAATAACCCAGGTGGATAGCATTTAAAATCAGGAGTTCCTTAGTTGCTCATTCCACCACTGAGTTTACAATGACTTATGGGTAGAAAAGCCATACTTAGTAATTTACTACACTGCAGCCCTCCAACAGAAACTGAGTATCCTTTAAGTAATAACTACCCATTACCTCTTTTCTCCAACACCTGGTAATCTCTACTAAACTTGGTCTCTATGCATTTGCCTATTCTGTTTATTTCATATGAGTGGGATCACACAACATTTGTCCTTTTTTGTCTGATTTAGTTCACTCAGCATAATAATTACAAGGTTCATCCATGGTATAGCATGCATCAGGACTTCATTTCTCTTTATAGATGAATAATATTCCACTATATCAATATATCATGCTTTGTTTATCCAGTCATCTGTAAGTGGAGACTTGACTACTGTGACTAGTGAACATTCATGCACAAGTATTTTTTGAGTTCCTGTTTCAGTGCTTTTTACTCTGAGACCATATTCTGTCTCCAGGTTAAAGAGCAAGACCATCTACATAATTTCCGTGGTCCACTGCAAATGAAAGTGCAGGAATCCCTGCTCAAGATTATTAAATTTCAAGAGTGCAGCAACACAGCGGTAATCAAAAGCATGCAATTCTGAATATGAGTCTCTGTGTAACTGCACAGGTCTTACACCCCATTAAAGAGCAAAGTTTTAAAGCATGGGCCCAATAAGTGCATTGGTCTTTTGTTTTACTCAAACTCATAAAGGTGAAAAATGTGGGGAAAAAGGAGTCTATTACTTTTTGTTTTCACAATTGTTTCAATTTGACCCAAAAGGGTCTCTGGTGATACCTTAGATGGTCTGTCAGGTCATGTCATGAAGGAATGAGACTCATGCAGGAAAGCCAGAAAAGAAATAGAATTTATTACTCGTAGGTCCCAAAAGGGAGCTCTGGTGGCATAGTGCCTAAGGCACTTAACTGCTAACCAGAAAGTTGGCAGTTCAAACCCACCAGCCACTCCTCAGAAGGAAGATGGGGCAATCTACTTCCATAGTGATATTGCCTCGGAAACCCAAGGAGGGGTCGCTATGAGTTGGGTCCAACTCGATGGCACATAACAACAACAACAATAACAACAGGTTCCAAAGAGAAAGCTACAGAATGCATCAATGCAGGACCAGTCAGAGGATTGCACCAGGAAACAAGGTAACAAGATGGAATTATATGAGATGGTTTATGCAGGGCAGGTAGCATGGAATTAACTAAGCTGTGCGAGTTTCCTGGGGATTGAGCATTCTGAATAATTCTGAAGGCTCAAGGGTACTTGGCCTGGGGACAATTAGGTCAAGATTATGAGAAGCTGGTAAAGGGAGTGATTGGAGTGGACTTAATCAGGTGTTCAAGAAGAACAGATCTCTCTCCAGCCAAAGTCTCAAAACTGAGTCAAGACAGCATTTAATGGAAATGATATCACAACAGTTCTTCCACAGTTGCTAACATTGTAAATGCTCAAGTGCTTTCTCAAAGTATATAGCTATAAGGACAAGATGGACAAAGAAGCAGGCTCTGTTAATTTCTTCAAATGACTCTGGTGCACCTATATCTGGCTCACTGAAATACCCTCAAAACAGAATACATGAGTGCTGTGGGATTCTCTAGCTCAAAGTACCCCCTTCAATGCCCATTAACTGGCAAAGGATGATTCTTGTTAAAAAAAAAAAAAAACAGACATTTGATGATGGTATCTTGAATGATCTGATGATGAGGTGGATTTATGCATTTCCAGGCAGCAAGGTGTTAATTTAGAGGAGATAGAGCAGCGGAGTGAGTAAAACATGTGGTTGATCAGTTTCCTGCTCCCACAGATATGCCAGAATATAAAGAAACCAAGGTGGAGGGGCATGAAGCAGCACAAGAATCAGCCACTTTTCCCAGGAGCAGGTATTTGTTCTGTATTCCATGTCAGTAGATTTAAAATCAACAAACCACCTACCATCAAGTCAATTCCAACTCATGGAAATCCCATGTGTTGCAGAGTAAAATTGTCCTCCATGGCATTTTCAAGGCTGTGACTTTTCATCAGCAGCAGGAGCAGCAGGAGCAGCAGCAGAACACCACATCTTTCTTCTGAGGTGCCACTGGATGGGTTTAAACCACCAATCTTTCAGTTAATAGTTGAGCACTTAATCGTCTGCACCCCACTGTGACTCCATGTTAGTTTAGGGCCCACCACACTCAAGTATGAGTTCATATTAATCAATTTATATATGTAGGGAAGGAAGATGGTGTCATACTGATAACCCACATATTTTATCCTTCTTCCAACTGAGGCACTGAATAACTAGGTAAAGCAGATACAAATAATGATACTGGAGGTCTGACCAACTAAGGAGAAGATGAAGTATTAGATTCAATGAAGGTGAAGAAAGACAGAAGATTAAACAACTGCAAAAAATAAACAAACCTGTCCAGCTGGCAGAGATGGAGACAGAGAGGAGTCATTAGAAATATAAAAGAAGTCAAAGAAGGAGGGAAGGGAAAAAAAAAAAAAAAAAGTATGGAACCCACAGGCACTGGGGACTCAGAATAGCCACACCTAGAGTTTTTTGAGGTGACCTTGGGCTCTGAGTGAGTATGAAAATCTTACTGGAAAAACGATCAAGATTCCCCCATGCAGAGTCCAGAAGGGAGTGGGGGAAAAGGAGAAATTCTCTCTGAGTAGGCAGAGACCCGGAGCGGGTGCATGACCGTGGGCCTGGGCTCAACTCTTCGGCAACCCCTTTTAGCACAGAGTGGACCTGGGTACTGGGATATTGTAGCTTCTCAATCCAAGCAGAAAGTAGTGGCCCTCTATCCATTGGGGTGTCTGTCAGTTTTGAACCATGGGTCTTTGATTGACAACAGGATGTCATCATCAGTAGACATCTCAGAAAGACCCAGATTATCTTGCCTGTGCCTGCGTCATTGACTGAATTATGTCACCCCAAATGTGGAAAACTCCATCTACATTTCTATGCTGGGGCTCACTTCTGGTGCCTTTTCTTTTTCTTTTTTCCTTTTCTCTTCTGCTTCATTCAGTAGGAGGAACACATTAAACCTCTACCAGGCATTCAGAGCTATTACACTGAACACCTCACCCAATAGACAGGTAACACCAATAGCTCCTGTGCCACAGGATCAATGATAGATAGTGGACAACCCCTGCTTGGCCCAACTCCAAATCCTCTTAACAATGAATAGAGACCTGAACTCACATCCCCACTAGTGATTCCACAACACAGAGACAGCCCCCACTAGTGATTCCACAACACAGAGACAGCTGGAGAGCAACACAGGACAGCTGAGTTAATAACCAAGAAGTATACCTACTCCATACTTTCCAATATAATAAAACATAAAATCAGGGTGAAACAAATCAAAACATAACTAATAACTAAAGGCAACAACTTCAGAATATCTAGGAAATAACAGACAACCTCAAATCAAACAAAAATTAAAAAAAAGAAAAGAAAAGAAACAAAAACAGGAAAAAACAATAAAAATAAAAGCCTAAGCTAAAGAATTATCTATCATGGAAGAAGAAAAAGCAATAGAACTATCTGAGAAGGAATTCAGAAGGTATATGTACAGAACTCCCCAAGAGCTCAAGGGAGCCATAAACAGAAACAATAAGACAGACCTGGAAGAATTCAGGAAAATCATTCAAGAACAAAATGATGAGATAAATACACAATTAGGACTCACACAAAAACAGCAATTAGAAATCCAGAAGATGAACACTAAAATTACAGAGATCAATATCCCAGTGGAAGGACAAAAGAGTAGACTGGAACTGTCTGAAGAACCCATTTCCCAACTAGAAGACAAATCCCTTGAAGCCAGCCTGTATGAAGAAAAATCAGAACAAAGATTTAAGGGAAATGAAGAAAACCTAAGAATTATATGGGATGATATGAAAAGAAACAACATAAGCCTGACTGGAATACCAGAACAAGAGGAGGTTAAAAAAAAAAAAAAAAAGACCCAAGAAAATTTTCAAAGATGCATTAACAAAAAATATCCCACTTATCATGAAGAAAACGAAGATAGCCATTCAAGCTCAGTGAACCCCATATAGGATAGATCTCAAGAGAAAATCACCGAGACATATCATAACGAACTCTCCAAAACCAAAGACAAAGAATCTTGAGAGCAGGTCGGGAAAAACAAAATGTCACCTACAATGGACAACCAATAAGACTAAACTGATTTCTCAGCAGAAACCATGCAGGTAAGAAAGCAGTACGGTGGCATATATAAAAACTTGAAGGAAAAGAGCTGCCAGCTAAGAATTATATATCCAGCCAAATTGTCCCTCAAATGTTAAGATGAAATCAAAATATTATCAAACAGAAATTAAGAGAATTTGTGAAAACAGGAACAACCCTACAAAAAAATGCTAATGGGAATCCTTTCAATAGAAAACCCACAATAGAGAACAACAAATTAAAATCTAGACACTTGACACAACCACCCAGAAATCAAACCAGAAATAGATGCTCAAAATAAGCTCATCAAATAATGTACCCTGAGAAATAAAGGAGTAAATCTGGAGTGACAACAGCAACAATGCAAATAGAGGGAATAAAAGTTTTAATTACAAAACTTCCAAATGGAGAGGAAGACAAGACAGTGTCTTTATAGAACTGATTATTACAAATTTAGAGAGATAAAAATTTACTTCAGGGTAACCACAAAAAATTTCAACAATCCTCCTAAGCAAACTCAGAAAGAAGAAAAACACATGAGCTTAGTAAGCACAAAACCAATAACCATGAAGAAAAGGGAAAAAATACTTAATAACAAAAATGAGCTCAGCACAGAAAAATATTTGGAACAAGAAAATCACCAACAGCACAACAAAAAACACTATAAAATGACAGCAATCAATTTATATCAATCACTAATTATACTCAATATAAATGGATTAAATGCACCAGCCAAGAGAAAGAGAGTGGTAGATTGGATAAGAAAAGAAGACCCATTGATATGCTGCCTACAAGAGACCCACCTTAGACACAAAGATAAAAACAAATAAAAAATTAAAGGGTGGGAAAAAATATACCAAGCCAACCAAAAAAGAGCAGGAATGGCAATATTAATTTCTGATAAAATAGACTTCAAGGTGAAAAACAGCATAAGAGACAAAGAAGGACATTACTAAAAAATCAATTGACCATAATTGATCAATCACCATAATTAATATATATGCACCCAACGAAAGTACCTCAAAGTACAAAAAGCAAATATTAACTGAATTGAAAGGAAAAATAAGACAACATTACAATAGTAGTAAGAGACTTTAACATACCTCTTTCAAGGAGGGAACAGATCAACTAGAAAAAAAATAAAACTCAACAAAGATACGGAAGAACTCGGTAACAAAATCAACTAACTCAACCTCATAGACATATATAGAGCACTCCACTCAATAAAAGCACAATTCATGTTCTTTTTGAGTGCACATGGATCATTCTTCAGAATAGACCATATGTTAGAAGACAAAACAAGTTTCAATAAATTCAAAAACATTGAAATACTACAAAACATCTTCTTGGATCACAATGCTATAAAATTAGAAATCAATAACAGGAAGATGAAGGAAAAAAAATCAATATGTGGAAACTGAATAACACCCTGCTTAAAAACTACTGGGTAACAGAAGAAATAAAGTGTGAAATAAAAATAATCCTGTAAACAAACAAGAATGGAGATACAAATTACCAAAACCGTTGGAACACAGCAAAAGCAGTACTCAGAGGTCAATTTGTAGTAATAAATGCACACATCAAAAAAGAGGAAAGAAACAAAATCAACACTCTAATTCAACAACTCCAACAATTAAAAAGAGCAACAAAAGAAATGTAGATTATCCAGAAGTAAGGAAATAATAAAAATCAGAGCAGAAATAAGTGAAACAGTAACCAAAATAAATAAATAAATAGAGAAAATCAACCAAACAAGAAACTGGTGCTTCAAAAAGATTAACAAAATTGACAAACCACTGGCAAATTTACAAAGGAAAATGAAGATAAGATGCAAATAACATGAATGACAAATGAAAAGGGCAACATCACAACAGAACCAACTGAAATAAAAAAAAATAATAGAATATTATGAAGAACTGTACTCAAAGAGATTCAAGAACCTAGAAGAGATGGACAAGTTGCCTGAAACACAAGACCTACTTAAACTATCCCAGTCGGAGATAGAATTCTTGTACAGACTCATAACAAAAGAAGATACTTAGCAAGTCATTAAAAAAACTTCCCACAAAAAAGTCCTGGGCCAGATATATTCATTGGAGAATTTTACCAAACAATCAGGGAAAAGTTGACACCTAAACTCAAACAATTCCAGAACATAGAAAAAGAAGGAATATTCCCAAATTCATTTTATGAAGCAAGCATAAAACCAATACCAAAACAGGGAAAGACACCCTTAAAAAGGAAAACTACAGACCAATATCCCTGATGAATATAGATGCAAAAATCTTGAACAAAATCCTAGCCACCAAAATCCAACATATATTTAAAAAAATAATACATCATGACCAACTGGGATTCATACCAGGTATGCAAGGATGGTTCAACATCAGAAAACAATTAATGTAACCCACCACATAAACAAAACAAAAGAACCATATGATCATATAAATTGACACAGAAAAGGCATTCTATAAAATCCAACACCCATTCCTGTTCAGAACTCTCAGAAAAATAGAGGTAGAAGGGAAAATCCTCAACATAATAAAGGACATAAACACAAAGCCAACAGCCAACGTGATTGTTAATGGAGAAAGACAAAGCATTCCCCAGACAAGGAGCCAGACAAGGCTGCCCTCTATCACCACTTCTATTAACATTGTATTAGAAATCCTAGCTAGGCAATAAGGCAAGAAAGAGCAGAAATAAATTCGCAAAGAGGAAGTAAAACTATCTCTATTTGCAGATGACATGATCCTATACATAGAAAACCCGAGGGACTTAGCAAAAAAAAATTATTGGAACTAATAGAGAGGTTCAGCAAAGTCACAGGATACAAGGTCCACGTTAAAGAAATCCGTTGGATTCCTCTACATCAACAAAGAGACCTCTGCAAAGGAAGAAAGGAAAACAATATCATTTACAGTAGCTACCAAAAAGATAAAATATTTAGGAATAAATCTTACCAGTGACACAAAAGATCTATACAAAGAGAACTACAAAATACTACTGCAAGAAACCATGAGGGGTCTACATAAATGGAAGAACTTACCTTATTCATGGATAGGAAGGCTGAATATTGTGAAAACGTCAATATTACCCAAAGCAATGTACATATTCAATGCAATCCCGATCCATATACCATCAACATTTCTTAAGGATATGGAAAAAACAATTGTTAATTTCATATGGAGAAGAAAGAGACCTCAAATAAGCAAAGCACTTCTGAAGAAGAAAAACAAAGTAGGAGGTCTCACACTCCTGGATCTCAAAACCTACTATACAGCCACAGTAGTTAAAACAGCATGGTATTAGTACAACAATAGATAGACCAATGGAACAGAATCATAAACCCAGAAATAGACCCACCTATCTATGGAGCTCTGGTAGCATAGTGCCTAAGGCACCTGACTGCTAGCCAGAAGGCTGGCGGTTCAAACCCACCAGCCACTCCTCGGAAGGAAGATGGGGCAATCTACTTCCGTAGTGATACTGCCTCGAAACCCAAGGAGGGGTCGCTATGAGTCGGGGCTGACTCGACGGCACATAACAACAACAATCTGTGGAAAGCTGATCTTTTACAAAGGACCAAAACCCATTTATTGGGGGAGAAATAGCCTCTTTAACAAATAGTGCTGGCACACTTGAATAACCTCTCGCAGAAAAACGAAACAAGACCTATACCTCACCCCATACACCAAAACAACCTCAAGTTGGATCAAAGACTTAAATGTAAAATCCCAAACTATAAAGTTCATCAAAGATAAAATGGGGGCAAATCTAAAAAACAACAACAACAAAAAAAAAAAACCCAAATTCACTGCCCTTGAGTGGGATCCCACTCACAACAAACTCTCCTTCAGTTTCTGAGGTGGTATCACTATGGAAGTATATCATCCAATCTTCCTTCCAAAGGGCAAAATTAGGGGCCCTAATTTAAAGTATAAATAGACCAGCAAGCATAACCCAAAATGCAAAGGCAGTGTAGGATGAGCTAGGGGACTGGAACCTTTTAAAAGTTAAATTTCAAAAAAAATACATTTTATTGAAATATAATTTATGTACAGTGGAATACACAAAACTAAAGTGACACGTTGTTGTTGTTGTTATGTGCCATTGAGTCAGCCCCAACTCATAGCGACCCCTCTTTGGTTTCTGAGGCAGTATCACTATGGAAGTAGATTGCCCTATCTTCCTTCTGAGGAGTGGCTGGTGAGTTTGAACCGCCAGCCTTCTGATTAGCAGTGAAGTGCCTTAGGCACTA
>NW_006922135.1:255627-264657 GCF_000298275.1 Orycteropus afer afer
AAAGAAAGTTTCCTTCCATATATAACTCTTTCCTTGACTTTTTACAATAATGAACTAATACTATGTTTGTCCTTCTGTGATTGACTTATTTCACTCAGCATACTATCGTCCAAGTTCATCAATGTTATACAGTGTTTTACAGACTCTACATTATTCTTTAGTGTTACGTAGTATTCCGTTGTGTGTCTGTACCATAGATTTGTTATCCGTTCTTCTGTTGATGGGCTCCTAAGTTGTTTCCATCTTTTTGCTATTGTAAATAGTGCTGTGATGAACATGAGTGTGCATGTATCCGTTCTCGTCCTGGCTCTCACCTTTTTAGGATGTCTTCCTAGTAATGGAGTTGCTGAGTCAAATGGTATATCTAATTCCAGTATTTTAAGGAATCACCATACTGCTTTTCATAGTGGTTGTATCATTTTACAGCCCCACCAGCAGTGTATGAGAGTCCCAATGTCTTCACATCCTCACCAGCATTTATTTTCTGTCTTGTTCAGCTTTGCCATTAGTGCTGGGGTGAAATGGTATCTCATTGTTTTGATTTGCATCTCTCTGAGGACTAATGATCATGAGCATTTCTTCATGTTTATGCTGGCCACCTGAATATTCTCTTTGGTGCAATGTCTATTCAGGTCTTCTGCCAATTTTTTAATTGGATTGATAATCTTTTTGTTGTTGAGGTGTTAGAGTTTTCTATAAATTTTAGAGACAAGTCCCTTTTCAGATATGTCATTGCTGAATATTTTTTCCCAATCTGTTTTACACTTTGGGGAAAGTCTTTTGAAGAACATAAAAATTTTAATTTTAGAAGGTCCCATTCACCTAGTTTACCTTCAGCTGTTTGTGCACTTTGGGTTATGCCTGACAGTCTATTTATGCCATATAATGTTGTTGTTATGTGCCATCAAGTTGTCTCCAACTCATAGTGACCCCTCCTTGGGTTTCTGAGGCAGTATCACTATGGAAGTAGATCACCCAATTTTCTTTCCAAGGAGTGGCAGGTGGGTGTGAACCGCCAACCTCTGGTTAGCAGTCAAGTGCCTTAGGCACTATGCCAGGACCCCTAAATTTGCCCCTACTTTTTCCAAGAGGAACTTTATAGATTTAGATTCACATTTAAGTCTTTGATCTATCTGGGGTTAGTTTTTTTGTATGGTGTGAGGTACAGATCTTGTTTCATTTTCTGCAAATGAATATCCAGTTTTGTCAGCACTATTTGTTAAAGAGACCACCTCTTGCCCATTTAATGGATTTCCATCCTTTGTCAAAAATCAGCTGACCATAGATCGATAGATCTATTTATGGATTCTCAATTCTGTACCATTGGTCTATGTGTCTGTCATTGTACAAGAACCAGGCTGTTTTGACTACTGTGGCTATATTGCAGGTTTTGAGATCCCAGAGTGTGAGACCTCCTGCTTTGTTCTTCTTCAATAGTGCTTTGCTTATCCAAGGTCTCATTCTTTTACATATAAAACTGGTGATTGTTTTTACCATATCTTTAAAGAACGCTGATGGGATCTGGATTGGGATTGCATTGAATGTATAGATTACTTTGGTTAGTATTGACATTTTCACAATGTTCAATCTTGCTATCTATGAACATGGTATATTCTTCCATTTGTGTAGATCTCTTACGTTTTTTTGGAGTAGTGATTTGTAGTGTTCTTTTTAGAAGTCTTTTGTGTCCCTAATGGATTTATTCCTAAGTTTGTTTTGTTTTTTTTTTTTGTTTTGTTGGTAGCTATTGTAAATGGTATTGATTTCTTTATTTCTTTTTCAACAATCTCTTTACTGGTCTAGAATCCAACTGATTTTGTGATGTTGATCTTATATCCTGCCACTATGCTAAATTTCTCAATTAGTTCCAGTATTTTTTTTTGCTGAGTCTCTTGGGTTTTTTACGTATAGGATTATATCATCAGCAATAGGGTTAGTTTGACTTCTTCCTGACCAATTTGGACGCCTTTGATTTCCTTTTCTTGCCTTATTGCCCTGGCTAGGACTTCCAATACAGTGTTGAATAGAAGTGGTGACAGAAGGCATCCTTCTCTGGCTCCTGTTTGCAAGGGGAATGGGTTCAGTCTCTCTCCATTAAGAATAATGTTGGCTGCTGGTTTTGCATACATGCCCTTTCTTATGTTGAGGAATTTTCCTTCTATTCCTATTTTTCTGAATTTTTACCAGGATAGGTGTTGGATTTTATCAAATGCCTTTCTGAATAAATTGATAAGATCATGTGGGTTTTTTTTTCCCTTGTTTTATTTATGTGGTGGATGATGTTGATTATTTTTCTAATGCTGAACCATCCTTGCATACCTGTTACAAACCCCACTTGGTCATGATGTATTATTTGTTTTAATATGTTGTCAGAGTCTATTGGCTAGGATTTTGTTGAAGATTTTTGCATCTATATTCATGAGAGATATTGGTCTGTATTTTTCCTTTGTAGTGATGTCTTTGCCTGGTTTTGGTATCAAGTTTATGCTTACTTAATGAAATGATTTAGGGAGAATTCTATCCTTTTCTGTGTTCTGGAATAGTTTGTGTAGGATTGGTGGCAGTTTTCTTTGAACATTCGGTAGAATTCACCAGTGAAACTGTCTGGGCAAGGGCTTATTTTTGTTGGTATTTTTTTATGACCTGTTCAATTCCTTCTTTTGTTATGGGTGTATTCAAATTTTTCACCTCAGCCTCTGTTAGTTTAGGTAAGTAGTACATTGCTAGAAAGCTGTCCATTTCTTCTATGTTTTTGAATTTGTTGGAGTATAGTTCTTCATAGTATCCTGATATTATCCTTTTCGTTTCTGTTGGTTCTCTTGTGATATCTCCAAATTAATTTCTTTTTCATGTCATTTGTATTCTCTCCCTGTTTTCCTTTGTTAAATTAGCCAATGGTTTGTCAATTTTATTAATCTTTTCAAAGAAGCAATTTCTAGACTTGTTGATTTTTTCTATTGTCTTTCTATTTTGTTTCATTGATTTCTGCTCAACTCTTGATTTTTTCTTTTCTTCTGGAGACTGTAGGCTTTTCTTGTGGCTCTTTTTCTAGTTATTGGAGATGTTAGGTTAAGGTGTTAATTTTGCCTTGCTCTTATTTTTTTTGATGTGTACACTTATAGCTATGAATTGGCCTCTGATCACTGCTTTTGCTGTGTTCCAAAGATTTTGGTATGTTGTGTTTCATTCTCATTTGACTTGAGAAATTTTTTAATTTCATTTTTAATTTCTTCTATTACCCAGTTGTTTTCAAAGAGGGTGTTATTCAGTTTCCATGTGTTTGCTCTTTTTCCATTCATCTTCCTATTGTTGATTTCTAATTCCACAGTATTGTGATCTGAGAAAATCTTTGCAGTATTTCAATATTTTTAAATTTACTTAGGCTTGCTTTGTGGCCTAACATATGGTTTATCCTGGAGAATGTTCCATGTGCACTGGAAAAGCATATGTATTGTGCTGTTGTTGGGTGAAGTGCTCTGTAGATGTCTATAAGGCCAAATTGTTGGATTTTATTGCTTAGTTCTTCTGTGTCTTTGTTGAGTTTCTTTCCAGTTGTTCTATCTTTCATTGAGTGATGTATTAAAATCTCCTACTATGACTGTGGATTCATCTATTTGTCTTTTCATTTCTGCTGCAGTCTGGTTTATGTATTTTGGGGCTTTTTCATTGTGTTCATAGATATTTATTATTTTTATGTCCTCTTGTTCATTCAATCCTTTAATCATCATATAATGTCATTCTTTGTCTCCTATGGTGGTTTTTGTCTTAAAGTCAATTTTATCACAAATTAATATTGTCACTCCTGCTCTTTTATGGTTACTATTTGCTTGATATATTTTTCCAACCTTTGCTTTTTAGTCTATTTTTGTTTTTATCTCTAAGGTGTGTCTCTCAAAGATAGCATGGTTTATATTTTCTTATTCAGTCTGCAACTCTCCATATCTTGAGTGGTGCATTTATTCCATTGACATTCAGTGTAATTATTGGCAAGTATGAATCTGTTGCTGTTATTTTGTTATGTGCTTTTTCATGGTGTTGCTGGTTTCTTTGTTCCATATAATTTTTTTTGTGCTGAGCTCATTTTGTTTATGAATCATATTATTTCTTCCTTTGTTGCTATTGTTTTAGTATTTGCTAAATATTTGTGCTTGTCCTCTTTTTTTATTTTGATATGAAGATTTATCATTTTTCTTTGAGGTTACACTGTGATTTATAGTTTTCTTCCCAAGTTTAGAACAATCTGTTCCATCTTGCAGCTGTCTTGACTTCTTTACCATTTAGAAGTTCTGTAACTACACAATTTTTTCTCTCTTTTTGGTTTGTAATTGTCCCCATTTGTCAATTGATGTTTCTAGTTCCCTGTTTACAATCTTGTAGGCTTATTTACTTTGGATACTTCCATAACTGTGTTGGTTTCTGGGTTATGTCATCATGTGTGTTATGGTTAGTTGTTGTTTGTTGTTGTTGGTTTTCTGTCCAGAGGACTCCTTTTAACATCTCTTGTAAGGTTGATCTGGTTTTAGCAAATTCCCTTAATTTCCGCTTATCTGGAAATCTCAGAATTTCATCATCATATTTGAGGGATAATTTTGCTGGGTATATAGTTCTTTGTTGGAATTTATTTTTCTTTCAGGGTTTTATATATACCATCTGTTGTCTTCTTGCCTACATGTTTTCTGCCAAGAAATCTGAGCTTAGTCTTATTTGTTGCCCTTTTAGGTAACTTTTCATTTTTCCCATGCTGCTTTCAAGATTCTTTGGTTTTGGTGAATTTGATGGTGATATGTCTTGGTGATTTTCTTTTGGGGTCTATCCTGTTTGGGGTTTGTTGGACTTCTTGAATGGATATATTCTCATCTTTCATCATACCAGGGAAATTCTCTTCCAACAAATCTTTAACAATTTTCTTTTTCTTTTCCTCATCTGAAATTCTGATTACACATAGTTTATTCCTTTTGATGGTATCCCACATGAACCTTAGGCTTTCTTCATCTTGTTTTGATGTTTTTTTTTTCTGGTTAATCCCTTTCTAAAGAAGTATTCAGGTATTTATCTTCAATCTCAATAATTCTGTCTTCCATTGATTCAATTCTACTCCTTTGGCTGTTCAGTGTGTTATCTATTTCTGAGAATTTGTATTAATCTTCTGGATTTCTATCTGCAGATTTGGTATCATATCTAATTTGTCATTTATTTTGTCACTTTGTTCTTGTATTGTCTTTTGAAATTGTTGTAGGATTTTCTCTGTGTTTTCCTCAATTTTATCAGTGTTTTCCTTGATCTATCAATCCATTGAAGGTACTTAAATAGAATTCTTTTGAATTCCTTATCAGGGAATTCCAATGCTGCTTCTTCTTCAGGGATGTGTTCTGAGTCTCTATCCTGATCCCTTGTTTCTACTGCTTTATCTTGCTTTGGTGTGTGGATGGTGATGGTCTATTTTCTCCCAGACATTGTGACATTTTTGTGTTTATGTTTAATTGGTGATTGTATGTTCGAGTGACTTGCCCACAATTTTCTTTGTTTTGTTTGGATATTATCTATGTTAGCAGGGCACTGTACTCCTCTATTTGCTAGTTGGCAGCACTTATACACTTACTACCTGTCTCCTTTCCCGCTGTCAGCCTCCCATATGTCCCTGCCACCCTTAACAAATAGAGCCTATACTTAGGTCCTATTTTCATTCAGGTTTTTCCACTAGTTTGTACCTAATCCATTTCTGTATAACTCTCTTCAAAGCTCAGGGCTGCAGGGTTATCCCTGTCAATTGGTTTCTCTTTTCTTTGTTGAAGAGGGTCTGTGTAGCTCATCTACCTATTCTGCCATCTTACTGGAAATCCAAAAATTAAATTCTTATGCACATCAAATACTTCTCCAAAAGGGTAAAAAGGGAACCTACAGATTGGGAGACAAAAATTGGCTATAACATATCTAACAAAGGACTTACCTCCAAAATTTATAGAAAACATCAATACTTAAACACCAAATAGACCAACAATCTAATTCAAAAATGGCCAAGGGAAGTGAACAGACATTTCATTAAAGATAATATACTGGCAACCAACAAATACATAAGGAAGTGCTCACAATCATTAGCCATTAGAGGGATGCAAATCAAAACAACAATGTGACATCATCACACCCCAGAAATAATAGCAAAGTTCAATAATACAGAAAATAACAAATGCTGGTGAAGTTGTTGAGAGATTGGAACTCTCATACACTGCTGGTGAGACAGCAACATGGTCCAATCATTGTGAAAATGGTATGGTGTTTCCTTAAAAAACTGAAAATGGAAATACCATTTGATCCAGCAATTCTATTATTAGGAATATATCCTAAAGAGGTGAGAGACAGGACATGAACAGACATGCACACCCATAATAATCACAACACAGTTCACTATAACAAAGAGATAGAAACAACCTAAATATCCATCAACAGATGAATGGACAACCAAACTATGGTACATTCACACAATGGAATACTATGCAATATAAAACCATAATGAAGAATACACAACATGGATGTATTTGGAGGACATTATGCTGAGTGAAATAAGTCAATCACAGAAGGACAAATATCATATTAGCCTATTATTGTGAAAAGTCTAGGAAAGGTTTCCTTAGGGAAAGAAACTCACTTTGTAGGTTACTGGGGATGAGAGGGAAAATTTCAGACTAATTAGGTGTCACATGTTGATTTGAGTAAGGGGAGGGATGGTATGGAAAGAGACTGTAACCAGCATAATGACATTGGTGAAAGAAAGGACACTGAAACACGCACATGAGGTATAGACAACAGAGGCAAATAATAGTATATATACAATGCTGCATTACCACTGACACCAAACACCAGACTACAGATAAATGCATAGACAAGTGAGAAGATCACTTCATGGTTGGTGAACAGGAATATACCCTAGACTAAGGACAGATTTAGCTTAAGATAATCTTACATATGCACTTGTGCTGCAAAACTAGCCACACATATTACAGAAGCAACAGAAAACAGAGTTGGAGTAATCTCTCAGAGACAACCACACACCTTGAGAGAGAGAATCACAGGGCCTGATGACTTGGGATCATAGTCTCAGGAGACACCATAGTCTCAGGGGACCATAGTCTTGAAGGGGTGCTCCTTTGGCACAACATTGTACATAAAAATCTTGTTCCACAGCCTACTTTAGTGAGTAGTTACTTTGGTTTTAAAAACTTTGAAGCAGCCATCTAAGATGTAACTATTGATCTCCTTTCATCTGAGGCAAAGAAGAGTGAAGAAAATAAAAGGCATCTGGAAACAGTTAGTGCAATTAGTGCAAGGATATGACAGACCCCAAGGCCAGAAGAACTAGATGGTGTCAGCTACCAATACCAACTGCTCAGAAAGGGGTCAAAACTGGAGATCCTGGATAGAGTGGGAGGAAAAATGTGGGACAAAATCCCAAAACACAAAATTGACCAGAATTACTGGTCAGATAGAGTATGGTGAAACTCCCAAGACTATGGCCATGGGTTACCCTTTGGGCCTAGAATTGGACTTATTTCCATGGATTGGCTCTCAGCCCAACAGTAGAAAGGCCTACATGCAGTATGCCTATTCCAAGGTGATGCACACACCTACTCTAGGGAGACACACCCCCTTGGAGCAATTGCCCATGGGGCACCAGAGGGACAATATTCATAGAGAGGGAAAGCTGGACAGACAGAAGTGCATGGTTAAGAAGGGCACAGTGAGGGGGTAGTCACTGGGACACGAGGGGAGGATAGTTTGTTATGGTTATGTATGGTAATCAGGCCATGAAAACAAATGTACATGAACTGTTGAATGTAAAACAAACTTTTCTCTGTAAATTTGCACCCAAAGCACAATAATTTTTTTTCTTTTTTTTTTTAAGAATACGCATGTTACATTCATTTATGATTCCATGTTTCATTGTTAGGAAAAAAAAGAAATATCAACTAAGTTCTAAATACACATTGCATGGGTTAATTTATTAAATTAGTTGTCCACAAATTCAGAAGGCAGAATCAAAAAGACAAGATTCATTTGCCATAAAGAGAAAGAGAGAGAGAGATAAGCAGCCACTGTGGTCAGAGTGGTGGAAAGTAAACAGAGAGAAACATAGAAGTGAGTTGGGATCTATTGGTGCTAAATCCTCCTAACTTCACCTTAATATCAACAATTTTATGTCTTTGACCCTTTAATATCCTCACATTGGTAAACTCTTTTCTGTTCATTGCCATTGTTAGGAAATATTCCCCATTTCTAGCCTATAGTCTAGTTTAAGTTGATACATCAAGTATCAAGGTTGATTTACTCAAGAATGAGTAATCCAACTGAAAGTGGGGGGAAAGTGTATGATAAATAGGTAGAATAAGTGGAAGAAAGAAATGCAAATAAGCAGATTATAGCTAGATCCTATAGAGCAAAGAAGAGTAAAGGGACTAGAAAGGGAGGCAGGGTGAGAACAGGAATGGCTCAGAGGGTTGTTATGAAGTTTGTGCTTAAGAGTGAGAGAAGCCTACAAAGGACTTTAACTGAGGTTGTGAAAGAATTATGTTATTTTATGAATAAAAGGTTGGATACATTGACATAAGGATAGACATACAGATCAGTGGAATAGAACAGAGTCCAGAAATAAATGTTCACATTTATGGCCAATTGATCTCCAACAAGAACGTCAAGACCATTCAATGGGGAAAGAAAATTTTTTTTTTTAAAAACGAATGTTGAAGTAAAAACTGGATATCCTCATGCAAAATAATGAAGTTGGACCATTGCCTTATATCATACTCAAAAAATATTAACTCAAAATAGATCAATTTAGTAAATGTAAGTGTTAAATCTATGCAACTCTTGGAAGAAAATATAGGAGTAAATCTTTGTGACCTTGAGTTAGACAAAGTCTTCTTCTTTTTATTATTTATTTATTTATTTATATTGTGATTTGGGTGAAGATTTACAGAGCAAATTCACTTTCCATACAGCAGTTCACATATACTTTGTCTCATGTCATTGACCACAGTT
>NW_006922135.1:271214-277324 GCF_000298275.1 Orycteropus afer afer
TTGCTTGGTTCTACAATCGATGCCAATGGAAGGAGCAGTCAGGACATTAGACGACATGTAGCATTGGGAAAGTCAACTGCAAAGGAACTGTTTCAAGTGCTGAGGAGCAAGGATATCTACTTGAGGACTAAGGTGCGCCTGACACAAGTCATGATATTTCCAATCACCTTGTATGCATGTGAGAGATGGACAATGAATAAGGAAGACCGAAGAAGTTGTTGATGCTTTTGAGTTGTGGTGCTGGCGAAGAACGCTGAAAGTACCATGGACTGCTAAAAGAACTAACAGATGTGTCCTGGAGGAAGTGCAGCCAGAATGCTCCTTGGAAGCAAGAATGGCCAGACTTTGTCTCATGTTTTGGTCATGTTGTAAGAAGGGACCATTCCCTGGAGAAGGATATCATGCTTGGTAGGGTGGAGGGTTGACAAAAGAGGGGGAGGTGTTTATCTAGATGGATTGATACAGTGGCTGCAATGATGAGCTCAAGTATAGCAGGGATTGTGGGGCTGGTGTGGGATAGGGCAGTGTTTCGTTCTGCTGTGCATGGGGTCGCTATGAGTCAGAAATGACTTGATGGCACTTAACAACAACAACAACAGGGCACTAAGAAGAAGAAATAAAAACTAGGGAAGGAGAATAATGAAGAAAAAAACAGGAAGAATATATAAAGAAAAACAAGCAATAGGGTTAGTCATGAGAAAGAAAAAAAAAAGGGAGAAAGGGAAAAAAAAAAATTTAAATGGGGGGGAGGCAGAATTTCAACCAGGCACGGAGAAAAGAAAAAAAATGCTGAAAACTAGCACCTGGTAGGGGAAGATTAAGAATAATGATAATAAGGACAAAAGTATTAATAATATTAGTTGGTTTGAAACGGACAAATACAAGCAAACTAATCACCAGGAAAAAGAATGCGAAAAAGAAAAAAATCGGTGGTGGACTGGGTAGGGCACCCAGGCTCTGTCTGAGCACACAGACTCTGATGGAGTTCCTGTGGGCCCAGAATGTAGGTGGGAGTGGGGATGGCCACACCTCCATTCACCAAGCGGGAGTAGGGTGTAGTACCAAGAAGAATGTTGTACCTTTTCAGTCTTGCAGGTTCCGAGTGTCCTTGGGGTTGCTGGAAAGCAGAACATGTTCTTAAGCCCACGAAATCTGCGAGAGTGCTGTCTCTTTGAATATCCAAAATAGTCAAACCACTGTTTAAACCTTCAAAATGGCAGTGTCTTCTGGACCGGCAAAAGTCCACAGCTCAGCCAACCTTTCTCTTCACCTTTTCTGCTTGTTCCCTAGCCACCGTGCACAGTCCTCCACACAGTCCCTGGCTAGCAGGGTGATTTTTAGGTTAATTCTTAAGTCCTAACACCACAGGAATCTGTGAGAGCACTGTCTCTTTAAATATCCTAAATAGTCATGCCGCTTTTTTAACCTACAAAATGGCGGTGCCTCCGGACTGGCAAAAGTCCACAGTTCAGCCTATGTTTCTCTTCACCTTCTGCTTTTGTTCCCCAGCCACCGTGTACAGTCCTCCATTCAGTCCCTGGCTAGCAAGGTGATTTTGGAGTTAATTCTTATGTCCTACCACCACTTGGGAATCTTCAAGCTGTGTCATCTGTGCCACCAGTGTCGCTCAGGTCGCTGCCAGACCGCAGCTCCATGTGTCTCCTTTTTTGGTATCTTCACCAAATTCTTCTGCTATTTGAGGTTTAGTCCACTTTTGTATCCTTCCCTTCAAGGCTCAGGGGTCCAAGATCATCTTCTGTGTCTGTGTTAATTGGTTTCCCTTTTCTTTATTGAAGAGGGTCTGTGCAGTCCTTCTGCCTAGTCCGCTATCTTGTCGGAACTCCCGAGACAACGTCTTCTTATATATAGTTCCAAGAACACAAGTGACAAAATAAATAAATAAGTAAACACATTGGACTTCATCACAATTTTTAAAATTTGTTCTCCAAATGACACTTTCAATAAAGTGTGAAAACAGGCAACATTTGTGAGGAATAATGCTCAGAAGGCAGGAGTGCACAGGAAAGAAGGACACAGAGACAATGTAATCACAGGGAGGAAGTGGTAAGAGATTTATTGCATTGTGGTGGTTGCAATCAATGTCATGAAACAAAATCTGTATGAAATGCCAAATGCAAAATGAAATGGCCCTCTAAACTTTCACGCACATTACAATAAAAAGTTAAAAAAAGTGGAAAAATAATGCACAGAATAGGAGAAATATCTGAAAATCATAAATCTGATAAAGAATTTGTATTTATAATACATAAAAACTCTTACTAGTTGTCATGGATTGAATTGGATCTCAAAAAAATATGTATCATCTTGGCTGGGCCATGATTTTCAGGCATTTGGCAGCTAAGTAATGATGTAATCATCCCTGATGATGTGAACTCATGTGATCTGCCAATCAACTGTAAGGAGATTAGGGTGGGATTCAACACTCTTACTTAAGTCATAGCTCTGATCTGATATAAAGGAAGTTTCTCTGGAATGTGGCCTGCAAAACCTTTTATCTTGCAAGAGATAAAAGGAAAGAGAGGTGAGGAGAGAAGGAGAGATATGGCTGCCACCAAGAAAGAAGAACTGAGAGCACAGCATATCTTTGGCACCCAGGACCAGTGATGAGAATTTCCTACAACTAAGAGACACAGGGAAAGAAAGCCTTCCCCAAGAGCTAGTATCATGAATTCAGACTTCTAGCCTCCTAAACTGTGAGAGAATACATTTCTGTTTGTATTTGTATTATAGAAAGCCATCAACTTGTATTTCTATTGTAGCAGCTCTAGATAATTAAGACAAAATTTGATACTGGGAGTGAGGTGCTGCTCTAAAAGACACTTAAAACATAGGAGCGGTTTTGGAATTGAATAATGAGTAGAGGCTGGAAGAGTTTTAACAGTAAAGACCTATATTCCCTTGAAGAGACTGCTGGTAGAATTATGCACCTCAAAGGGAATTCTGGTGAGGACTCAGAAAGAAGTGAGGAGAGATGTAACACCTGAGACAAAACAGATGATGAGAAGAAGTAGCAAATAAACAGTAGCTGCAGCACCAGGAAACTGGCACAATATGACTTGGGAGTTGATGTACAGAGTGAGAGAGATAAGTACCTTTAGGCAGGAGACTGCCTGGCAGATTGGGGTGCCTCTGGGCACTTATCAATGGAGCTAGGCTCACTGACCCACAAAGCAAGAAACCTGAGTACTTTTGGGCTGAGGTTTACTCTAAGAACTTGTCAGTACAGCTAAAGAGCAGGACAGAGGACAGGCTGGCCCAAAAGGTCTGATGGACCAAAGAGCTGAGAAGCTGAGAGAACAAGGAGTCAGGAAGCAGAAGCAGAAGCTGAAGAAACAAGAGCACAGGAAGCAAAGCTGCCTTAGGCTCAAAGGGTAGGCCATCAACCTCTAGAGATTCAAAGGGTGAAATCAATGTCTACTGGTCTCAAGTGGTGGGGCCATGGCCGCAAAGAGTCAGATCTTCACCAATTTCATTCCAGAGTGTGAGACCGCTATTCACAAGTGCCCAAAGGAGGAGTCCAAAGGTACTACCCAAAGTTGAGGGAGCAGGATTGCCATGCCTTGGAGGACTGAGGGGGTAGGGCGATCACTCAGTTGGGCTATGAGATTTGGGCCTCTCCAAGCTAAGGGAGAAGAGTTGCCATCAGAATTGGCCTAAAAGGTGGAGCTGAATGCTAGGGCCAAGTGGCCTCCACCAACAATACAGAGCACATGGCCAACACCCAGTCTGGAAAGCAGGGCCATTGCATAAATGCTCTCAGAGAATAAAGGATTATTTTCAAACCTTAAGAACTAATGTAAATTGTTTGCTGGGGTTTTGACTTGCTTGGTGCCAACTATCACTTCTTTCCCTCCAATTCTCCCATCTGTAATGGAAATATCTACCTTGTGCCTGTTGTACAATTAAAATTAGAAGCAGATAATTTGTATTCTCAATTCACAGATGAAGAGGAATTTTGCCCCAGGATGGAATTTGGACTTGGACTTTATTTGACTTTTGGGATGATATGATAGGGTGAAAATATTTTGCATGCAGCATTGACATGAATTTTGGGGAGTCAAAGTTTGGAATTTTATGGATTAAATTCTATCCCCTAAAAGTATGGGTCAAATTCCCTGGGCCATGATTATCACTGGTTTGTCAATTATGTTATGAAGTTTGGAAGTTATGTGTGTTAGGCTGGGCTCTCTAGAGAAGCAAAACCAGTAAATCTTAGAGAGAGAAAGAGAGAGAAATTTATCTTAGGAAAATGGCTCACACACTTATAAAAGCTGGCAAGTCCCAAGTTCTTGGATCAAATGTCAAGCTTGAGGCATTTCCTGAATCACACAGCTGCAGGGGCTGATGAGCTCAAGGTTGGCAGGCAGTACACCAGCTGTTGACTCCAACAAATGAGAAATCCAAGATCTCCAGGCCAAATGGTGGATTGTTCACTCACGGGCAGCACAATAGGATACTGATCCACAGAAGAGTGTCTCTTTTTCCAGGATGTCCATAAATATATTGAAAGCAGGCCACACCCCAAGGGAACCTACCTTTCAATGGATTGGCTGTTCAAAACATATACATCTGATCCCATTATGGGGATAATCCACATCACAACTGCTTAAACCACTCAAAATTGTGGTATAGCCAAGTTGACACACAACTACAACTATCACAGTCCATCCCTTGTCAACTTGGCAGTTGTACACATCTCCTTAACCATATATAATCTCTAAATAAGGACAAATAGAAAATCATATTTGTGGTTAACATGATATACTAACATATGTGCAAATGAGACATATTAACATTAATTAATTATTTACATTGCACACTTCATAACAAAAGGAAACAAAAATATTTGATGAACATATACAATGAAGAAATACAACAATCATAGCCCTCATTTCTGCAACTGGTCATGTGGTTGTAGCTGATATTTGGAACTAACTTCTTCCACCACCCATTTCGTATTTCCCTTGCCCTCAGCAAGCACCTCAGTTGGTTGTGGTTCTTTGCCTGGTGGGGTGACCCAGGCATTCATTCCTGAAGAGTCTGGGCCATTAGTAGCTACATCAGAATTGGGTTGTTGTAATTTTCCATTGACTTTAATCACAGGGCACGATAGTACTAAGAGATGTCCTAAATAATTTCCTGTATTTCAGACATATTCTTCTTTACCTCCTTATGTAGTGTCAATCCAATTTCCCCTTGGTAATCAGGATCTATCACACCAGATAGTACAGTAATACCCTTCTTTGTCTGTTGATCCAGAGGCATGAGAGAGCCAAAATGGCAAGGTGGCATTCTTAACTTCCAGTTCAATGCAATCAGTATAGTCTCCAGGTGGAAGTGTTTCTCCTTTTGGGACTCAGATCTCTAAACTTGCAGAGCATAGGATAGCAGGGACAGGAAGAAAAAAACTTTTGAGTGGGCACTAAGGGTAATAGTGAGTTGTACCACTTCTGTTTCCACCCCTTGGTTCATGGACCCATGATTCCTGGCTATTAGAGAAGATGCACCGTATATTGGAGAACATTGCCCCAACCCTTCAAGGTATCACCACATAGCTAGAGTGGTAATTGTGTTTTCAGTAGGCCATTCCATTGTTCTATCAAGCCAGCTGCTTCAGGATGATGGGGAACATGGTAAGACCAGTAAATTCCATGAGCATAGGCCCACTGCCACACTTCATTTGCTGTGAAGTGAGTCTCTTGATCTGAAACAATGCTGTGTGGGATGCCATAATGGTGGAAAAGGCATTCTGTAAGTTCACAGATGGTAGTTTTGACAGAGCATTGCACGCAGGGGTAGCAAAACCATATCCAGAATAAGTACTTATTCCAATAAGAATAAAACTGTCCTTTCCATGATGGAAGTGGTCCAATGTAATCAACCGGCCACCGGGTTGCTGGCTGATCACCCCGAGGAATGGTTCCATAGTGTGGACACAGTGTTGGTCTCTGCTACTGGCAGATTGGGAACTCAGCAGTGGTGGTAGCCAAATCAAGTCTGGTAAGTAGAAGTCCATGTTTCTGAGCCCATGCATAAGCTCCATCCCTGACACATTCCCACTTGGTTCTTTTTTTTTTTTTTCAGTTCAT
>NW_006922135.1:286833-288201 GCF_000298275.1 Orycteropus afer afer
TTTGAATTTCAATTCTGATTTCTTTTCTTACCCAGTCTTTCTCAAGGAGGTTGTTGTTCAGTATCCATGTGTTTACTCTTTTCCTGTTGATCTTCCTATTGTTGATTTCTAATTTGATAGCATTAAGATCTGAGAAGATGCTTTGCAGTGTTTTGATGTTTTTAAATTTATTAAGGCTTGCTTTCTGGCCTAACATATGCTCTATCATAGAAAAAGTTCCATGTGCAGTGGAGAAGAATGTATATCGTGCTGCTGTTGTGTGAAGTGCTCTGTAGATGTCTATTAGACCAAGTTGATGGATTGTATTGTTTAGCTCTTCTGCATCTTTGTTGAGTTTTTTTCCAGTTGTTCTATCTTTCAAAGAAAGTGGTGTATTAAAGTCTCCCACTATGACTGTGGAGTCATCAATTTGGCTTTTCAACTCTTTTAAAGTCTGATTTATGATTTGGGGGCTCTTTCATTGGGTCCATAAATATTTCTTATGGTTATATCTTCATGTTCAATTGATCTTTTAATCATTATATCATGTCCTTGTTTGTCTCATATGGTGGTTTTTGTCTTAAAGTCAATTTGATCAGAAATTAATATTGCCACTTCTGTTCTCTTACAGTTGCCATTTGCTTGATATAGCTTTTTCCAACCTTTGATTTTTAATGTATTTTTGTCCTTATCTCTATTGTGTCTCTTGTAGATACCATATTGATAGGTTTTGTTTTCTTATCCAATCTGCAACTCTCCATCTCTTGAGTGGTGCATTTAATTCATTAACATTCAGGCTAATTATTGATTAGTTTGAATTTGTGGCTGTCCTTTTGTTATGTGTTGTTTCATGGTGTACATGGTTTCTTTGTTCCATATTATTTTCTGTGCTGAGCTCATTATGTTTATGAATTGTGTTATCCTTTCCTTTGTTGCTGTTGTTTCAGTATATGCTGAATATTTGTGCTTGTCCTTTTTTTTATTGTGATGAGAAGGTTTATCATTTTTCTTTGAGGTTACCCTATGATTTATAATTTTATCCCCAGGTTTTGAACAGTCCGTTCTATCTTGCAACTTTCTTAATTTCCTCACCATTTAAACATTCTGTGACTATACAGTCTTTTTCCTCTTTTTGTTTTTAGTTGTCCTTACTTGCCAATTGATGTCTCTGGTTCCCTGTTTACAATCTTGTAAGCTCAGTTTACTTTGGATATGTCCATCGCTGTGGTTTCTGTGTTATGTTATCTTGTATATTAATGGTCAGTTGTTATTTGTTATTTTTGGTTCTCTGTTCAAAGGACTCCCTTTAGCATGTCTTGTAAGGTTGGTCTGGTTTTAACAAATTCCCTTAGTTTCTGCTTATGTGGAAATCTCCCAATTTCACCATCA
>NW_006922135.1:288631-310887 GCF_000298275.1 Orycteropus afer afer
TCTTTGGTCTGTCTCTCAATCCTTTGAAGATACTTAAGGATAATTCTTTTGAATTCCTTATCAGAGAGTTCCAATGCTGCTTCTTCTTCAGGGATGTGTTCTGGGTCTATATCCTGCTCCCTTGTTTCTACCACTTTATCCTGCCTCTTTATGTGGACTGTGATGGTCTGTTGTTTCCGAGGCATCATGGTGTTGTTCTATTTAGATCTCTGTTAACTGTTTGTGAAGAGCAGCCAAGGGTGGTTCAGGCTCTTGTTGGTGGTTTTTTATCATTGGCCCGTTGGTGGAGAAGGAGGCAGTGGCTCTCACTCAGTAAGTGAAGTTGTAGGAGTTTTGGGTGTAGTTTTGTCTTACTGAGACTGTCGTTGTCTCCCACTCAGTTAGACACAAATTGCAACTGAATAACCATCAAAAAACTAAAAGCACATGGAGGAAATACACAGCATGTAATTACACAGAAACAGTAATCAAAAAAAAAAGAAAAAAGGGAAAAAAAGAATTACAAACAAGAAACCTACAATATCTGGGGATAGGGCCCTAAGGAAAAAAAAGTAGGGAATGAGAATAATAAATGAAGAAAAAAATGGAAAAAATGCAAAAAGAAAGACAAGAAACAGCGTTAATCACAAGACAAAATGAGGAATAAAAAAAAGAAAATTTCAACCAGGCACAGGGAATTAGAAAAAATGCTGAAAACTAGGACCTGGCAGGGGAAGATTAAAAATAATAAATAAAAAGGACAAAAGTATTAATAATATTAGTTGTTTAAAACAGACAACTACCAGCAAACTAATCACCAGAAAAAAGAAAACGAAAAAGAAAAAAAAAAATTAAAAAAAATAGAGAGGAACAAAAAATCGGTGGAGAACAGGGCAGGGCACCCAGGCTCTGGCTGAGCACACAGACTGTGATGGAGTTCCTGTAGGCCCAGAAGGTAAGTGGGAGTGGGCGATGGCCACACCTCCCTTCACCAAGCAGGTGTGGGGTATAAGAGTAACAAGAGGAATCTCGTACCTTTTCAGTCTTGCAGGTCCCGAGTGTCCTTGGGGTTGCTGGAAAGCAGAATGTGTTCTTAAACCCCAAGACTCTGTGAGAGCACTGTCTCTCTAAATATCCAAAATAATCAAGCCGCTTTTTAAACCTTCAAAATGGCAGCATCCTCTGGACCGGCAAAAGTCCACAGTTCTGCCTAACTTTCTCTTCACCTTCTCTGTTTGTTCCCTAGCCCCCGTGCACAGTTCTGCATGCAGTCCCTGGCTAGCAGGGTGATTTTTAAGTTAATTCTTAGGACCTACCACCACTCGGGAACCTCCAAGCTGTCTGTGCCATGACGTCAGGATCACTCAGCATTTCTGCCAGACCTCAGCTCTGTATGTCTCCTTTTTTTGAATTTTCATGCAAATTCTTCTGCTAGTTGGGGTTTAGTCCACTTCTATATCCTTCCCTTCAGGGCTCAGGGGTTCAAGATTATCTTCTGTGTCTGTGTTAATTGGTTTCCATTTTCTTTGTTGAAGAGGGTCTGTGCAGTCTTTCTGCCTAGTCCGCCATCTTACCAGAACTCCATTGAATAGTCATTGTTGTAAAAGGCCTCAGATCCCTTTGGGGAAGGCTGGGGAAAAATTGACATTATAAATTTTTGGCAATGTAGTGGGTTCCTTTCTCAAGGGGTCCTGGTCTTCATTCAAGGGGTTGTGGGTCTATAAAATTACTCAAGTCTGGGAACTGATTGAGAGGCTGTGACTCTGTATTCTGGCTATTCAATCTATGCTGCTGTTCATGTGACCTAGAATTCTTCTGTCTATATGTTGTTGTTGTTGTTTTTATGTGCCATTGAGTTGGACTCGACCCATAGTGACCCCTCCTTGGGTTTCTGAAGCAGTACCACTATGGAAGTAGATTGCCTCATCTTCCTTCCGAGGAGAGGCTGGTGGGTTTGAACCACCAGCCTTCTGGTTATCAGTCAAGTGCCTTAGGCACTATGCTATCAGAGCTCCTCTGTCTATACAGATCAAGTAAATATTTAGTAGGTTTGCCATGTATTTCACTACTAGGAACACCATGCCTAAGTAGCCAATGCCATAATTCTACACAAGTTAGAGTATTATGAATACTGTTTTGACTCTGCTGTCCATTACAGTAATGACACCCACCTTTTCTTTGTGAATTAACTACTGCCCCTTGCCCCTACTACCATGGGGTCCAGTCAGCACTATCATAGTTAAATGTCTGAATTCAATTAGGACAGTTCCCAGTGTCAAATCTGGCTTGTGTAAAATAGCTATCACAGCAGTCTTCAAGGACTCTAGGTTCCCTTCACATATTTGTTGCTCACTGTAGTCATAAAAGGCATGTCCTCTGGACTCTCCATTTCTGGTTCTAGGGGTCTAAAATGATAAATCCACTCTAATATGCCAATTTCTCTAAGCCTCTTGACATCTTCTTCTATATACCAAGGCAGGCCTGGTACTTCAACTTGAATTAAGGTAGGCCACCACATAATCCATGCTTCAGTATGCCAACCAAATAAACAATTAGATCCTTTCCTAACCTCTTATGCTGAAACACTGAATGAAGAATCCATACTTAGTGGGCTTAAATCCACAAACTCAGACAGATCCAATGTTATTTTCCTTGTATCATTATCCCACACCCTCAGTAGCCATTCCCACACATACTCTCCAGGTTTCTGTCTGTACATGTTAGCAAAATCAATAGGTCTTTTCGAGTATAGCATGCCACCTCCTCAATCACACTTTGTATTTCACCTTTTGGGACTCACTTGGACTTAAGTTTTGTTATAAGTCTAGCATCAACAATGGGTGGTTGGGGCAGTTCCTGAGAACATTCAGCAATGTCTTCTATGGCATCTACCTCAGGCAATGATCCAGCAGGAACAATTGGGTTAATCCCATCAAAAGGAGCTAGAAAGAATAATGGTTTTGTAGTAATCCTTCACATGGGAGGGATTCAACAGAATTTGTTGTTGTTGTTGTGTGTCATCAAGTCAGATCTGACTCATAACAACCCCTCCTTGGGTTTCTGAGGTGGTATCATTACAGCAGATGGCCCAACCTTCCCTCCAAGGAGTGGCTTGTGGGTTTGAACCACCAGCCTTCTGGTTGGCAGTCAAGTGCCTTAGGAACTATGCTACCAGAGCTCCTTCAACAGAATTTACAGGCTCCATATTCTCATCTTCCTGATTGTCTGCCCATATGTCCCTATTCCAGGTTTCAGAATCCCATTTTTTCCTAATCAATGCCCTCACTTTAATTTCAGACACCATTCTGGGTTGGAATTTAATTGGTGTTGTGATTCAGCCACCCTTACAATAAAACTCTGGGTTTATTTTTTGGCAATATTAGCTCTCTTGCTAGAAGAAATAAGGCTTTCTTTCAGAGCACAATTGGAAACATTGAGGTCTTTTATGCGGCACATGAGCTGTGACTCAACAGCCCTGAACTCATCTCTCTCTTTCACTACATTGTCTAGTGTAAGTAGGACCAACCAACCAGCTTCCTTATACTCCTCATGCTGAGAAAATTCCAGAAAATATCAAATATGAATCACCAAGAGCCTCACTTCTCAAAAATACTTGATCTGTTGGTGGTGCTATTTTGTATATTAATGTTGCCATCTCATGCCATGGATTATCAGGGCCCTCTTTACTAATGGAGGCAGAGTCAAAAGTGCCTTTACACTTAATCAAATTGGAGAATAAAAACAGAACCTAAACTCAAACCAAACTCACTGGAGTGGAGTCAGATCTGACTCATAGCAACCCCTCCTTGGGTTTCTGAGGCGGTATGAGTACAGAAGTAGATCACTCAACTTTCCTTCCAAAGAGTGACTGGAAGGTTTGAACCACCAGCTTCTGGTTTGCAGTTCAGTGCCTTAGGCACTACACCACCAGAGTGCCATCCTTATGATTCTGTCTCTCTAGAACCCCCCTGGTACCAAATGTGTTAGGCTGTGTCCTCTAGAGAAGCACCAGTAAAGCTTATGTATAGTTGTTAGAGAGAGAGAGAGAAAAAATTATCTTAGGAAAATTGCTCCCACACTTACAGAAGATGGCATGTCACAAGTTCTTGGATCAAACATCAAGCTGGAGGCTTTTCCTGTCTCACACAGCTGCAGGGGCTGACAAGCTCAAGGTTGGCAGACAGTATACCAGCTGTTGACTCCAAAAAATGAGAAATCCAAGATCTCCAGGCCAAATGCTAGATTGTTCCCTCATGGACAGTTGTGGGAAGCACAATAGGATCCTGATCCACAGAAGAGTGTCTCTTTTCCCAGGCTGTCCATAAATATATTGGAAGCAGGCCTCACCCCTGAGAAACTCCCTTTCAGTGACTTGGCCACTCAAAACATGTATATCTGATCTCATTATGGAAATAACCCACATCAAAACTGCTTAAACCACTCAGAATTGTGGTTCAGCCAAGTTGAAACACAACTCCAATTATCATATTATGTAATGATGTAATCATCCCCCATGATGAGATCTGATGTGATCAATCAGTTGTAACGAGATTATGGTAGGATACAACACCCTAACTCAGGTCACAAGCCTGATCCAATATAAGGGGAGTTTCCCATAGCACATGGCCTGCATCATCTTTTATCTTACAAGAGATAAAAGGAGAAAGAAGTGAGCAAAGAAAGACCTAACTACCACCAAATACACAGATCCAGGAGCAGAGCATATCCTTTGGAAAGGAGTCCCTGAACTGAGAACTTCCTAGACCCAAAGGAAGATTGATACCAAGACACATGTAGATCTCCAAGGAGCATTTGGCCACAGATGTTGAAAGAAGACAAAGATCTTCCTCTAGAGCCAACAGAAATAAAAAGTCTTTTCCTGGAGGCAGAACTCTTAATTCAGACTTCTAGTCTCCTAAACTGTGAAATAATAAGTTTCTGTTTTTAAAAACCATCCACTTGAGATATTTCTGCTAGTATTTCATGAGATAACTAAGACACTAGTTAATAACAGAAAGACCATTCAATTTATAAAAAGGCAAAGGATTTAAAGAGATATTTCTTCAAAGAAGATATACAAAAGGCCAATAGTGATGTGGAAACATGCTAAAGATCATTAGTCATTAGGGAAATAAAAATCAAAAGCATAATGAGATACTACCTCACATCCACTAAAAATAAAAACACAGTTACTGTTGAGTCAGTTCTGGCTCATGGCAACTTCATGTGTAGTAGAATACAACTGTGCTACATAAGGAGGTTTTAGCTGCTGTTTTTTTTTTTTTTTCCCAGAAATAAATTGCAAGATCTTTCTTCCAAGGTGCCTCTTGGTGGATTCAAACATCCAACCCTTCAGTTAGCAGCCAAGAGTGTTAACCATTTGCACCACCTGACTCTGCACATCCACTAGACAAGATCTGACCCTTTCAGGGTGGTACTGCCACAGACTACAAATCCACTACAATGACTAAAATAAAAAAAAGAGAGTATAATAAGTTTTTGTAAGAATGTGGAGAAATTGAAACCCTCATCCACTGATGGTGGAAATGTAAAATGCTGCAGCCACTTTGGAAAACTATCTGGTAGCTCTTCAAAATGTTAAGCATAGAGTTATCATATAACCTAGCAATTTCATTTATATGTATATACCAAATAGAAATGAAAATATATATCTACACAAAAACTTGTACACATAGGTTCATGGCAACATTATTCATAATAGCCCAAAAGTGGAAACAACCCAAATGCCCATCAGCTGATGAATGTGCAAATAAAAATGTGGTGTATTCATACAATGGAATATGGTTCAGCAAAAAAAAAAAAAAAAATGAAGTACTGACACATGTAACAACATAGAAGAACCTTGAAAACATCAAGCTAAGTGAAAAAATCCCCCATAAAAGACCATATATGGTATGATTCTATTTATATGAGAAGACCATAAGAGACAAATCTATAGACAGAAAGTAGATTAATGACTGTCTAGAGCTAGATGGAACACCAGATAGAACCAACAGGAATCAGATTGACTACATCTGTGGCAAGAGGTGGTGGAAAAGCTCAGTATCTTCAGCCAAAACCATGCCAGGAGCTGATTGTGGAACAGAACATCAACTGATCATATGCAAGTTCAACTTGCAGTTAAAGGTTTCCAACAGGGAGACAAAATTGTCTGTCAGTTTGTTCTACAGTGTTGACGTGTTGATGTGAGTTTTGAGGCTGAGCCACTGGTGTTTCAAACTCAGCAGGATGCACATGGTGCACAGGTACCAGCCCAGCTTATAGACTAGACAGACTAGGAAGAAGGAAGAGGCTGCCCACTTCTCAAATAATTGACCAGGTAAAACCTTATGAATAGCAAATAAACACTGTCTGATATATTACCACACAACTTTATGAATAGTCCAGTTAGGTTAGAAGACTCTCAAAATAGGACTGGGAAAGAGCTGCATCATCTGAGTAAACCCAGCCTTACTCCTATGGATAAGGTAAAGCTTTTGAGACTTCCATTTGCTGATGTGGCACCACTCAAACTGCAGAGAAACACCTTCAGACATCCATTAATCATTGGAACATGGAATATACAAGGTATGAATCTAGGAAAATAGGAAGTTGTCAAAAATGAAAAGGAGTACATAAAGATTGATATTCTCGGCATTAGTGAGCTGAAATGGACTGGTATTGGCCATTTTGAATCAGAAAATCTGTGATCTACTATGCTGGTAATGACAGTTTGAAGAGGAATGGCATGACATTCATCATCACGAAGGATGTTTCAAGATCTGTCCTGAAGTACAATGCTGTCAGTGATAGGATAATATCCTTATGCCTACAAGGAAGACCCATTAATAAGACTATTATTCAAATTTATGCCCCAAACACCAAAGCCAAAGATAAGGAAATTGAAGATTTTTATCAACTTCTGCAGTCTGAAATTGACCGAACATGCAATCAGGATGTGTTAATTATCACTGGTGACTGGAATGCAAAAGTTGGAAACAAAGAAGAATCACTGGTAGTTGGAAAATTTGGCCTTGGTGACAGAAATAATGATGGAACTCTCATGGTAGAATTTTGCAAGACCAATGACTTTTTCATTGAAAACACCTGTTTTCAACAACACAAACAGTGGCTCTACACGTGGGCTTCACCAGATGGAACACACAGGAATCAGATTGACTACATCTGTGGCAAGAGGTGGTGGAAAAGCTCAATATCTTCAGCCAAAACCAGACCAGGAGCTGGTTGTGGGACAGACCATCAACTGCTCATATGCAAGTTCAACTTGAAGTTAAAGACACTTAAAACAAGTCCAAGGGAGCCAAAATATGATCTTGAATATATTCCTCCTGAACTTAGAGATCATCTCAAGAACAGATTTGATGCATTGAACACCAACGACCAAAAACCAGAAGAATTGTGGGAGGATATCAGGAACATTATCCATGAAGAAAGCAAGAGATCACTAAAAAGACAAGAAAAGAAGAGAAGACCAAAATGGATGACAGAAGAGACTCTGAAACTTGCCCTTGAGTGGAGAGTAGCTAAACCAAATGGAAGAAATGACCAGATAAAAGAGCTGAACAGAAGATTTCAAAGGGCAGCTCGAGCAGACAAAACCAATTACTATAATGAAATGTGCAAAGACTTGGAATTTGAAAACCAAAAGCGAAGAACATGCTCAGCATTTCTCAAGGTGAAAGAATTGAAGAAAAATTTAAGCCTCAAGTTGCAATATTGAGAGATTCTATGGGCAAAATTTTGAATGATGCGGAAGCATCAGAAGAAGATGGCAGGAATACACAGTCACTGTACCAAAAAGAACTGGTTGATCTTCATCCATTTAAGGAAGTGGCATATGATCTAGAACCAATGGTACTGAAGGAGGAAGTCAAAGCTGCAATGAAGGAATTTGGCAAAGAACAAGGCTCCGAGAATTGACAGAGTGCCCATTGAGATATTTCAACAAATGGATGCCCCATTGGAGGCACTCACTCAGTTATGCCAAGAGATTTGGAAGACAGCTACCTGGCCAGCTGACTGGAAGAGATCCATAATTGTACTCCCTCCAAAGAAAGGTGATCCCACAGAATGTGGAAATTACAGAACAATATCATTAATATTGCACACAAGTTAGATCTTACTGAAGATAATTAAAAAACGGTTGCAGCAGTACATTGACAGAGAACTTCCAGAGTGCAAGCTGGATTCAGAAGAGGATGTGGAACAAGGGATATCATAGCTGTTGTCAGATGGATCTTGCCTTGAGGCAAAGAATACCATAAAGATGTTTACTTGTGTTTTATTGACTATGCAAAAGCATTTGATTGTGTGGATCATGACAAATTATGGATAATAATGAGAAGAATGAGAATTCCTGAACACTTGATTGTACTCATGAGGAACCTGTACCTTGACCAGGAGGCTGTCATTTGAACGGAACAAGGGGACACTATATGGTTTAAAATCAAGAAGGGAGTGTATCAGGGTTGTATCCTTTTCCCACATTTATTCAATCTATATGCTGAGTAAATAATCTGAGAAGCTGGACTATATGAAGAAAAATGTGGCATCAGGATTGGAGGAAGAATCATTAACAACCTGAGATACACAGATGATACACCTTTGCTTGTTGAAAGTGAGAATGACTTAAGGCACCTACTGATGAAAGTTGAAGAATGCAGTCTGCAGTGTGGATTACATGTCAGTTTGAAAAAAAACAAAAATCCTCACAACTGGACAAATGAGCAGCATCACAATAAATGGAAAGAAAATTGAGGTTTTCAAAGAATTCACATTGCTTGTTTCTACAATCGATGTCAATGGAAGCAGCAGTCAGGACATTAGATGACATGTAGCATTGGGAAAGTCAACTGCGAAGGAACTGTTTCAAGTCCTGAGGAGCAAGGGTGTCTCTTTGAGGACTAAGGTGTGCCTGACACAAGCCATGATATTTCCAATTGCCTCATATGCATGTGAGAGCTGGACAATGAATAAGGAAGACTGAAGAAGAGTTGATGCTTTTGGGTTGTGGTGCTGGTGAAGAATGCTGAAAGAACTAAGAGATCTGTCCTGGAGGAAGTGCACCTGAAATGCTCCTTGGAAGTGAGAATGGCCAGACTTCATCTCACCTACTTTGGTCATGTTGTCAGAAGGGACCGTTCCCTGGAGAAAGATGTCGTGCTTGGTAGGGTGGAGGGTCGATGAAAGAGGGGGAGGCCTTCAACGAGATGAATTGACATGGTTGCTGCGATGATGGGCTCAAGTATAGCAGAGATCATGGAGCTGGTGCAGGATCAGGCAGTGTTTTGTTCTGCTGTGCATGGGGTCACTATGAGTCAGAAATGACTTGATGGTACCTAACAACAGCAACATAGCTGTTTTAAAAAAATAAAGCAGGGAGAACATCATGGATGCTCCTGCAGCCTTGCAGTTGAGACTCTTCTGTGGTGTGATGGCATAGTGGTTAAAGTATTCAGCTGGTAACCAAAACATTGACACTTCAAACCTATCAGCTACTCTGTAGGAGAAAGATGAGGCAATCTGTTTCTGCAAAAATTTACAGCCTTGGAAATCCCATGGTGCAGTTCGGCTCTGTTCTAAGGTATTGCTATGAGTCAGAGTCAACTTGATGGCAGTGATTTTTGGTTTCATCGTGTGAAGGAGGGATGTGGAGAGATTTATCAGCTCTTTAGGAAGTAGCGTGGAGCAGGCCTTGAGACTAACTGAATGTGAGATGTGAGGAGTGGGGGTCCAGTTTGTCTCAGGTTATTGGTTTGAGCATAGGAAACTGAAAGACGTGGAGACTAGGAAGTTTTATTCTGGATTCTTCCTACTTGTGATTGTGGCTTTAGGATAGAAAAGCATAAAAAGTACTGGCTTCACAGATGGCCGAAAAAGTGGACTAGGATTATTACCCCAGTCAAGTAGAAATAAGGTAAAATGTATTCCACTGAGACTTTTGCTTTTTATCCTATAAATAGATCTTCTTGGGTAGAACATTGTCACATGGTCATCTCTGGGAAATAGAGTAGTTTGCTTTTCATCCACTGTAGTTGAGGAACATTAGGAAAACGAGTATTGAATTGGCTAAAGTATGGCATCTGGTGCACCAGAAATGCAGATTTTTATGGGCTCCCTCCTGATTTTTAAAGTTTTCTCAAATGACTATAGGTCAGATCTACTCAATATGCTGCAAATTTACAGTCCTGCTGGGATGACTGAACTTAGACTGAAGTTAGAGAGGTGAAGTAGTGGGAGAACATGGAGGGAGGGTAGGGACTCAAGAGGAGAAGGAGCTGTCCCTAGGCTGGATTACAGGTTTGTTGGGGAATAGCTCACCTTGAACAATTATGACTGAAGACTGGATGAGTTGAGGGATAACAAGAAAGCAAAAAAGAGAAAGCATTAAAAAGGCAGGAAATAAAAGACTGAAATGAATGTCAGAAAGACTCTGAAACTTGATCCTGAACATAAAGTTGCTAACGTGAGCTAAAGAAATGATGAATTAAAAGAGTTGAGCAGAAGATTTAAAAAGGTATTTCAAGAAGACAAAGTAAAATATTATAATAAAATTTGCAAAGAACTAGAATTACCAACCCAAAATGTTCAACATTTCTCAGGTTGAAATAACTGAGGAAAAAATTCAAGCCTTGAGTTGCACTGTTGAGGGATTCTATGGGAAAAATATTGAATAACACAGGAAGCATCAAAAGAAAATGGAACCAATATACAGAGTCACTGTACAAGAAAGAAATGGTCGATGTTCAACCATTTTAGATGGCAACATATGGTCAAGAACTGATGGCATTGAAGGAAGAAGACCAAGCTACACTGAAGGTATTGACCAGAAACAAGACTCCCAAATTGATATGTTTCAACAAACAAATGCAAATGCTGGAAGAGCTCATTCATCTATGCCAAGAAATTTGGAAGAAAACCACCTGGCCATCAACTGGAAGAGATCCATATATATGCCTTTCCAAAGAAATGTGATCCAAAAGAATGAAGAAATTATTGAACAATATCATTAATATTATACACAAGTGAAATTTTTCTGAAGATTATGCAAAAACTGTTCCAGCCCTACGTCAACAAGGAACTGCCAGAAATTCAGGACAAATTTAGAAGAGGACATGGAAATAAGGATAATGTTGCTAATATCAGATAGACCTTGGCTGAAAGCAGAGAATACCAGAAAGATGTTTACCAGTGTTTTATTGACTGTGAAAAGTCATTTGACTGTGTGGATCATAACAAACTATGAATAACATTGAGAAAAATGAAAATTCCAAAGCACATAAATTGTGCTTTTGAGGAATCTGTATATAGACCAAGAGGTAATCATTTGAACAGAACAAAGGGATACTGTGTGGTTTAAAATTAGGAAGTTATGCATCAGAGTTGTATCCTTTCACCATACTTATTCAATCTGTAAGCTGAGCAAATAATCTGAGAAGCTTGACTATATGAAGAAGAACGTGGCATCATTGGAAAAAGATTCATTAATAACTTGCCAGAAGCAGGCACAACCTTCCTTGATGAAAGTGAAGAGAACTTGAAGCATTTACTGATGAAGATCAAAGACTACAACTTTCATTATGGATTACATCTCAACATAAATGAAACAAAAATCCTCACAACTAGACCAATAAGCAACATCATGGTAAGCAGAGAAAAGTTTGAAGTAGTCAAGGCTTTATTTTTATTTGGATCTACAATCAACACCCATGGAAGGAGCGGTTGAAAAATCAAACAATTTATTTCATTGGGCAACTTTACTAAAAAAGTGCTAAAAAACTTTACTTAATGTGCTAAAAAGCAAAGATGTCATTTTGAAGACTAAGGTGCACCTGACTCAAGTCATAGTATTTTCAATCATCTCAAATGCATGCAAAAGTTGAACAATGAATAAGGAAGAATGAAGAACAAATGATGCCTTTGGATTATAGTGTTGGCAAAGAATATTGAATATTCCAAGAGAAAAAAAAATTTCTTGGATGGAGTACAGGGAATATTCATTAGAAGGAAGGATGGTAAAACTTTGCCGCATATACTTTGATCAAGTTATCCCCAAAAAGAGTCATTGCCATCGAGTTGATTCTGACTCATAACAACCCCCTTTGGGTTTCTAAGGCAGTAAATCTTTACAGAAGTAGATTGCCCAGTCTTCCTTCCATGGAGTGGCTGGTGGGTTTGAACCACCAACCTTCTGGTTAACAGTCAAATGTCTTAGGCACTACATTCTATCAGGAGGGACCAGTCCCTGGACTACATCATATTTGGTAAAGTAGAAAGTCAGTAAAAAAAAGAGGAAGATCTTCAGTTAGATAGATTGACACTGGCTGTAACAATGGGCTCAAACACAGTATAGTGATTGTGAGGATGACAACCCAGGATATTGTTCATCAATCAAGACTGTTCCCAGCCACGCCTACATGTAGGTCTCACTTTTGGCCCTTTGCTTGACCTCTGCCCTTCTCAGCAAAGTGTTACAGCTCTTTCTTTACCTCTGCCAATAAGTGCCCAGAGACACCCCATGCCACCAGCAAGCCTTCTGCTGAAGGCACTCAGCTCTCTCACTCCATGAGTCAGTGAGCTCAGTGAGCCTTGCTCTCCCTACAAATGCCCAGAAACACCCCCACTTCACCATCAAGCCTCCTGGCAAAAGTGCTCAGCTTTCTCACTTCATAGGTTAACATTCCTACTATAGCTGCCTTACTCCTGAGTCACGAAACCCACTGCAGCCTTCTCATGTCAATCTTCTTGTTCTGCTACCACTATTTTTTGCTGTCTCTGGTGTCACAACTTTCTCTGTCTCCTGAGTCTGGGAGGTTCCCAGTGTGGTGACTCAGGGTCTGAGAGATGAGCTGTACTCCTGGATCTTCTTCTAAATGATTGTGAGGTCTCCTTCTCAACTTCTGAGACTGGATCTCTTTAAGCCTATTGGGATGACAAAAACTACCAGTATCTTTGTTAGGGTTCTGTATACCTTATTTTCATGGTCCCATCCCAAGGGTTCCATGCACCTTATTTGCATTATTAACAAGCTGTCCAATCACCTTGGTGGGCAACAAGCACTTATTTACATAGTCCCAGCCTATCATTTTGTGGAAGTCACAAAGGCCATGACTTGAACAGCCATATTAAGGTAATTTGCTGCACTGTGGTGTGTTAAATAAACTTCAATCAATTCCTGTTGTTTGCTTAATATGATTTTTGTTTTAACAATCCAAACGTGCTTATTTTTATAGACTCATTTTGATTTTATCTGATTCCTCACAGTCTTGGGGGAAGCTTTTCCTCTTTCTTCCATTGATAGTAATTTTGGTTAACAAAAAATCAGGCATTCTTTTTGGCCTTTTACATTCTTAAATGTTTCCCTTGATAGCCAATGCCTTATTTGCCCAGAGTTCTCCATACTTCCCCTAGCTAGTGACATTTGTTCATTTATTCTCATGTTACACTTTTAATACACAATTTCTATGGGTCACACACTGGGCTTGCTACTGGGCAGACCAGGATTCATGAAACACACTCTCTGTCCCTGTGGAATTCCATGATCAGGAAGGCAGACAATACATTGGACACAATGAGGAGACAACAAGCATTGGAATAAGTGAAACTTATTCACAGAGCTGTAGGGTGCAGGATGGAGAGAGTCAAACAAACTCCCAAGACTTTGAATGTGAAGCTAAAATTTCTCCTGCCTCCATAAGCAAATTTGGATCTGGTTCTTTGATGACATCTCGTCATATGTAATCAAACAAATTCTAGTTGATATGGAAAGTTACTCAAGTTTATGTCCTTACATATACAATGACTATTTAGTCATTTCTCAAACACTCATGATAAAAACTAAACGAGACAAAGTGTGTGAGAGAGCTTTACAAAAATAAAAATACCATGTAGATACAGGTGGTTGCAGTATCCTCTTTTTCTCATAATACCCTTTAAAACATTCTTTCTAGTTTTTCAAAGGCAGTAGGTTACTATCCTTCACCTAGTGTTTCTCTTCCTTTATAGCCTTTCTGGATATATTCCTATGCAACTATAATCTACTGTGGTATGTTGAATGATGTAATTTTTCTCATCCAAATTAAACTGAAATAATATATATTTATGTAGCATAACTAAAATCATATGAATTTCTTCTGAATAATATCATTGCTTCTAAAATACGTGATTATTATAAAACACAATAATGGAAAAAGTAAATTCTCCCATAACTCCATCCTCTAAATATATAACAACTGTAACAGATTGGAAATAGCAATTAGATTATGATATTTCTAGATTTTTTTATATTATTATTAACTTAAGAATATGTAAGGTGTTAAGCCACCTTGGAGAGGAATTTTTTAATATCTACTAAAGCATTTGACTGCTAACCAGAAGGCCGGAGGTTCAAACTAACCAGCTACTCCTCTGAAGGAAGGTTGGGCAATCTACTTCCGTAGAGATACCACCTTGGAAACCTAAGGAGAGATCACTATGAGTCAAATTGACTTAATGGCAGTGAGGTGTTTTTTTTTTTTTTTTTTTTTGCCACTACAGCTGAAGATGCAACCACCCATGTCCCAACAATATCATTTCCAGGAATGTCTTAGAGAAATTCAACACAGGGACATACATGAATATTTAATATTTTCTTTTTGTGGTAAAATACTGATAACAATGTGAAGGATGAGGAAATGCTATACACATATTTATCACAATAAAATAATTTGAAAAGGCACTAACACAACATAAAATTTGCCATGTTAACCATTTTAAAGTGCACAATCCAGTAATATTTAGCATATATACAATATTATGAAATCATCACCGCTATCTAGTTTCAGAATATTTTCACTACCCTAAAAGGAAACCATAAATCCATTAAACAGTCACTCCCAATTGCATTATTTTTAATAGCTAACACTTGGAAACAATACACACTTCCAACAACAAGAAAATATAAATATATATAACATATTCTCCCAAATATATATTCATTTATATGAAGCCTAAACATATACAAAGGAGTCCTGGTGGCACAATGATTAAGTGCTCAGCTGCTAACTGACAGGCCAATGGCTCAACCCACCAGCTGCTCCGTGGGAGAAAGATGTCACAGTCTGCTTCCATACAGATTTTTTGGAAACCTTATGGGGCAGTTCTACTTTGTCCTACAGGTTCTCTATGAGTCAGAATTGACACAATGGCAATGGGTTTTGGTTTGGTAAATACACAGAAAATACAAAACAAGAATTTTTTAATTGCAAAGAAATGAAAAACTAATTCAGGAAAACGGTTACTTCTAGTGAAAGAGAGCAGAGAGGATTTGCAGAAAGTATGGATTTGTTTGTAATGTTTTATTTCCTAGCTGGCTGGTAGGCATATGTGTACACATTCATTACATATAATTTTTATATTTATAATAACATATTTTGTCATGAAAACACTTTAAACACAATTAAAAAACAAAGTGCAAAGTGCAGAGCACTGTATGTAAAATATTAACATTTGCATAAATATGTCTTCTTGTGTATGCCTAGAATAGCTGGTCTCAAAGTGGGGTTCATGAGTGCATAGGGGTATTTAAGGCTGTTACTGAGGGTTCTGTGAGATCAAAACTATTTTCATAATAATGATAATAATAAAATATTATTAGCCTTTACACCATGTTAATATTTATACTCATGGTAAAAGAGTGACAAAAAAAAAAAAAAAAAAGTGCCTCAGCAAAAATCAAGACAGTGGCACCACACCATGTTTGAGATCATTATATTCATCACTGCCATGCATTCAAAGAAAAAAAAAAAATGTCAGTGTCATATAAAAACCCTCTTACAAAACTACTGAAAACCGTAATTTAATTAAATCTCAGCCTTTGAGTATTTATCTTTTCAGTTTTCAGGGCCATAAAATGGAAGGCATATGTACAAAACTTCTGTTGCAGATGGCAGTATGATAGTTGTCTGGAGGAAAAGCAGTTGTGTGATTGCTTAATTGTGAGCTGAACTAGCAATTTTTTTTTTTTTTTTCATAGAACACCACTTCTGCATGAAAGAACAATCAAAGGACAAACTTCAGCTATTCAGACCTAAATATTTGCTGGCATTTCATCTGAAATTAACAGTAATGACTCAGCAAAATGAAGGATCCAGATGTACTAAGAAGCTAGAGACTTTCCTCAAAACTTCTCATATACTAGAAACAGGTCACACTCTGAACGCAGCTACTCAACTGCTCACAGCAGATTGCACCATGGAGTTGATTACCAGTCTCATCATAGCCACTCAAAATCATGGCCTAGCAAAGTTGACACACAACCTTTCCTACCACAGTACAAGATATTCCAATGGATTTTAATGCAAAGTTAGTTGATCTGGTTTCAGATTCCACATTTAAGAAATTTATGCTTGTTAATTTTGGTATAGCATCATAAAAAATATCCAAAATTACCTGAAAAGCCTCTTCCAACTACATACCTGTCTGAGGCCACATTTTGTTTGTATAATTTAACCAACCAATGTAACACAGCCGGTTGAATTCAGAAGCAGAAATAAGAATGCAGCTGTGTGCTCTATTGAGCCAGACATTAAAGGTATTATTTCTCATATATTTTTCATTAGTCAGGTCATTTCAAGATTGCCCTCCTTTGCTGGTGGTATGATGGAGTAGAATGACCATGGACATGAAAGCCAGGCCTTGTTCTTTAAATGAAAAATAAGAATCTTAAGTTATTTGTACCATTTGCTCCAGCCATTCCATTACAAGGTATATATCTTAAAGAAGTGAGAGCCATGACAAGAACAGACATATGCACTCCCATGTTCATTGCAGCACTATTTACAATAGGAAAAAGTCAGGAACAATCTAGGTGTTGATTAACTGAGGAATGGATAAGCAAAGCGTGGTACATAAACACAATGGAATAATATGCAACCCTAAAGAATAACTTAGAATCTGCAAAACACCGCATAATGTGGATGAACTTGGAGGACATTATGCTGAGTGAAATAAGTCAATCACAGAAGGACAAATACAGTCTATTATTGTAAAAGTCAAGGAACAGTTTATATATGGAAGGAAATTTTCTTTGTTGGTTACCAGGAGTGGGAGGGTAGGGTAGGGAACAAGGTTGGATAGGTAGAGATAAGTATTGATTTGGGTGAAGAGAAGGGCAATGTACCAAATGTGAGTGATCAACATGGTGACATTGAGGAAGAGGAAGACATAGAGAGGTACATGGGAGGTACAGACAATGAAGATGACCCCCTTTGCACATACAATACTGCATTGTCAGTGAAGGCAAACATGGGTATATGGGTGGATAGATGGGTGGACAGGCTGAACTATTAGGTATGTCTATGAAGTGGAGTATGTACCCAAGACCATGTATAGGGTTGGCAGACAATGGTCTTATAAATGTATTTGTATGATCTATAAGAATTCCCAGGTGTATAGTAGAGCTGACAAGGGACAAGGCTGTAGTCACTTCTTGGTCACAGCCAACTCCCCAGAGGGACAGAGTAGTTGAACCTGTGGGCTTGGGACCATAGTCTCAGGGAACATCAAGCTCAATTGGCATAACATACTGCATAAAACATTGTTCCACCTCCTACATTGGCAGGTAGTGACTAGGATCTTAAAAGCTTGTAAGCAGCCACCTAGATGCACCACTATGATCACACCACTATGAGTCAGACCATAGTGACCATATATATGACAGAACTAAATATTGCCTGATCCTGTGCTATCCTCACAATAATTGCTATGCTTGAGTCCATTGTTACATCAAGTGTGTCAATCCATCTCATTGAGGGTCTTCCTCTTTTTCACTGACTTACTTTATCAAGCATGATGTCCTTCTTCAGGGACTGGTCTCTGCTGTTGACATGACCAAAGTATATGAGACAAAGTCTCACCATCCTTGCTTCTAAGGAGCATGCTGATGTACTTCATCCAAGATATATTATTTGTTCTTTTGGCAGTCGATGGTATATTCAATATTCTTCACCAATACCATAATTCAAATACATCAATTCTTCTTTGGTCTTCCTTCTTCACTGTCCAGCTTTTGCATGCATATGAGGTGACTGAAAATACCATGGCTTGGATCAGGCACACTTTAGTTTTCAAAATGACATCTTTGTTCTTTAACAATTTAAAGAGGTACAGATTTCTCCAATGCAATACATATTTTTGATATCTTGAACTGCTGCTTCCATGCATGTTGATTGTGCATCCAAGTAAAATGAAATCCTTGACAACTTCAATCTCTTCTCTGTTTTTCATGATGTTGCTTATTGGTCCAGTGGCGAGGTTTTTGTTTTATTGATGTGGAGATGTAATCCATACTGAAGGCTGTAGTCTTTGACATTCATCAGTAAGTGCTTCAAGTCCTCTTAAATTTCAGCAAGCAAAGTTGTGTTATCTGCATATTGCAAGTTGTTAATGAGTTTCCTCCAATGTTGATACCACATTCTTCATATAGTTTAGCTTCTTGATTTATTTGCTTAGCACACAAATTGAATAAGTGTGGTGAAAGAATACAACTCTGATCCACACTTGTCCTGATTTTAAACCACATAGTGTTCTCTTGTTCTGTGTGAATAACTGCCTCTTTATCAATGTCCAAATTACTCATGAGCACAATTAAGTGTTCCGGAATTGCTATTTGTTATTATCCACACCATCAAATGTCTTTGCATAGTCAATTAAATAGAGACAAATATCTTTCAGGTATTCTTTGCTTTCAACCAAGATCCATCTGACATCAGCAATGATAGCCCTAGTTCCATGTCCTCCTCTGAACCTGGTTTGAATTTTAGGCATTGCAACCATTTTTAAAGTTATCATCAGGAAAACTTTACTTGCATGTGATATTGATGATATTGTTTAATAACTTCTGCTCTGTTGGATCACCATTCTTTGGAATAGTACAAATATGGATTTCTTCCAGTCAGTAAGACTGTCTCCATATTTCTTGACATAAACGAGTGAGTACCTCCAGTGTTGCATCCATTTCTTGAAACATCTCAACTGATATTCTTTCGTCCCTAGATTTCTGTCTTTCAGTGCATCTTGGACTTTTTATTTCAGTGCCACTATCTCTTGATCATATGCTACCTCCTGAATTGGTTAAATGTTGACCAGCTCTTTTGGGTACAGTAATTCTGTATTCCTTCCACCTTCTTTTGATGCTTCCTGCATGATTCAATATTTTGCCCATAGAATCCTTCAATATTGCAACTCAAGGCTTAATTTTATTTTCTTCAGTTCTTTCAGCTTGAGAAATACTGAGCATGTTCTTTCCTTTTGATTTTCTAACCTCAGGTCTTTGCACAATTCACTATAATATTCTACTTTATTTTTTGGGGGTGCCCTTTGAAATCTTCTTTTTGGCTCTTTGGCTTCATTATTTCATTTGCTTTAGCTACTCTGCATTCTGGAGTAGGTTTCAGACTCTCTTTTCATACTTCTTTGGTCTTCTTTTCTTTCCTTTTTTTTTTGAGGACCTTTTGCTTTCTTTCTTCTTCTTCTTCTTTTTTTTTTTTTTTAATGTTTATTGTGGTGAAAATATACACAAAACATTTGCCAACATAACATTTACAGCTCAGAGACATGGATGACATTTTTCATGTCGTGCCACCATTGTTGCTATCCTTTTCCAAAATATTCCATCACCATTAGCATAAACTCAATGCCCTGCAAAGAAAAGCTTCCCCTTTTCCCCTCCCTCCTACCACTGGTAACCACTAATAATCTTTAATTTATCTCTCTTTATATATATTTTTTAACCTATATAGGAATTCTCTCTTCCCTTCACTCCCATGCCTGGAAAGCAATAAAGAAAGTTTCCTTCCATGTATAGCTCTTTCCTTGACATTTTACAATAGCTGAATAATACAATATTTGCCTTTCTGTGATTGACTTATTTCACTCTGCATAGTGTCCTCCAACTTTATCCATGTTATGTGGTGTTTTGCAGATTCTACATTATTCTCTTTAGGGTCACATAGTATTCCATTGTGTGTATGTAACACAGTTTGTTTATCCATTCCTTGCTTGATGGGAGCTTATGTTGTTTCCATCTCTTTGTTGTTGTAAATATTGCTCTGATGAACATAGGTGTGCATATAGCTAATCATGTCCTGGCTCTCAATTCTTTATGATAGATACCTAGTAATGGGATTGCTGGATCAAATGGAATTTCTATTTCCAACTTTTTAAGGAATTGCCATACCAATTTCCAAAGTGGTTGTATTATTTTACAGTGCCTCCAGCAGTGTATATGAGCCCCAATCTCTCCATATCCTCACAGGATTTGTTATTTTCTGTCTTCTTTAACTTTGCTATTAATCCTGGGGTGAGATGGTATCTCATAGTTTGTTTGTTTTTTTTTTTTTTTTGATTTGCATCTTTCTGGTGGTGTAGTCAATAAGGCATCTAGCTGCTAAACATAAGGTCAGTGGTTCAAACCCACCAGTCACTCCATGGAAGGAAAATGGAGTTATCTACTTCTATAAGATTCACAGCCTCAGAAACCCAATGGGGTTGCTATGAGTTGGAATCGACTCACTGACAGTGATTTTAGTTTTTGTCTTGTTTTATTTTGTAATGGCTAGTGATCATGAACATTTCTTCATGTGTTTGTTGGCTGCCAGAATATCTTCTTTGGTGAGATGTCTGTTCATATCTTCTGGCCATTTTTAAATTGGATTGTTTGTCTTTTTGATATTGAGGTGTTGGAGTTTTCTATAAATTTTAGAGATAAGTTCTTTGTCCAATATGCAATTACCAAATATATTTTTCCCATTCTGTAGGTTCTCTTTGTACTCTTTTGGAGAAGTCTTTTGATGCACTTAACAATTTACTTTTTAGAAGGTCTCAATCACTTAGTTTATCTTCTGCTGTTTGTGCATTTTGTGTCATGCTTGGTAGTCTATTTATGCCATAAATTAGGGCCATTAAGTTTGTCCCTATTTTTTCTTTGATAAACTCAATAGTCTCAGGTTTCACATTTAAGTCTTTGATGCATCTGGAGTTAGTCTTTGTGTATGGTGTGAGGTATGGATCTTGTTTCATTTTTCTGCAAATAGATATCCAATTTTACTAACATAATTTCTGAAAGGGATTATCTCTTCCCCATTTAATGGATTGGTTTCTCCATGCACTTAAAGAATGTTGATGGAATCTGGATTGGGATTGCATTGAATATATAGATTTCTTCAGGTGGTATTGACATTTTCACAATGTTCAATCTTCCTATCCATGAGCATGGTATGTTCTTCTATTTATGTAGATCTCTTATATTTTTTTGAAGTATTATTTTGTAGTTTTCTTTGTGTAGGTCTTTTGTGTTTCTGGTAAGATTTATTCCCAAGTATCTTTTCTTTTTGGTAGCTATTGTAAATGGTATTGATTTCTGTATTAACTTTTCAGAGACCTCTTTACTGGTATAGAGGAATCCAACTGATTTTTGTAAGTTGATCTTGTATCTTGCCACTATGCTTAATCTCTCAATTACTTACAATATGTTTTTGGTAAGTCTCTTGGGTTTTCTATGTTAGGATTGTGTTAGACTGGGTTCTCTAGAGAAACAAAACCAGTAAATCTTATATATATGGAGAAAGAGAAATTTGTCTTAGGAAAATGGCTCACACACTTCTAGAAGATGGCAGGTCCAAAGCTCTTGGATCAAACATCAAGCTGGAGGCTTTTCCTGACTCACTCAGCTGCAGGGACTGAGGAGCTCAAGGTTGGCAGGCAGTATACTGGCTGTTGACTCCAACAAATGATGAATCCAAGATTTCCAGGCAGAATGGTGGATTGTTTGCTCACGGACAGTTGTAGGCAGCACAACAGAAGAGTATCTCTTTTCCCAGGATGTCCATAAATATACTGGAAGCAGGCCACAACCCTAGGGGAACTCCCTTTCAACAGACTGGCTGCTCAAAACATATACATCTGATTCCATCATTGGAACAACCCACACCACAATTGCTTAAACCACACAGAATTGTGGTCCAGCCAAGTTGACACAAATCTCCAACTATCACAGTCCACCCCTTGTTAACTTGGCAGTTGTAAACATATTCTTAATCATATAGACTCTAAATAAGGATAATTATAAAGTCACATTTGCACCTAACATGATACACTAACACACATACAACCAAAATGCATTAGCCTTATTTATATTTCACAGTTCATAACAGAAGGAAACAAAAATATTTCATGCACATATACAATGAAGAAATATAACAATCACAGTCCTCGTTTCT
>NW_006922135.1:311362-340768 GCF_000298275.1 Orycteropus afer afer
TTGGGCAATCCTACTTCCGTAGTGATACTGCCTCAGAAACCCAAGGAGGGGTTGCTATGAGTCGGGGCTGACTCGACGGCACATAACAACAACAACAATCAGGATCTATCACACCAGATAGTACAGTAACACCTTCTTTGTCTCTTGATCCAGAGGCATGAGGAAGCCAAAATTGCTGGGTGGCAATCTTAACTTCTGGTTCAATGCATTAAGAATTGTGTCTCTAGGTGGGAGTTCTCCTCCCTTTGGGACTAAGATCTCCAAACCTGCACAGCATAGGGTAGCAGGGACAGGAAGCAAAATTTTTTTGAGTGGGTCACTAGGGGTAATAGGGAGTGGTACCACTCCCATTTCTACCCTTTGGTACCTGGACCCATGAATCCTGGCTATTGAAGAAACAGAACCGAATATTGGATGCTGATTTAGAGCATATACAGCCTCCAGAAGAACATTGCCCCAACCGTTCAGGGTATTGCCACCTAGCTGGTGCCATAATTGTGTTGCCAGTAAGCCATTCCATCATTCTATCAAGCCAGCTGATTCAGGATGATGAGGAACATTGTAAGACCAGTGAATTTCATGAGCATAGGCCCATTGCTACACTTCATTTGCTGTGAAGTGAGTTCCTTGATATGAAGCAATGCTGTGTGGGATACCATGACAGTGGATAAGGCACTCTGTAAGTCCACGGATGGTAGTTTTGGCAGAAGCATTGCATGCAGGGAAGGCAAATCCATACACAGAAAAGGTATTTATTCCAGTAAGAAAAAGATGCTGTCCTTTCCATGATGGAAGTGGTCCAATGTAATCAACCTGCCACCATGTTGCTGGTTGATCACCCCAGGGAATGGTTCCATATCATGGACGCAATGTTGGTCTCTGCTGCTGGCAGATTGGGCACTCAGAAGAGGCAGTAGCCAAATCAGCCTTGGTAAGTGGGAGACCATGTTGCTGGGCCCATGCATAACCTCCATCCCTGCCATCATGTCCACATTGTTCATGAGTCCATTGAGTAATGACAGGAGTAGCTGGGGAAAAAGGATGACACTGAACATGTCATCCAATCCACCTGATGGTTGAAGTCCTTCTCTGCTGAGGTCACCATTTGGTGGGCATTCACATGAGACACAGATATCTTTACTCCTTTGGCCCAGTCAGAGAGATCTATCCACAAAGCTCTTCTCCATAAATTCTTGTCACCAATTTTCCAATCATGCTCCTTGCAAGTCCCAGACCATCCAGCCAAGCCTTTAGCCACAGCCCATGAATCTGTATATAATCTCACATCTGGCCATTTCTTATTCCATGCAAAGTGAACAGCCATATGTATGGCTTTAAGTTCTGCCCATTGGGAGGATTTCCCTTTACCATTGTACTTCAAGGAAGTCCCAGAAAGGGGTTGCAGTGTTGCTGCTGTCCACTTTTGAGGGGTGCCTGCATATCATCAGAACCATCTGTAAGCCAGGCATGAGTTTTCTCTTCCTCAGTCAACTGACTATAAGGAAATCCCCATGAGGCTATATAGGTGTATATTGGGAGATGGAAGGTAATGTGACTGGAGTGGAGACCATTGGCACTTGGGTCACTTCCTCATGCAACTTACTTGTGCCTTCAGGTCCTTCTCAAGCCCAATCTCTGATATACCACTTCCATTAATGATGGACTGCTGCTGTGCATGTTCAACTTTATGACTCTGTGGGTCAGACAACACCCAGTTCATGATGGGCAGCTCAGTCCTCATGGTCACTTGGTGGCCCACGGTTAGTTGTTCAGTCTCTGCTAAAGCCCAGTAACAAGCTAAAAGCTGTTTCTCAAAAAGAGAGTAGTTATCCACAAAGGATAGCAGAGCTTTGCTCCAAAATCCCAAGGGTCTGCATTGAGATTCACCAATAGGGACCTGCCAAAGACTCCAAACAGTATTTCTATCTACTACAGACACTTTAAGCACCATTGGATCAGCCAGGTCATATGGCCTAAGTGGCAGAGCAGCCTGCATGGCATCCTGAACCTGTTGCAGAGCCTTCTATTGTTCTGGGCCCCCTTCAAAACTAGCAGCTTTTTGAGTCACTTGATAAATAGGCCACAGCAACACACCCAAATGAGGGATATGTTGCCTCCAAAATACAAAGAGGCCCACAAGACGTTGTGCCTCCTTTTTAGCTGTGAAGGAATGCCCCCACACCATTGAACTCCTAGAAATATCACTGAGGTGGAAGGTGCCTGGATTTTTGTTAGGTTAATTTCCCAACCTCTAGCACACATATGTCTCACCAATAACTCTAGAGTCATTGATAATTTTTCCTTACTAGGTCCAATCAGTGTAATGTCATCAATATAATGGATCAGTGTGATGTCTTGTGGAAGGAAAATGTGATCAAGATCGCTACAGACTTAATTATGACATAATGCTGGGGAGTTGATATACCTCTGAGGAAGCACTGTAAAAGTATACTGTCGGCCTTGCCAGCTGATGGCAAACTGCTTCTGATGGTCCTTTGAAATTGGTATTGAAAAAAAGACATTGGCCTGATTAATAGCTGCATACAAAGTACCAGGGGATATACTAATTTTCTCAAGCAATGAAACCACATAGGAACAGCTGCTGTAATTGGAGTCACCACCTGATTAAGTTTATGATAATCTACTGTCATTCTCCAAGATCCATCTGTTTTTTTGCACAAGCCAAAGAGGTGAATTAAATGGGGATGTGGTGGGAATCACCACCCCTGCATCTCTCAAGTCCTTGATGGTGGCAGTAATCTCTGCAACCCCTCCAGGGCTGTGGTATTGCTTTTGGTTTAGTATTTTTGTAGGTAGCTGCAGTTCTAATGGCTTCCACTTGGCTTTTCCTACCATAATAGCCCTTACTCCACATGTCAGAGAGCCAATGTGGGAATTCTGCCAATTGCTCAGTATGTCTATTCCAATTATGTTCCTGGAACTGGGGAAATCACTACAGGATGTGTTTGGGGACTCACTGTGAGACACACCTGACCTAAGATTCCATCAATAAATGACCTCCATATGATCCCACTCATACTGGTGGGCCACAATGATGCTTTGGGTCTCCTGGAATTAGTGTCAGTTCAGAACCAGTGTCCAGTAATCCCCTAAAAGTCTGATTATTTCCATTTCCTGAATGAACAGTCACTCTCATAAAAGAACCCTTTGGGGAAGGGTTGGAGAAAAATTGACGTTATACATTTTTGGCAATGTAGTCAGGTCCTACCTCAAAGGGACCCGTCTTTCCCTTCATTCAAGGGGTTGTGGGTCTGTAAACTGACTCAAGTCTGGGAATTGATTGACAGGTCATGACTCTGTATTGTGGTGATTCAATCTAGGCTGCTGCTCACGTGACCTAGAATTCTTCTGTCTATGCAGATCAAGTAAATATTTAGTAGTTTTGCCATGTATTTCACTACCAGGAACATCATGAGCATGTAGCCAATGCCATAATTCCACACAAGTCATACTATCCTGATTACTCTTCTGACTCTGCTGTCTATTATGGTAACCACGTTCACCTTGTCTTTGTCAATTAACTGCTGTTACTTGGCCCCTACTATCACAGGGTCCAATCAGCCCATTGAAATTAAGCATCTTAGTTCAATGAGGGCAATTCCCACTGTCAAATCTGGCTTCCATAAAACAGCAATCACAGCAGTCTTCAAGGATGCTGGAGCTCCCTTTACAGATTTATTCCTCACCACACTGGTGAAAGACATGTCTTCTGGATTCTCCATTTCTGGCTCTAGGGGTCTAATATGATAAATTCATTCTAACAGGCCAATTTCCCTAAGCTTCTTCTACATTATACCAAGGCAGGTCTGGTACTTCAGTTTGACTTAAAGTAGGCCACCGCATAATCCATGCTTCAGTAAGCCAACCAAATAAACTATTAGATTCTTTCCTAACCTCTTCAGCTGGAACATTGAATGAAGAATCCATATTTAGTTGGCTTAAATCAATAAACTCAGACTGATCCAATCATATATTCCTTGCACCATTATCCCACACCCTTAGTAGCAATTCCCATACATATTCTCCTGGTTTCTGTCTATACATGTTAGCAAGATCAAGTAGGTCTTTTCGAGTGTAGTGTACCACCTCCTCAGTCATACTTTGTATCTCACCTTTTGGGGCTTACTTGGACTTAATTTATAGGCCTAGCCGTAACAATGGGTGGTTGGGGAAGTTACTGAGAACATTCAGCAATGTCTTTCATGGCTTCTGCCTCAGACAATGACCCAGCAGGAACAGTTGGGTTAATCTCATCAAACTGAAGGGGAGGGGATAATAGTAACCCCTTCAGATGGGAGGGATTCAACAGAATTTACAGGCTCCATATCCTGACTTCCTGGCTATCTGCCCACATATCCCCATTCCAGGTTTCAGAATCCCATTTTTTCCCAACCAATGCCCTCACTTTAACTTCAGACAAAATTCTGGGTTGATAATTTAATTGGCACCCTTACTATAAGACTCTGGGTTTGGTTTTTGGCAATTTCAACTCTGTTACTAGAAGAAATAAGACTTTCTTTCAGAGCACAACTGGAAACATTGAGGTCTTTTATGCAGCACTTAAGCCAGGACTCAGCAGCCCTGAGCTCATCTCGCTCTTTCAACACTTTGTCTAGCATAAGTAGGACCAATCAACCAGCTTCCTTATACTCCTCATGCTGACAAAATTGCAGTAAAGTATCAAATATGCGATCACCCAGAGCCTTATTTCTCACAAGTACTTGATCTATTGGTGTGCTATTTTGCATATTAATGTTGTCACCTCATGCCACGGATTAGTGAGGCCCTCTTTACTAATGGAGGCAGGGTCATCAGTGCCTTTATGATTAATCAAATTGGAGAACCAACTTAGGAAGCCCATCCTTATGATTCTGTCTCTCTAGAACCACTCCCAGTACCAAATGTGTTAGACTGGGTTCTCTAGAGAAACAAATCCAGTAAACTTGTATATAGAGAGAAACAGAAATTTATCATAGGAAAATTTATAGAAGCTGGCAAGTCCCAAGTTCTTGGATTAAACGTCAAGCTGGAGGTTTTTCCTGACTCATGCAGCTGCAGGGGCTGAGGAGTTCAAGGTTGACAGGCAGTATATTGGCTGTTGACCTCAATTAATGATGAATCCAAGATCACCAGGCCAAATGGTGGCTTGTTCACTCATGGACAGTTGTAGGCAGCACAACAGAATCATGATCCACAGAAGAGTCTCTTTACCCAGGATGCCCATAAATATACTGGAAGCAGGCCACACCCCTAGGGAAACTCCCTTTGAACAGATTAGCTGCTCAAAACATATACATCTGAGCCCATCATTGGAACAAGCCACATCACAATTGCTTAAACCCCACAGAATTGTGGTCCAACCAAATTGACACACAGTTCCAGCTATCACAAGGATCATATCATCACCAAATAGGGACTGTTTTACTTCTTCCTTACCAATTTGGATGCCTTTTTTTTCCTTTCTTACCTTATTGCCCTGGTTACTTCCAATATAATGTTGAATAGAAGTGAAGATAGAGGACATTCTTGTCTGGTTCCTGTTTCAGTCTTTCCCCTTTGAGAATACTGTTGGCTGTTGGTTTTGCATATATGGCCTTTATCATGATGAGGAATTTCCCTTCTATTCCTACTTTTCTGAGACTTTTTTTAATCAGGAATGGATGTTGGATTTTTTCAAATGCCTTTTCTGCATCTATTCATATGATCATGCCATTCTTTTCTTTTATTTTACTTATGTGATGGATTACATTGATTGTTTTTTTAATGTTGAACCATCCGTGGATACCTGATATGAATCTCACTTAGTCATGATGTATTATTTTTTTGACATGTTGTTGGAGTCTATTGTCTAGGATTTTGTTGAAGATTTTTGCATCTATATTCATGGGGGATATTGGTCTATAGTTTTCCTTTCTAGTGGGGTTTTTGCCTGGTTTTGGTATCAGGGTTATGCTTGCTTCACAGAATGAATTTGGGAGGATTCCATCCTCTTCTATGTTCTGGAGTACTTTGAGTAGGATTGGTGTCAGCTCTTGTCTCCAGTGAAACCATCTGGGCCAGAAATTTTTTGTTTGATAATTTTTATATGACCTATTCAATTTCTTCTTTTGTTATGGGTCTGTCCAAATTTTCTACCTCAGTCTGTGTTAGTTTAGGTAAGTAGTGTGTTTCCAGAACTCTGTCCATTTCTTCTGTTTTCAAATCTGTTGGAGTACATTTCTTTACAGTACCCTGATATTATTCTTTTTATTCCTGTTGGTTCTGTTGTGACATCACCTCTTTCATTTCTTGTTTGCATTACTTGCATTTTCTCTTTCTTTTCCTTTGTTAAGTTTGCCAGTGGTTGATCGATTTTATTAATCTTTCCAAAGAACCATCTTCTAGTCTTGTTGATTTTCTCTATTGTCTTTCTATTTTCTGTTTCATTTATTTCTGCTCAAATCTTCCTTATTTCTTTTCTTCTGGTGACTGTAGACCTTTTTTCCTACTCTTTTTCTAATTGTTGGAGACATTGAGTTAAGGTGATTTTGGCTCTTTCTTCTTTTTTGATATGCGTATCTGTTGCTATAAATTACCCTCTGATCACTCCTTTTGGCATGTCCCAAAGATTTTGTATGTTGTGTTTTCATTCGCACTTGATTCAAGGAATTTTTAAATCTATATTTTATTTCTTTTATTCCCCAGTTATTTTTGAGGAGAGTGTTATTCAATTTCCATGCATTTGCTTTTTTGTGTTTGTTTTCCTATTGTTGATTTCTAATTTTATAACATTGTATTCTGAGAAGATGCTTTGAAGTATTTCAGTGCTTTTAATTTTATTGAGGCTTGCTTTGTGGCCTAACATACAGTCAAGCCTGGAGAATATTCCATGTGCACTGGAAAAGAATGTATATTATGCTGTTGTTGGGTGAAGTGCTTTGCAGATGTCTATAATGTCAAGTTGGTTGATTGTATTGTTTAGTTCTTTTAGGTCTTCATTGAGTTTCTTTCCAGTTGTTCTGTCTTTTATTGAAAATCTTGTATTAAAGTTTCCTATTATTACTGTAGATTCATCTATTTGTCTTTTCAATACCATTAAAATCTGATTTATGTGTTTGGAGCTCTTTCATTGGTGCATAGATATTCATTATGGTTATGTCCTCTTGTTCAAATGATCTTTTAACCTTATATAATGTCCTTCCTTGTCACTTACGGTCATTTTTGTCTTAAAGTCTATTTTATCAGAAATTAATGTTGTCATTCCTGACCTTTTTGGTTGCCATTTGCTTGATATATCCTTTTCCAACCTTTGATTTTCAGTCTATTTTTGTCTTTGTGTCTAAGGTGAGTCTCTGATAGACAACAAATTGGTGTGTGATGTTTTCTTATCCAATGTGCAACTCTCCATCTCCTGATGTGCTGAGCTCATCTTGTTTATGAATTGTGTTATCATCTCCTTCCTTACGATTGTTTTAGTATTTTCTAAGTATTTGTGTTTGTCCTCCTTTTTTGTCTGATGTAAAGGTTTATTATTTTTCTTTGAGGTTACCCTGAGATTTATTGTTCTCTTCCCAAGTTTAAAGCTGTCTCTTCTATCTCACAATTGTCTTGACTTCCTCACTACCTAGAAGCTCTGTAACTTCATTATTTGCCCCCTCTTTTTGGTTTGTAGTTGTCCTTATTTACTAATTGATGTCTCTGGTTCTCTGTTTACAGTCTTCTAACTTATTTTACCTTGGATACTTGTATATCTGGGTTGGTATCTGGGTTCTGTAATCATGAGTTTAATCATCAGTTGTTTGTTTTTGTTGGTTATCTGTCCAAAGGAGGCTCATTAACATCTTTTGTGAGGTTGATCTGGTTTTGACAAATTCTCTTAATTTCTGCTTATCTGGAAAAATCTTTATTTAACCCTCATATTTGAGGGACAATTTTGCTGGGTATATAATCCTTGGTTGGTTGCCACCACCCCAGGGTTTTATATATACCATCCCATTACCTTCTCGCCTGCATGGTTTCTGCCAAGAAATCAGACCTTAGTCTTATTGCTGCCTTTTGCAGGTAGGTAACTTTTCATTTTTCCTGTGCTGCACACAGGATTCTTTCTTTGTCTTTGGTTTGGTTTGGAGTTTGATGAAGATATGTCTTGGTGATTTACTTTTGGGGTCTATCCTGTTTGGGACTCATTTAACACCTTGAATGGATATAGTCTCATCTTTCATCATATTAGGGAAATTCTCTTCCAACAAATCTTTGGCAATTTTCTCTGTTGTTTTATCTGTCTCTTCTTGATCTGGAATTCTGATTAAATGTAAGTTGTTCCTCTTGATATTATTCCACATGACTTAAGCTTTCTTCAGTTTGCTTTGATCTTTTGTTTGATTGATCTCTTACCAAAGTAGTATTGAGGTATTTGTCTTCAATCTCATTAATTCTGTCTTTCATTGATGCAATTCTATTCTTTTGTCTATTCATTGTGTTATTAATTTCTGAGATCTTAGTTTTAATCTTCTGGATTTCATTTGTTGTTTTCATATTATTTCTAATTTTTTGTTTATCAATTTGTTTTTGTATTGTTTTCCTAAATTGTTCGAGTTTTATCTGTGCTTTCCTTAATTTTGTCAGTGTTTTCCTTGATATGTCTCTCAATCCATTGAAGGCATCCAAATATAATTCTTTTGAATTCCTCATCAGAGATTTCCAATGATGCTCCTTCCCCAGGTATATTTTGTGGGTTTGTATGCTGGTCCTTTGCCTGTCTTACTTTATCTTGCTTTTTTGTTTGGAATAGGATGGTCAGTTGTCTCCAACACAGGGCAAAATTTCTGTATTAGTGTTTAATTTGTGGTTGTGTGTTTCTGTGGTTCACTTAAGATTTTTTTTCCTTGATTTTGTTTCGCTATATCTGTGTGAGCAGAGTACTGTGTTTCTGTATTTCCTAGTTAGCACTTTGCCACTCACCACTTATATTCTTGGGGGTGTGATTGAGACTAGAGGTCATTTTTTGCACCTTAGATGAGTGCTCACAAGCTTTTAAGACCTCAGACACTACACAATGATTAATCAAAAATTAAGAGAAATATTAGTCCAGGTGACTAAAATTACCCATAAACTATGGCACTAGGCCTTTGAACCAATAAATGAAATTTCATGAGAAGTTCTGTTACACATAACCAACATCAGCAACTGGTCTTCATGTGCATCAGCAGTGATGTATTCTGGAAAATTTCAGATTGCATATTATTAATATTGGCACTGTGATAGTTGGAGCTGTGTGTCAACTTGGCTGGACCACAATTCTGCGTCATTTAAGCAATTGTGATGTGGGTTATTCCCATGATGGGAACAGATGTATATGTTTTGAGCAGCCAATCTGTTGAAAGTGAGTTTCCCAAGGAGTGTAGCCTGCCTCCAATATATTTATGGACATCCTGGGAAAAGAGACATTCTTCTGTGGATTTGGATCCTGTTTTGCTGCCTACAACTGTCCATGAGCGAAAAATCCACCATTCATCCTGGAGATCTTGGACACATCATTCATTGGAGTCAACAGCCAGTCTACTGGCTGCCAAACTTGAGCTTGTCAGACCCTGCAGCTGTGTGAGTCAGGAAATACCTCTAGCTTGACATTTGATCCAAGAACTATGGACTTACCAGCTTCTATAAGTGTGATCAATTTTCCTAAGATAAATTTCTCTTTCTTTCTCTCTCTCTCTCTATAAGCTTTACTGGTTTTGGTTCCCTAGAGAACCCAGCCTAACAAATTTGGTACTGGGAGTGGTTCTAGAGAGATAAAATTATAAGGATGGGCTTCATAATTGATTCTCATCAATTCTGTTTTGGTTCTCCAATTTTATTGGTCATAAAGACACTGGTGACCCTGCCTCTGTTAGTAAAGAGGGCCCCACTAATCCATAGCATGTGGTGGCAACAGTAATATGCAAAGCACCACAAATATATCAAGTATATTTGAGAAGTGAAGATCTGGGTGATCACATATTTGATACTTTTCTGGAATTTTGTCAGCATAAGAAGTATAAGAAAGCTGGTTGGTTGGTCCTACTTGTACTAGACAAAGGGGTGAAAGAGTGAGATGAGTTCAGGGTTGCTGAGTCCTGGCTTAAGCACTGCATAAAAGACCTCAATGTTTCCAGTTGTGCTCTGAAAGAAAGCCTTATTTCTGCTAGTAACAGAGCTAATATTGCTGAAATCCAAACCCAGAGTCTTACTGTAAGGGTGGCTGAATTACAACACCAATTAATTTGCCAACCCAGAATGGTGTCTGAAATTAAGATGAGGGTGTTGATTGGGACAAAATGGAATCCTGAAACCTGGAATGAGGATATATGGGCAGATTGCCAGGAAGATCAGGATATGAAGCCTGTAAATACTGTTGAATTCCCCCCCCCCGCCCCCATCTGAAAGGATTACTATAAAATCATTATCCCTTCCACTTCAGTTTGATTAACCCAACTGTTCCTGCTAGGTTATTTCCTGAGACAGAGGCCATGGAAGATATTGCTGAATGTTCTCAGGAACTTCCCCAACCACCCATTGTTGCTCCTAGACCTATAACTAAAGTTAAGTCCAAGCGAGCCCCAGAAGGTGAAATACAAAGTGTGACTGAGGAGGTGGCATACTATACCCGAAATGACCTACTTGATTTTGCTAACATGTACAGAGAGAAACCAGGAGAATTTTTATGGGAATGGCTACTGAGGGTGTGGGATAATGATGCAATGAATTTAACATTGGATTAGTCTGAGTTTATTGATTTAGGCCAACTAAGTATGGAATCTTCATTCAATGTTTCAGCTTGAGAGGTTAGGAATGGATCTAATTTTTTATTTGGTTGGCCTAATGAAGCATGGATTATGAGGTGGCCTACCTTAGTGCCTAAGGCATTTGACTGCTAACCAGAAGGTTTACAGTTCAAACCCACCAGCCACTCCTTGGAAGGAAGATGGGGCAATCTACTTTCATAGTGGTACTGCCTCAGAAACCCAAGGATGGGTGGCTATAAGTCAGATCTTAATTGATGGCAGTGAGTTTGGTTACCTTAAGTCAAGTTGAAGTACCAGACTTGCCTTTTTATATGTAGAAGAAGGTATCCAGAGGCTTAGGGAAATTGGCCTGTTAGAATGGATTTATCAGATTAGAATCCTGAAGCCAGAAATGGAGAGTCCAAAGAACATGCCTTTCAAAACTACGGTGAGGAATAAATTTGTGAAGGGAGCCCCAGAATCTTTGACAACTACAGTGATTGCTATTTTATGTAACCCAGATTTGACAGTGAGAATTTCCCTAATTGAACTAAGACATTTAACTAACATGGGGCTGATTAGACCCAATGGTAGTAGGGGCCAAGTAGCAGCACTTAATTGACAAAAGCATACTGGACAGCAGAGTCAGAACAGTTATCAGAATATTCTGACTTGGGTGGAATTATGGCATTGGCTATTTAGGCATGGTGTTCCTGGTAGTGAAATAAATTGCAAAACTACTAAATATTTACTTGATCTGCATAGACAGAAGAATTCTAGGTCACATGAGCAGCAGCCTAGATTGAATCACCACAATACAGAGTCACAGCCTGTCAATCAATTCCCAGACTTGAGTCAGTTTACAGACCCACAACCCCTTGAATGAAGGGGAGGCCAGGTCCCTTAGAGGTAGGACCTGACTACATTGCCAAAAATGTATACTATCAATCTTTCTCCAAGCCTTCCCTGAAGGATTCTTTTATGAGAGTGACTGTTCATTGGTGAAATGGAAATAATAAGCCTTTTCAGGGATTACTGGACACTGGCTTTGAACTGACACTAATTCCAGGAGACCCAAAGTATCACTGTGGCCCACCAGTCAGAGTGGAATCATATGGAGGTCACTTACTGATGGAGTTCAGGTCAGGTGTTTCTCACAGTGGGTCCCCAAACCCATCCTGTAGTGATTTCCCCAGTTCCAGAATGCATAATTGGAATACATATACTGAACAATTGGCAGAATTCCCAGAATGGGTCCCTGACATGTGAAGTAAGGACTATTATGGTAGGAAAAGCCAAGTGGAAGACATTAAAACTACCTCTACCTAAAAAAATTAGTAAACTAAAAGCAATGTCACATCTCTGGAGGGGTTTCAGAGATTACTGCCACCATCAAGGACTCAAAGGATGCAGGGGTGGTGATTCCCACCACATCTCCATTTAATTTGCCTATATAGCCTGTGTAAAAAACAGATCTTGGAGAATGACAGTAGATTATCATAAACTTAATCAGGTGGTGACTCCAATTGCAGCTGCTATTCCTGAGTGGCTTCATTGCTTGAGCAAATTAGTACATCTCCTTGTACTTGGTATGCAATTATTGATCAGGCCAATGACTTTTTTCAATACCAATTTCAAAAGACCATCAGAAGCAGTTTACCTTCAGCAGGTGAGGCCAACCATATACTTTTACAGTGCTCCTTCAGGGGTATATCAACTCCCCAGCACTATGTCATAATTTAGTTCCTAAGGATCTTGATCACCTTTCCCTTCCATAAGACATCACACTAGTCCATTATATTGATGACATTATGCTGATTGGACATAGTAAGGAAGAAATATCAATGACTCTAGACTTATGGGAGAGATATATGTGTGCCAGAGAGTGGGAAATTAACTCAACAAATATTCAGGCACATTCTACCTCAATGAAATTTCTAGGAGTCCAATGGTGAGGGGTATATCAACATATTCCTACTAAAGTGAAAGATAAGTTATTGTATTTGGATTCCCCCACAAGTAAAAAGGAGACACAGTGTCTACTGTGCCTCTTTGCATTTTGGAGGCAACATATTCCTCATTTGGGTGTGTTGTTGTGGCCTATTTATCAAGTGCCTCAGAAAGCTGCTAGTTTTGAGGGGGGCCCAGAACAACAGAAGGCTTTGCAATAGGTTCAGTCTGCCATGCAGGCTGCTTTGCCACTGGGGTCATATCATCTGGCTGATCCAATGGTGCTTGAGGTGTCTATAGCAGTTAGAAATGCTGTTTGGAGTCTATGGCAGGTCCCTATTGGTGAATCTCAATGCAGATTCTTGGGTTTTGGAGCAAAGCTCTGCCACCCTCTGTCGATAAGTACTCTCCTTTTGAGAAATAGCTTTTGGCTTTTTACTGGGCTTTTATAGAGACTGAACTCCTAACCATAGGCCGCCAGGTAACCATCAGGCCTGAGCTGCCCGTCATGAACTGGGTGTTGTCTGACCCACCGAGTCATAAAGTTGGATGTGCACAGCAGCACTCCATCATTAAATGGAAGTGGTATATCAGAGATCAGGCTCAAGCAGGACCTGAAGGCACAAGTGGCATGAGGAAGTGACCCAAATGCCTATGGTCTCCACTCCATTCACATTACCTTCCTCTCCCAGTCTGCACCTATGGCCTCATGGGGAGTTCTTTATGATCAGTTGACTGAGGACAAGAAAACTGATGCCTAGTTCTGTGTGATATGCAGGCACCACTCAAAAATGGACAGCAGCAGCACTGCAACCCCTTTCTGGGACTTCCCTGAAGGACAGTGGTGATAGGAAACTCTCCTAAAGGGGAGAACTTCAAGCCATGCATCTGCCTGTTCACTTTTCATGGAACAAGAAATAGATAGATGTGCTATTGTACACAGATCCATGGGCCATGGCTAATGGCTTGGCTGGATGGTCTGGGACTTGGAAGGAGCATGATTGGAAAATTGGTGACAGATGTATGGGGAAGAAGTATGTAGATGGATCTCTCTAAATGAGCCAAAGGAGTAAAGATATGTGTGTCTCATGTGAATTCCCACCAAATGGTGACCTCAGCAGAGGAGGACATTCACAATCAGGTGGATGGGATGACACATTCAGTGGAAACCATCCATGTTTTTCCCCAGCTACTCCTGTTATTGCTTAATGAGCTCATGAACAAAGTGACCATGGTGGCAGGGATGGAGGTTATGCATGGGTTCAGCACATGGATTTCCACTTACCAAGGCTGATTTGGCTACCATCACCACTGTGTGCCCAATCTGCCAGCAGCAGAGACCAACACTGGGTCTGTGATTGGAACCATTCCTCACGGTGATCAGCCAGCAACCTGGTGGCAGGTTGATTACATTGGACCACTTCCATCATGGAAAGGACAGTGTTTTGTTCTTACTGGAATGGATACCTATTCTGGATATGGATTCGCCTTCCCTGCATGCAGTGCTTCTGCCAAAACTACCATCCACAGAGTTACAGAGTGTCTTATCTACTGTCATGGTATCCCACACAGCATTGCTTCATATCAAGGGATTCACTTCACAGTGCGGCAATGGGCCTCTGCTCATGGAATTCACCAGTCTTACCTTGTTTCCTATCATCACAAAGCAGCTGGCTTGATAGAACGATGGAATGGCCTACTGAAAACATAATTACCTTGCCAGCTAGGTGGCAATACCTTGAAGTGTTGGGGCAATATTCTCCAGGAAGCTGTAAATGCTCTAAACCAGCATCCAATATATGGTTCTGTTTCTCCAATACTCAGGATTCACAGGTCCAGGAACCAAAGGGTGGAAACGGGAGTGATAGATACCACACACTATTACCCCTAGTGACATACTCAAAAATTTTTTGTTTCCTGTCCTTTATGCTCTGCGGGTCTGGAGATCTTAGTTCCAAAAGGAGGAGCACTCTTACCTTGAGACATAATCCTTAATTCATTGTACTGGAAGTTAAGAATGTCACCTGGCCATTTTGGCTTCCTCATGCCTCTGGATCAACAGACAAAGAAGGGCATAACTGTGCTATCTGGTGTGATATTTCCTGATTACCAAGGTGAAATTGGATTGACAATACATAATGGAGGTAAAGAAGAATATGTCTGGAATTCAGGAGATTCTTTAGGATGTCTCTTAGTACTACCATGCCCTGTGATTAAAGTCAATGGAAAATAACACAACTGAATTCTGATATGACTACTAATGTCAGGAATGAAGATTTGGGTTACCCCACCAGTCAAAGAACCACAATCAACTGAGGTGCTTGCTGAAGGAAAGGGACATACAGAATGGGTGGTGGAAGAAGGTAGTTCTGAATATCAGCTACAACCACATGACTAATTGCAGAAACGAAGACTATGATTGTTATATTTCTTCATTGCATATGTCCATGAAATAGTTTTGTTTCCTTTTGTTATGAACTGTGCAATGTAAATAAGGTTAATGTGTTTCAGTTGTAGGTGTGTTAGCGTATCATGTTAGGTATAAATATGAATTTATAATTGTCCTTATTTAGAGATTATATATGGTTAAGAAGATGTGTACAACTCCCAAATTGACAAGGTGTGGACTGTGATAGTTGGAGTTGTGTGTCAACTTGGCTGTACCACAATTCTGTGTGGTTTATGCAATTGTGATGTGGGTTATTCTCATGATGGGATTGGATGTATATGTTTTGAGCAGCCAATACATTGAAAGGGAGTTTTCCTAAGTTTGTGGCCCACTACCAATATATTTATGGACATCCTACGAAAAAGAGACACTCTTCTGTGAATTGGGATTGCGTTGTGCTGCCCATAATTCTCCATGAGTGAACAATCCACCATTTGTCCTAGAGGTCTTGGATTCATCATTCATTGGAGCTAACAGCCAGTATACTACTTGCCAACCTTGAGCTCATCAGCCCCTGCAGCTTTGTGATTCAGGATATCTTCCAGCTTGACGTTTGTGATAGTTGGAGCTGTGTGTCAACTTGGCTGGACCCCAGTTCTGTGTGGCTGTTCCCATGATGGGATTGGATGACTGTGTTCTGAGTGACCAATCTGCCCAAGGGGAGTTTCCCTAGGGGTGTGGCTTGTTTCCAGGATATCCAGAGACATCCTGGGAAGAGAGACCTTCTTCTGTTGGTTGGGACTCTGGTGTGCTGCCTACAACTTTCCGTGAGTGAGCAGCCTACTGTTTGGCTTGGAGATCTTGGATTCGTCTTTCATTGGAGTCAATAGCCAGTGTACTGCCTGCCAGCCTTGAGCTTCTTGGCCCCCTGCAGTTGCAGAAGCTAAGAAAAGCCTCCAGCCTGACGTTTCCTCCAGGGACTTTGGACTTGCCAGCTTCTACATGTTTGTGAGCCATTTTCCTAAGACAAATTTTTTTTTCTCTCTCTCTGTATGTGTATGTATATATATATATATATATATATATATATATATATATATAAGCTTTGCTGGTTTTTGTTTCTCTAGAGAACCCAGTCTAACACAACGTTTGATCCAAGAACTTGGTACTAGCCTGCTTCTATAAGTGTGTGAGCCATTTTCTTAGATAAATATCTCTTTCTCTATATGTATATATAAGCTTTACTGGTTTTGCTTCTCTAGAGAACCCAGCCTAACACAGGCACAAAAATGTTCATCTGTTGAGACACAGACTCCTCCTTGGGAGAGTAATGGAAAATCTAATGCTAGCTTACTTTTAAAATCACAGCTCAGACTTCAGATACTTCTCTAGTTATAGTTTTTACAACTTTGTTAAATTTATCATCAGAAACTTCTAATTCTAGAAATAAATCACATCTAAATCCATTTAAAGTCTTATTTTTTCCTTTAATGCAAAAACCACCTATTTCAGTAACTAACAGCACTATGTTGACTACAAAATATTCTATGGTATGTATTTTTTTCATTTCCTAATTTTTCTTTTAATCATTTTAAAGTTTCTTTCTGGTCTTAGTTTTACATTCCTAGGAACAGCACAAGAACTAGTGCAAATCTGGAGATAAATAGCAAAGATAAATTAGATAGGGGACTTCCAGTAAGATGGAGGAATAGGCAGACAAGCAACACAGACACTCTTCAACAAAGAAAAGAAAAAAACAATTGACAGAGGTACAGAAGATAATCTTAGGCCCCTGAGATTTGAAAGGAACCATATAGAAGTGGATTAGGCGTCGACTAGTTGCAAAACCTATGAAAACAGTGAATACAGAGACAGTCAGTGCTGTGGACTATCAGCTACTCTGACGGGACCAACAGCCTGAATATTTCCAAGTGGTGTTGGGACCTGAGAATTGACCTAAAGATCAACCCTGGTCACCAAGGGCTGCACTGGTGGCCTATGACTAGGAAGGGAAATAGCAAGGAGGGAAAGAAACTGAGCTGTTGAGTTTCTGCTGTCCAGAGGGTGCAGCCATTTTGATTGTTTATATGGCACAGCCATTTTGGATATTTAAAGTGATTTAGGGTGCAGCCATTTTGAATCTTTACAAGTGGAACCATTTGGATTTTAAAGTGATAGCATTCTCATTCAGATTCCAGGGACCTAAGAATAGGCTCTGTTTGCCAAAGTCAGCAGGGACATACAAGAGGCTGACAACAGGAAAGGAGACAGGTGCTGAGTATATAAGTGCTGTCAACTAGTGAACAGAGGAGCACAGCACAGTACCTGGCCTGTATATATAACATATAAACAAAACAAAAATCATGGGCAAGTCACTGCAATATACAATCACCAATTAAATGTGAACACAAAAATGTCACAATGCCTCGGAGACAACAGAACATCATAGTCCACACAAAGAAGCAAGATAAAGCAGGAAAAACAAAGGACCAAAATACAGACCCAAAACACACCCCTGAGGAAGATGCCATTGGAACTCCCTGATAAGGAATTCAAAAGAATTATATTTAGGTATTTTCAAAGGATTGGCAGACAGACCATGGAAAACACAGACAAAACCATAGAAGAATTTCAGAAGAAAATACAAGAACAAAATGACAAAATAAATGAAAAATTAGAAATGATTCTAAATCTACAGCTAGAAATCCAGAAGATTAATACTAAATTGTCAGAAATAGATAACACACTGAAAGGGCAAAGGAGTAGAATTGATGCAATGGAAGACAGAATTAATGAGATTGAAGACAAATACCTGAATACTTCTTTGGAAAAGGATCAATCAGAAAAAATAAAAATAAATAAAAATAAAAACAAAATGAAGAAAGCCTGAAGTTCATGTAGGATACCATCAAAAGGAATAACCTACATGTCATTGGAATTCCAGAACAGCAGAAAAATAAAACCACTGAGAAAATTCTTCAAGATTTGTTGATAGAGAACTTCCCTGATATGAGGAAAGATGAAAATATATCCATTCAGGAAGTCTAATGAACCCCAAACAGAAAAGACCTCAAAAGAAAATCACCAAGACATATCATCATCAAACTCACCAAAACCAAAGACAATGAAAAGATCATGACAGCAGCACAGGAAAAATGAAAAGTTACATACAAGGGGCAACCAATAAGACTAAGCTCAGATTTTTCTGCAGAAACCATGCGGGCAAGCAGACAATGGGATGGTATATATAAAACCCTGAAAGAGAAAAAATTTCCAACCAAGAATTAGGTACCCAGCAAAAAATCAGATTCACTACATTGGTGGCAAGAGATGATGGAAAAGCTCAATATCTTCAGCCAAAACAAGGCCAGGAGCTGATTGTAGAACAGTTCATCAACTGCTCATATGCAAGTTAAGTTTGAAGCTAAAGACAATTGAAACAAGCCCAAGAGAGCCAAAAATAAAACTTTGATTATATCCCTCCTGAATTTAGAGACCATTTAAAGAATAGATTTGGTGCATTGAACACCAATGACTTAAAACCAGAGGAATTGTGGGATGACATCAAAAACATCATCCACGAAGAAAGCAAAAGGTCATTAAAAAGACAGGAAAAGAAGAAAAGACCAAAACGGATGTCAGAAGAGACTCTGAAACTTGCCTTTGAACAGAGAGTAGCTAAAGCAAATGGAAGAATCAACAACATAAAAGTGCTGAACAGAAAACTTCAAAGAGCCATTTAAGAAAACAAAGTTAATTATTATAAGGAAACGTGCAAAGATCAGGAGTTAGAAAATCAAAAGGGAAGAACACACTCACCATTTCTCACGCTGAGAATTGAGGAAAAAATTTAAGCCTCATATTGCAATATTGAAAGATTCCATGGGAAATATGTTGACTGATGCAGGAAACATCAAAAGAAGATGATGGAATACAGTCACTGTACTAAAAAGAATTGGTAGATGATCATCCATTTCAGGAGGTGGTACATGATCAAGAACCAATGGTATTGAAGGAAGAAGTCAAAGCTGCGCTGAAGGAATTGTTAAAAAAAAAAAAAAAAGGCTCCAGGAATATTGACAGAGATGTTTTAATAAACAGATGCAGCACTGAGATACTCACTTAACTATGCCAAGAGATTTGGAAGACAGCTACCTGGCCAACTGACTGGAAGAGATCCATATTTGTACCCATCCCAAAGATAGTTGATCCCACAGAATATGGAAATTGTCAATATCATTGATATCACATGCAAGTAAAATCTTGCTGAGGATAATTCAAAAATGGTTGCAGCAGTATATTGACAGAGAACTTCCAGAAATGCAAGGTGCATTCAGAAGGGGACATGGAGGGAGGGATATCATAGATGATGTCAGATGGATTTTAGCTCAAAGCAAAGAATATCAGAAAGATGTTTACTTGTGTTTTATTGACTATGCAAAGATATTCAATTGTGTGGATCATAACAAATTTTGGATAATATTGAGCAAAAAAGGAATTCCAGAACATTTGACTGTACCCTTGAGGAACATGTACATAGACCAGGAGGCTGTCGTTCAAGTAGAACAAAAGGATACTGCATGGTTTAAAATCAAAAAGGGAGTGCATCAGAGTTGTATCCTTTCACCGCAATAATTCAATCTGTATGCTGAGCAAATAATCCACAAAGCTGGACTGTATGAAGAAGAACACAGCATCAAGATTGGAGGAGGACTCATTAACAACCTCAGATACACAGATGACACAACTTTGCTTGCTGACAGTGAGGATGACTTGGAGTACTTACTGATGAAGACTGAAGACTGTAGTCTGCAGTAAAGATTGCACCTCAATATAAATAAAACAAAGATCCTCACAACTGGACCAATAAGCAGCATCACGATAAAAAGAGAAGAGATTGAAGTTGTCAAAGATTTCATATTGGTTGGTTCTACAATCAACACCAATGGAAGTAGCAATGAATTCATCAAAAGACATATTGCATTGGTCAAATATGTTGCACAAAAACCTGTTTCAAGTGCTGAAGAGCAAAGATGTCTCCCTGAAGACTAAGATGCTCCTAACCCAAGTCATGGTATTTTCATTCACCTCATATGCATGGAAACAGTGAAGAAGAATTGATGCTTTTGAGTTGTAGTATTGGTGAATAATGCTGAAAGTACTGTGGACTGCTCAAAGAATGAGCAAGTCTGTCCTAGAAGAAGTGCAGCCAGAGTGCTCCTTGGAAGTGAGAATGGCCAGACTTTGTCTCATCTACTTTGGTCATTCTCTAGAGAAGGATGTCATGCTTGGTAAAGTGTAGGGTCAACAAAAATGGGGAAGACCCTCAACAAGATGGATTGACATAGTGGATGCAGCAATAGGCTCAGATCAGATATAGTAGGGACGATGAGGCTGGCACAGGACCTGGTGGAATTTTGTTCTGTTGGACATAAGGTCTCTATGAGTCAGATACAACTTGGCAGTACATAACAACAACACTGAAGGATGAAGCCCAAAATGCATTGAAGGAATTGGTGAAAGGCAAGGATCCAGAAAATGATGGAATACCAGTTGAGACGTTTCAACAAATGGGTGCAGCACTAAAGGCATTTACTCCTTTATGTCAAGAAATGTGGAAGACAGCTACCTGTCCTACCAACTGGAAGAGATCCATATTTCTGTGCACTCCAAAGAGCAGTGATCCAACAGAATGCAGAAATTATTGAACAACATCATTAATATCACACACAAGTAAAATTTTGCTGAAGGTAATTTTAAAAAGGTTGCCATAGTATATTAACAGGAAACTGCCTAACATTAAAGCCAGATTCAGAAAAAGACTTCAAACAAGGAGTATCATTGCTGATATCACATGGGTCTTGGCTGAAAAGCAAATAATACTGAAACATATGTACTTGTGTTGTATTGACTATGCAAATACATTCAGTTGTGTGGATTATAACAAAGTTGTGATAACATTGTGAAGAATGGAATTCCAGAACACTAATTCTGCTCGTGAGTAACCTATATGGAGACTAAGAGTCAGTTGTTTGAACCAAAGTGGGATACTGAATGGCTGAAAACCAAGAAAGGTGTGTGTCAGGGTTGTATCCTTGCACCCTATTTATTTAATGTGTATGCTGAGCAAATAGTCCAAGAACCTGGACTTTATGAAGAAAAACATGACATCAGGATTGGAAGAAGACTCATTAACAACTTGCAATACACAGATGACACATCTTTTCTTCTTAAAAAGAAAACAAACAACTTGAATCACTTACTAATGAAGATCAAAGTCTACATTCTTCAGTGTGGATTACCCCTCAACACAAAGAAAATAAAAATCCTCACAACTAGACCAATAAATAACATCATGATAAATGGAGAAAAGTTTGAGGTTGTCAAGGATTTCATTTTATTTGGATCTGCAATCAACGCTCATGGAAGCATCAATCAATAAATCAAATGTTTTGTGTTGGGCAAATCTGCTGCAAAACACCTCTTTAAGAGCAAAGATGTCACTCTGAAGAAAAGTTGCCACTGACCAAAGCCATGGTGTTTTCAACAGCCTCATATGCATGAGAAAGCTGGGCAATGAATAAGGCAGACAATAGAATAATTGATGTATTTGAACTGTGGTGTTAAAAAATAATATTGAATGTATCCTGGAGTGCTAGAAGAAAGAATAAATCTGTCTTGGCAGAAGTACAGCTGAAATGCTCCTTAGAAGAGAGAACAGCCAGCCTTCATGTCTCATAGTTTGGTCATGTTGTCAGGATGGACTAGTTCCTGGAGAAGGATATCATGCTCAGTAAAGTAGAGGGTCAGCAAAAAAAGAGGAAGACCCTCAATGAAGTGGATTGATACAGTGGCTGCAAAGATGAGCTCAAGTATGGCCATGAATGTTAGGATGGTGCAGGACTGGGCAGTGTTTCATTCTATTGTGCATAAGGTGGCTATGAGTCAGAATCTACTCAAGGGTGCCTAACAACAACAATGAAAATTCTGGATATTAATAATACTCTATAAGTATGTGATGTGAGTTTCCCAATAAAAACATTGGTTTGATGAGGCTATGTTTAAATTAAAGAAATAAATCTGTAAGCATGTCAACAATTTAAAAATAACTAAAATTATGACAGATAATATTATACTCTCATTGCCTAATGTCAGTCAAAATATAAAAAGAGACACTGACACATAATTTTTTAACCAAAAGAAAATTATGTCCTTCTCCTGATTAACAAGACAGTTCATGTTATTTCTAGCACTTTTCTCCTTGCAAAGCAACAACAAATGTTTTGTGGCTTCTCAAGAAGTTTCAAGGTTGTCAGATGTTTATCATAAGTTCTTGAGAAATGATACTTGGATAACCATAATAGACTTTAATAAAAAAACTTTACCTTTGGAGAGAAGGATACAAGTTGGTGAAATAGGAAGATACACTATCGAGAGCCATCACAACAGAGACCCAAGAAACCAAATGAAATGGCTATAGATGACAATTCTGGAACCCATAGCTTCAAAGGACAGGGTAAAGAAGTAGATCAAATACCAATGAGAGGAAGAAATTGACTAAAAATAGTGAAGAAGAAGAAGTAAACTGTCATGACCATTTTGAATTACTGCAAGCAGTGCTGTGATTGGAGTAGCAATCAGATAACTGGCTCCACTTGCTCAGGACTGCACCTGTACCCACATCAGTGATCAAGTGAGTAGAGAGGTGAGACCTCCCCTGATACTTTCCACAACTTTCTGGTGACTAGAGACTTGGCTTACCATGCCACCCATCTGGTAGCTAGTCAAACTCCTCCCCACTCCAAGTGCTAAACCACGTTGTCATTCTTTTTTTTTTTTCTCTTACTTTCTGTTTAGTTTGTCCCTCTTCTCACCCTTTTCTTTTCTTTTTTCCTTCCTCCCCACATTCCGTTTTTCTTTTCTTTTCCTTTTTTTTTTTTTTTTGGTGAGGGATCCAACAGAGCAGCAAGCTTCCCCCTACTACCCATGCACTTACTGGCACCTGTACCCACCACTCCCTTAATGGAGGTGTGCACTCCAGAGTGAGTGTTGCTTTCATGTGCAATGGAGTTTGATGGCTGACACTTTCACCAGTACTGTGCTACTTTTGTCTTTCTTTTTTTTTTTTTTTCTGTTTTTCTTCTTGTTAGTTCTTTCTTCTTCTCCCTCTTGTTTTCCTCTATTTTTGTTTGTTTGTTTGTTTCCCCCTCTCTTCATCACCACCTTTTAAAATTGTGTTTGATCCCATGGAGCAGGTGTCCCCCTCTCCTGCAGTGAGTAGTGCCCATCTGCACCCCTCTGTGATTTGCAGTATGTATTTCCCTGGAGTGAGCTCCATGTTCCTATTGCACCTGTGTTTGGTGGCAAACACTTGTTCCAATTTTTTCCCTCTTTCTTCTTTCTTCTCAATTATCTCTTCTTCTCTGTCTTGTTTTCTTATTTTTCCCCCCTCTTTCCTCCAATTTTTCCTCTTTCTTCTTTTTTATGAGCCAGCTGAGTGAGTGCCTCCCCCCAGCACTACCTCTGAGTTCAGTAGTGTCATCCCTGACCCTCTGCATTTGGCTTTGCATACTCTGACAGATTGAGTGCAATTTTTCTGCCAGAGCTGTGTTTGGTGGCTAGGTCTTGCACCGATACTGTGCCACATTGTCTTGTTTTTCTGCTTTTTCTTTCTTCTTAGGTCTCCCTCTTCCCCTCTTCTTGTTTTTCTCTTTTCCTTTTTCTTCTCTCTTTTTTCTTCAATACTTCCCATGTGGTGGGAATCTTATGGCACTACTCAGCCATACCCACAACACCTGCTGCTCCACTCACTGGAAGGGTGCCACTACCCACTTCACCACCACTGGATTAATAACTCATGCCTACACTTCCACCTGCTACCAAATCCACCTGGAGAAAGGTGGTGAGTGCTCAAGTGCTGTAAAACCAGCAATCAGACTATCACACCCTCCCTGGTGCCTCAATATAGTAAAATGAAGCAAAACAAAACAAAAAATCAAGATGAAGCAAACAAATACAATAAAAAATGTAATACAATAACACTACAATGTTTCAGAGAGAACAGACAACTTTAAGTCACATGAAAATTTCAGGACAAGATGGCTCAAACAAGTGAACAAAATATAGAGCAAAAAAATCTTCTGGTGGAAGAAATGGTATTGAACTACCTGATAAGGAATTCAAAAGAAATATATTCAGGTATTTTCAATAGATTGAGAAAAAAATTGAGGAAACCACAGACAAAATTAAGGAAATCACAGAAAAACCTCTAGAAGAATTGAAGAAACAAAACAACAAAACAAATTTCTGAAAATAAATGGGAAACTAGAAAGCATGCAAAAACAGCAGATAGAAATCCAGATTTAATACTAAAATTTCACAAATAGATAATGTGTTAGAAGGACAAGGAGTAACATTGAATCAGTGGAAGATATAATTAGTGAGACTGAAGAAAAATCTCTTAATTCTAACCTGTTAGAGGAACTTTCTTAGGCTGAGTTTTCTAGGAAAAAAAAAAAAAAAAAAAAACCAACAACCAGCAAAGCTTATTTATATATATGGAGAGAGAAAGAGGAAAAATTTATTTCAAAGAAATGGCTCACAGAGTTGTAGAGGCTGGCAATGCCCAAGTCTGTGGATCAGACATCAAGATGGAGGCTTCTTCCAACTCACATAGCTGAATGTGCTGATGGACCCAAGATTGGTAAGAAATACAGCAGGTTGATGGTGTTGGAGCCTGATGAATCCAAGAGTGACAGGTAAGATGGCAGACTGTTGGCTCAAAGTCTGTGAAGGCAACAATTCCAAGATCAGCAGGCAATATAACAGGTCACTGGTTCAAGTCCAAGGAACCAGAGGTCAAATGATGAATCAGATGCAGGATCCAGATTAAGCAAAAAGGCAGAAAGCTTTGACAGAACATCCATATGTATTGGAAGCAGGCCACACTCTTGATGAAATTTCCTTTCAACTGATTGGCTGATCATAGGAGATGTCTTCATGGAAGTGACTACATTATATTACAAGAATAATCAGGATAATAAATGAAGAAAGTCTAAGAATTATGTAGATACCATCAAGAGTAATAAGTTACATGTGATCAGAATTACAGAGAAAAAAAAAAAGAAAGAAAGAAAGAAAAAGCACACAGATAAAACTGTCAAAGATTTATTGGAAGAAAATATCCCTAATGTCATTAAAGACAAGAAGACATGCACTTAAGAAGTTAAACAAGACCCAAATATGATGGATCCCCAAAGAAAATCATTAGGACATATCATAATCAAACTTGCCAAATCCAAAAATAAATAAAGAATACTGAAAGCAGTTCAGGAAAAACTGAAGTCACCTAAAAAGGAGAACCAGTTAGATTAAGCTCTGATTTCTTGGCAGAAACCATGCAGGCAAGAAGGCAATGGGATAAAATATATAAAACTTGAAAGAAAAAAATTATCAAATGAGAATTATGTATCCAGCAATATTGTCTTCAAATGCATTGGTGAAATTATGACATTAGCAGATAAGCAGAAAGTAAGCAAATAATTAAAAAACAGACCAACTTTACAAGAAATTCCAAAAGTAATCCTTCAGACAGAGAACAAACAATGGCAGAGAACAACGGGAGATTTAGACACATGACAACATCACCCACAAATCAACTCAGGTATTAAAAAAAAAAAAAATCAAAACTCACTGCCATTGAGTTGTATCCAACTCACAGTGACCCCTCCTTGGGTTTCCAAGGTGCTGTCACTATGGAAGTAGATTTCCCTATCTTCCTTCAGAGGAGTGGTTGGTGGGTTTGAATTGCCAGCCTTCTGGCTAGCAGTCAAATGCCTTAGGCACTGTGCCATCAGAGCTCCCAACTCAGCTACAGAAGTATCAGAAATAAAATAAACGTACAAGACTGAAAAATCAGAACCAGAGATGTCAATTTGTAAGTGATGGTAACTACAAAACAAAAAGAGGGAAGAAATGATGTAGTGATAGAACTTTAAAATGGAGAGGAGGTCAACATGATATCAAGAGAAAACAGACTCCTTTAAACTTGGGAAGAAAGTAATAAATTATATTGTAAACTTAAAGAAAATTAATACACCTTCTCACCAAAATAAAAAGGAAGAAAAACATAAAGTTTCAGTAAGCACTAAAACAATAAAAACAAAAGAAATGATTGATGAAAAAATCTAAGCCTTGAGTTGCAATATTGAAAGATTTTAAGGGCAAAATATTGAATGATGCAGGAAACATCTAAAGAAGATGGAAGGAATGCACAGAGTCACTGTACAAAAAAGAATTCATGTTCATCCATTTCAGGAGATGACATACGATCAAGAACCAATGATACTGAAAGAAGAAATAGAGGCTGCACTGAAAGAATTGGTAAAGAACAAGGCTCCAGGAATTGATGAAATACCCGTTGAGATGTTTCAACAAACAGATGCCACACTGGAGGCACTCACTTGGCTATGCCAAGAGATTTAGAAGATAGCTACTTGGCCAGCTGACTGGAAGAGATCCATATTTGTACCCATTCCAAAGAAAGGTGATCCCATAGAATGTGGAACTTATCGAACCATATCATTAATATTACATACGAGTAAAATTTTACTGAAGGAAATGATAAGACAATCTATAAACAAAATGAACTCAACACAGAAAAATATATTGAACAAACCATCAACAACACACTCAGAAAAAGCACAGCAAAATGACAGTGGTAAAACTCATACCTACTGATAATTACAGTGAATGTAAATGGTTTCAATGTCAAGAAAGAGAGAGTAGCAGAATGGATAAGAAAACAGCAACCATCAATATACTGTCTACCAGAGTTACACTTTAGATACAAGGACATAAATCACCTAAAAATCAAAGCATGGAAAAACATATGTCAAGAAAATGACAACCATGCAAGAGCAGGAGTGGCAATATTAATTTCTGATGAAACAGACTTTAAGGCAAAAAAAAAAAAAAAAAAAGTAAAAGAGACAAAAAAGTCATAACCATAATAAATATCTACATGCCTGATGAAAGATCCCCAAAATACATCAATCAAATTTTAAAAGAATTGAAAAGAGAAATAAATAACTCCACAGTAGTAATAGGAGACATCTCTAATGAAAGACAGAACAACTAGAAATAAACTCAACAAAGATACAGAATATCTAAATAACACAATAAACAAATAGATCTCATAGATGAATATAGAACACTTCTCCCAACAACTATACAATATACATTCTTTTCCAATGCACATGGAACGTTCTCCAGAATAGACTATATGTTAGGCTGCAAAGCAAGCCTCAATAGATTAAAAATCATCAAAATACTGCAAAGCATCTTCCCACATTACTATGCTATAAAATTAGAAATCAATAGCAGGAAGATCAAGGAAAATAAATCAAATACATAGAAACTGAATGACATCCTGCTTACATATTATTGGGTAATAGAATAAAATTAAAAAATGAAATAAAAAAATTTCTTGAATCATATGAGAATGAAATTCAACACAATATACCAAAATATTTGAGACAAGACAAAAGCAGTGCTCAGAGGATAACTCATAGCAATAAATGCACTCATCCAAAAAGAAGAAAGACCCAAAATTAACACCTTAAGCAAACATCTCCAACTATTAGAAAAAAAGAACAGGAAAAAAAAAGTCTACAGTCACTGAAAGAAAAGAAATAATAGATTTAGGCAGAAATAAACAGAAAAACAATGAAAAAAATCAACAAGACTGGGACTCAATGGGGTACAGTGACTTACTTAATATGACTCTTTTGCCATGGGCTTTGTGACTCCCATGAGATGACTGGGTGGGACTATGCAAATGTAAGGTGTTTCTGGCCCACCTAAGGGATTGGATAGCTTGCTAATAATGTGAATAAGGTAGATGACATACTTGTGTGGGTGATCCCATGCAAATAAAATGGATGGAACACTAATATGGAGATTGTGCAGTCATGCCATCTGCTAAGCTTAAAATGGGAGCTCCGGTGGTGTTCTGCCTACCTAGTGCCACTCTGACAAAAATATACCACAAATGGGATGCCTTTAACAAACAGGAGTTTATTCTTACAATTTGGAGGCTTTAAGTCCAAATTCAAAGAGCCAGGCTCTAGGAGCTGGGTGAAAGCCCTTCAACCTTGGGCTGCAGCTCTGCCTCTCACTCCCAGCCCACCGAAGCTGGAGGCTTTTCTTCACTCAGCTGCTGGCTGCTGAAGCTGACAAACCCAAGGTTGACAAGTAAAAAGACATAGTCCTGATGTTATCAAAGCATACGGCAAGCCATTAATTCAAGTCTATTGAAAGTCCCAAAGTTGGCAGAGCATGGCAAGCTGCTGAACAATTACATGGCTACTTGTAGGGCTCAAGAGTGCAATAAGATAGAGACCGTTCCCAAGGCTTCTCCTTATATAGAGAAAGCAGACCACATCCCTAAGGCAGCCACTCAGCTGCTTGAAGTAGGTCCCACCATGGAGTTGTTTTCTAGTCTCATCATGGAGAATAACTACCATCAGCTGCCCAGCCACTCAACCAGGCCCAGCCAAGTTGATACACAAACATAACCACCACAGGTGAGGTAGTGCTTAAGGCATTTGACTGCTGAGCAGAAGGCTAGTGGTTCAAACCCACCAGCCACTGCTCAGAAGAAAGATTGGGCAATCTACTTCCATAGTGATACTACCTCAGAAACCCAAGGAGGGGTTGCTATGAGTGGGGTCTGACTCAACAGCAGTGAGTTTGGTTTGGTTTTTAGTTAAGCTTAAAGTGCCACCTCTTGTCTGTTAGTTTGTCATACAGTCAGGACTTGCATGTTGCTGTGAAGCTGGAGGCTATGCCACAAGTATTTCAAATACTTGCAGGGTCACTCATGGTTAACAGGTTTCAGTGAAGCTTCCAGACTAAGACAGACTCAGAAGTAAGCAGCCATCCACTTCTTAAAGAATTGGCCAGTGAAAACTTTATGAATAGCAGTGAAACACTGTCTGATATAGTACTGGAAAACTTTATGAATAGCCCTGAAACACTCTCTGATATAGTGCCAGAAGATGAGCCCCTCAGGTTGGAAGGCACCCCAAATATGACTGGGGAAGGGCTGCCTCCTCAGAGTAGAGTTGACCTTAATGATGTGGATGGACTAAAGCTTTCAGAACTTTCATTTGCTGATGTGGTACAACTCAAAATGGAAACAACTGCAAATATCCACTAACAATGTTGTTGTTGTTGTTGTTTGCCGTCGAGTCGGCCCTGACTCATAGCGACCCCTCCTTGGGTTTCCGAGGCAGTATCACT
>NW_006922135.1:340868-346064 GCF_000298275.1 Orycteropus afer afer
GAGGAGTGGCTGGTGGGTTTGAACCGCCAGCCTTCTGGTTAGCAGTCAAGTGCCTTAGCCACTATGCTACCAGAGCTCAAGATCCATCCTGAAGTACAATACTGTCAGTGTGTGGTGCAGTAAATTACCTGGCATGTCTTTTCTAGCCAAAAGTCTTTGTAATCTCCCTGGTGGAATTTGCCGTGAGCAAGTGAGAAGCTCCTGATTGTTAAAATCATCCACCTGGGGTATTTCTGTTGGAAGCAGCACAAAGTAATGTTCTGGGAAGTTCTGCTCTCTCTCAGAATTCTGATGTTATGATTGGTTAGTTTGGCCACTCTGCCAGGCTCAAAAGGAGGCCTCCTAGAGGCAGAAGAAGTCTCTCTGACTGCTGGCTAAGAAGGATGTGCTGCTGAAAAAGACACGTACTCCTGAGAAACATGCGCTGCTGGGAAAGAGATGCAAGAGACACACATTGCTGGGTGAGACCCTCAGGGACACACACTGCTGGGAAAGAGACCGTGAGAGACTGTTGGCTGAGAGACAGTGGGCTGAGAGAGACTGAGTGTTTTTCCTGAACTTGTATTGTAGCCTGGTTTTCCCTAATAAATCCCATAATCTATGAGTTCTGTGTGGCCACTGCAGCAAATTATCAAACCTAGGAGAGAGGTGGTGGGTGCTTTGGGAGGAATGGTTGGTGAAAAGTCTGGAGGGAGGCAGCTTGTCTGGCCTCACAGGAATAGGCCTTGGGTTACTGATGGTGATCCTGTCTTCCTCTTGTGGGGTTAGAGGAGGTCAGGAGATGTGGCCTCCTTGTCTTTTTGGCACAGAGATAGGATAATATCCATATGCTTACAAGGAAGACCAGTTAATGCTACTATTATTCAAATTTACACACCAACCACCAAAGCCAAAGATGAGGAAATTGAAGATTTTTTACCAATTTCTACAGTCTGAAATTGATCAAGGTGTGTTGATTATCACTGGTGATTGGATTGTTAAAGTTGGAAACAGAGAAGAATCCCTAGTAGTTGGAAAATATGGCCTTGGTGACAGAAATGACACTGGAGATCCCATGATAGAATTTTGAAAGACTAATGACTTATTCATTGCAAATACCTTTTTGCAACATAAACAATGGGTATACATGGCTATACACGTGGACTTCACAAGATGGAGTACACAGGAATAAGATTGACTACATTTGTGGAAAGAGGCAATGGAGAAGCTCAATATCTTCAGCGAAAAAAGGCCAAGAGGTGCCTGTGGGACAGACCATCAATTGCTCATATGGAAGTTCAACCTTAAGCTGAAGACAATTAAAACAAGTCCACAAGAGGAAAAATATTACCTTGATTATATCTCACTTGAGACTGGAGACCATCTAATGATTAGACACATTAAACACCAATGACCAAAAACCAGGCGAATTGTGGGATGACATCAAGGACATCAAACATGAAGAAAGCAAAAAGACAGGAAAGGAAGAAAAGACAAAAATGGATGTCGGAAGAGACTCTGAAACTTGCCCTTAAACAAAGAGTAGCTAAAGCAAATGGAAGAAATGACAAGATAAAAGAATAGAATGGAAGATTTCAAAGAGCAGCTCAAGAAGACAAAGTCAATTATTATAATGAAATGTGCCAAGACAGGGAGTTAGAAAACCAAAAGGGAAGAACACAGATGGCATTTCTCAAGCTGAAGGAACTGAAGAAAAAATTCAAATCTCAAGCTGTAATATTGAAAGATTCTATGGGCAAAATATTGAATGATTCAAGAAATGTCAAAAGAAGATAGAAGGAATACACAGAGTCACTGTACCAAAAATCACTGATCACTGTTCATCCATTTCAGGAGGTGGTATATGGTCAAGAACAGATGGTATTGAAAGAAGAAGTCAAAGCTGCATTGAGGGAATTGGTGAAAAACAAGGCGCTAGAGACTGATGGAATAATTATTGAGATGTTTTGACAAATAGATGCCATGCTGTAGGCACTCACTTGTCTTTGCCAATGAAATCTGGAAGACAGCTACTTGGCCAACTGACAGGAAGAGATCAATATCTGTACCAATTCCAAAGAAAGGTGATCCAACAGAATGTGGAAATTGTTGAACAATATCATATGTAAGTAAAATATTGTTGAAGATAATTCAAAAAGAGTTGCAGCATTATATTGACAGGGAACTTCCAGAAATGTAAGCTGGATTCAGAAGAGGGATATTATTGCTGTCAGATGGATCTTGGCTGAAAGCAAAGAATACTAGAAAGATGTTGTGATAGTTGGAGCTGTGTGTCAACTTGGCTGGACCACAATTCTGTGTGGTTTGAGCTGTTGTGGTATGGTTGTTCCCATGATGGGATCAGATAATTATGTTTTGAGCAGTCAATCTGTTGAAAGGGAGTTTCCCTAGGGATGTGGCCTGCTTCCAGTATGTCTGTGGACATCCTGGGAGAGAAGACATTCTTCTGTGGATCAGGATTCTGTTGTGCTGCCTACAACAGTCCATGTGTGAACAATCCACCATTTGGCCTGGAGATCTTGGATTTGTCATTCATTGGAGTCAACAGCCAGTGTACTGCCTGCCAGCCTTGAGCTCCTCAGCCCCTGTGCCTGCAAGAGTCGAGAAAAGCCTCCAGCTTGATGTGGAAAAGCCCCCAGCTTGAAGTTTGATCAAGGAACTTTGGGCTTGCCAGCTTCTATAAGTGTGTGAGCCATTTTCCGAAGATAAATTTCTCTCTATATACATATATATATAAGCTTTACTAGTTTTGTTTCTCTAGAGAACCCAGTCTAACACAGATTTTTACTTGTGTTTTATTGACTATGCAAAAGTGTTCAACTGTGTGGATCATAACACATTATGGGTAATGTTGAGAAGAATGGGAATTCCAGAATACTTAACTGTGCTCATGAGGAACCTGTACAAGCTCCAGGAGGTTGTCATTCAAATAGAATAAGGGGATACTACATGGTTTAAAATCAGGAAGGGTGTGTTTCAGGGTTGTATCCTTTCACTATACTTATCAATCTGTATGCTTAGCAAATAATATGAGAAGCTGGACTATATGAAGTAGAACGCTGAATCAGGATTGACGGAAGACTCATTAACAACCTGCGATATGCAGGCAACACAGCCTTGCTTGCTGAAAGTGAAGAGGACTTGAAGCACTTACTTAAGAAGATTAAAAACTACAGTCTGCAGTATGGATTACACCTCAATATAAAGAAAACAAAAATCCTCAAAACTGAGCCAATAAGCAGCATCACAATAAATGGAGAAAAGATAGAAGTTGTCAAAGATTTCATATTGCTTGGTTCCACAATCAATACCAATGGAAGCAGCAGTCAAGAAAGGAGATGACATATTGTATTGTATTGGACAAATCTGCTGCAAAAGACCTCTTTAAAGTGCCATAGAGCAAAGATGTCTCTTTGAAGACTAAGGTGTGCCTAACTCAAGCCATGGGTTTTCATTCACCTCATATGCATGTGAAAACTGGACCGAAGAACAGTTGATGCTTTTTTTTTTTTTTTTTTTTTTTTTTTTTTTTTTTTAGTTGTATTGTGATTTGGGTGAAAGTTTACAGAGCAAATTCACTTTTCATACAGCAGCTCGTATACACTTTGTGTCATGACATTGACTGTATTTTCCCAAAATGCAACAGCTCCCTTCTCATTTCCTCCCCATAGTTACCTCTTCCTGTGTCCTTTCCTCCCATGTACTCCAGCCACCCAAGCTGTTTCCCTGTTCATACATAGTTCTTCTAGCCTCTCGTGATTGATCTCTCCAAGGAGTATGTCTACCTAATGCAAAAGTTAAGCTCATATGCTTGTCTTTTGTTTGACTGGAACCCACAGGAGTGGGTTAAATTCCAGACCTGAAGGGCAGCTAAGTGCCATAGCCTCAGTGGTTCCACCAGGCTCTATCAGACCAGCAAACCTCGTCCCCCCCCCCTTTTTTTTTTAATGATTTTAAGTTTTGTTCCACATTGTTCTCCCATTCTATCCAGAATCTCCTACATATATCTCCACCCAAGTGGTTGATAGTAGTAGCCAGGCAGCATCTAGTTTTTCTGGTCTCATAGTTGTATAGGCTGAGGATTAATCACTTGTACTAATTATTTCCATGCATCTTTGGTTTACTTTATTCTTCTTTGCTCTGGATGAGGAGAGACCCATTGTTGCATCTAGTTGGCCACTTGCAAGCTTTTAAGATCCCAGTCGATACTCGCCAAAGTAGAATGTGGAACAATGTTTTGTTTAGTATGTTATGGCAATTGAGATTGAGGTCCTCTGTGACTATGGTCCTGAGCTGACAGATCCAATTACTCTCTCCCTCTAGGTATCTGGCCAAGAAGTGTGCACATCCTTGTCCCTTGTCAGCTCTACTATATACATGGACATTCTTACTGAACATGCAAATACACTTGTAGAAACATTGTCTGCAAACCCTACACATGGTAATGAGCACACTTCCCCCTGCATAGACATACCTAATAGTTCAGCCTGTCCACCTATCTATCCACCCATAGATCAATATTTGCCTTCACTGACAACGCAGTACTATATGTGCAAAAGCATTCATCTTTGCATGTACCTCACATGCAACTCTCTATATCTTACTCTTCCTCAATGTCACTGAGTTAATCACTCACAATTGGTACTTTGACCTCCTGTTCACCCAAATCAATACATTTTTCTACATATCTAATAGTGTTCCCTCTCCTCCCCTTCCACCCCTGGTAACCAACAAAGAAAATTTCCTTCCATATATAAAGCTTTCCTTGATGTTTTACAATAATGGACTAAAACAATATTTGTGCTTCTGTGATTGATTTATTTCACTCAGCATAGTGTCCTCCAAGTTCATCCACATTATGCAGTGTTTTACCAATTCTACATTATTCTTCAGGGTTGTATAGTATTCCATTAGGTGTATGTACCACAGTTTGGCTATCCACTCTTCTGTTGATGGGCACTGCTTGAACAAATTCTCTTAGAAAGATCAGCATAAGGCTGGTCCCCATGAGGCAGAGGTTAAAGATGTCCCAAATGGGAGGCGGGGCAAGATGGCGGACTAGGCAGAAGGATTGCACAGACCCTCTTCAACAAAGAAAAGGGAAACCAATAAATACAGACACAGAAGATAATCTTGGACCCCTGAGCCTTGAAGGAAAGGATGCAGATTTGGACTAAACCCCAACTAGCAGAAGAA